>NC_090937.1:399061939-399368991 GCF_040938575.1 Ambystoma mexicanum | reverse complement strand
TTTGCAGGTTTACACTTGTTTGTGCACTCTTACAAAACAGGTGCAAAGTTTTAGGTGCTGCTAGGTCCGTTACAAAATACAGACACCAGCTTCTGAGAAAGTCGTTCGAGTTACATTCACTAGCCGTCTGGGGATGAATTGGACCCGTACAAGATGGAGCTGTGCTCTGTGCCGTTCCGGCCAGTGGTCTAAGTGAGCGGGAACGGTCGGGACCAGTGTTCCACTACTTTTATTTTTTACTGTTAGCAGCTTCACTACTTTTTACAAACAGTTCTCCCATTCCAGAACTGTTCTTTGTGAAGTTAAAGCACATTTCTCCACTTTACCATCCAATAGCAGTTACAAGCTCAACTGAAACCTGTTTCAATTCAATTGGCTGTCAAGCAGCACGGCTGCAACCCTTGAAATATGTGTTGCAGGTTGCTCGCTGCCTGGGTCACAGTTGCACTACTTTTTTCTGTACACTTCTACCACTGGTTGCTGCCCAAAGCCGCCGGGCCTAGATCTGCAAAATCGCTCACCCATAAGCAGGTCAAGTGATTTCTCCTGGGCATGTCTCCTTAGTCTGTAGGCACGCTTTAGCAGGCTAGCAATAAGCCAAGCGGACAGTGTCATTCATTTACAAGCTCTAGAAAGCATTTAGGGAAATTAGATGTCCTCAGCTCACGTGCAATAGCCCAAGCCGCGCATTGGTAACCAGGCACTGTCCAGAGCCCAAGCCTCGCATTGGTAACCAGGCACTGTCCAGAGCCCAAGCCTAGCATTGGTAACCAGGCACTGTCCAGATTACTATATACAGCTTGTGGTTGCATACATTTTACTGTTCAGGTGAGTGTTGGGACAAACGAAATGAGCAGATAGCACAGTTTGCGTTACTTGTTCAGAAGGGTTTTGTGGTTCAATCACTGGCACATACATATTTCAAATATACAATTCTATGGCCATTCTTATGTTCTCAAAATGCTCTTTGCTTTCATGCAAATCGCCAAGACTCAGTCACTCCAGCAGGTGCCCCCAAGCTGCACTTAATTCACTTCCTTGAAGAAATCCCACCCACATTCGTCTGACCCCGCCCCCTTCAGACAGGGAGAGGGGTCACAGTAAATGGTGTCCATTCCCAGCACTACTAACAGTGCAGCATTCCAGTTTGAGTTTCTGCAAAATTTGAATCCCTTTGGAATTGTACAAAATTCTGCCATACATATAAAAAGAAGAGCGTTAACAAGACAGTGAAATATGCAAATTTCTGTAGCCAACACTCGGAGCACGAGTGGAGGCAGTTAACCTCTAGAAAACAAACGTATTTACATTTTAAAACATATATAGACAGTCATACAGCATTTTCCCTAACAGGTAAAAACCTCAGTGAGACCCAAGAGCTTGGTGCACAAGACCAATACTTGCTTTGCTGGAAAGAGCAGGGGGAATTGACAGTGCTCTGGAACCCTGGCAGGAAGAATACTTCGGCTGAGATGAACCGGGGAGGTAGGAGAAGTAGGGCTGACTAAGCACGAGTCGGAACCGAGTGGGATAGGAGCGCAACAGGAAAACAGAGGAGAGACATGGTCATTTCTTGGGATGGGTGAAGTGGGCGGTGGCCGTAGGCGAAGGTACTTTGTGGGTACCAGATCTGCTGTCCCCAGACAGCATTCCGAGACTCCTTTACAGGCTCTGTTCCAGTTTGTCATTTTTTTCCGCCTTGCATTTCAAGTACAAAGAAAGAAACAGGGCAGCACAGCATTTGTCAAATATTCTTGTAACAGGTCTCTAATAAACAGAGCATTTTAAACAGCGTGTGATTAGTACTAAATGTCTGCCAATACATCATTGAGTGAATAATTGCACTTCTTAAGGGACATCACATTAACATCAGCCACTCAAATATTGAGTGATAAGAAATTGGAGTGGTGCATAAGAAGCGCCATACTATGTACAACAATGACCATAAGCAAGTGACAGCATGTATTTTCTTTCACTGTGTATCCAAGATTCCATAGTGAATTTGTAAAACCAAGAGGATATTTGTTTATGCTGCCATTTCTTTGCCTACTGGCAAGTGTAGTTTTCCACTGAATATGTGGAAAACAAAACCACAATCAAGCTCTTTCTGCTCAACATGTTTATATAACCACTTATATGTTGTCAGTTTGGTTTGTTATGTGATGTGTGAACATTTAAAGTCTTCACTCTAAACCTGAATATTATTTCAGTCCCAAGAAGCCAAACACTAAGTACCCATTATAGCTGGGAAAAGTGTAGCACAGTACATACATTGATTACTGGGCTCCAATCCCCGTTTCCCTACTTAAATGTGTGTAAGGGTGTGTGTTTTGAAATCACTACTGCTCTCTGGGGGTGTGCTGGGGTGAGCAGCAGTTTCTAAACTCCTACACAGCTCCACGCTAATACTAAACCAACAGTGATCCAAATCATGAAGGTCAAACATGCGGGCAGGTTATACTCTTCTAGGGGAGTGTGAGCCAGCAACGAAGCATTCAAAACAACAATAGTGCTGTGATCCCACAAAAGAAATGTCCAATTAAGGTTCCATAAAAAAAAAACTTTAATCGAACTAAAAGGACATATAAACTAAAATAAAAACAGACAACCCAACCCTGCAATAAAATACACAGAAAATACACAGAATATGTAGAGTTGTGCTTGAAAGGGGCACTCTGGGGATGAAGAGAGGGGTATGCAAGTAATCGTCTTTGCAGCAATGTTACATTTTGGGTGTATGTTCTTTAAAGAAGTGGGGTCTTAATGTTTACTTGGGCCCTTAATACAGGGTCATTGGCACAGAATCACTATGTATACCGTTGAATCTTCTTCTTGGGGCTCAACAGCAGAGTGCCAGGATTCTGGGCACGTTCCCAGTGTTTGTATCAGCATTGAGATGATTGAGCTGGTTCGATATCAGCATCAACAGCGTTGAGCAGGTTCGACGGGAAGCAGAAACGATGCACTTCAAGTAGCAATCCTTTCAAGCCTCAAAGGAAGCATGGAAACAGGTGATTTGTAGATCCTCACGGTTCGATGGCTCAAATGGTTCTGGATGCAGGGATTCAGCTGAAGCAATGAGACGCTAAACTAGGTCGAATGATGCAATGCAGTTTTGCGGCAATTATAGGCTCTAAGAAGTTGGAGAACAGGCAGGAGACAGTGGAGAAGGTGACTTGAAAAGGCTCAAAGCAGTTTGAGAGTGTAGAATGACAAATGCAGCTCTATCAGGGCTTGCACAGGCTTCAAATGGCTATAGAGTGGTCGTTCTGACTCAAATGCAGCTTGAAGTGGTAGAACCCACACCTGCACCTTTTGATCTTGGGGTGCTTTGGAGCCCTAGCCACTCTCTCAGCCCTTCTTCTGCCCTTCCCAGCCAGGAAGGTTGCCAGAGAACACTTACAGTTGTGCCACTTACAGTAGGCAGAGTCCTAAGTACCAGTGTTCAAACAGTAGGGAGGCTTTCCAGCAACAATTCACTCAAATGTTCTCTTGAAGGGGGTAGAGAGAGGAAGGCCTTTTCCCCATCCTCATAAATCATTGGCTTCACCCAAAATGTTGGGGAATTTGGGCACACTGTACCCCAATAAAGTGCCAGTGAAAACCTTCAAGGTGAGTGCAAAAAAGATTCAACTAAGCCAGGGGAGGGGCAGGGTCTCATCCCATTATATAATAATTTTGCCTCGTGGATTGTTTTATTTCAAGCATTCTGTAAAGTGCCAAACTCTGCTGCTGTAACAAGAGTTTTTCGTTCTGATGACAGCTCCCAGAGTGCCTTGTCTTCAGAAGTTGGGAGAGGGCACAAGAAAGAGCAGGCCTAAACATTTCCAACATGGCAGGACCCTTCCGTTTAGGACAAATCCTCTCAAAAGTTCCACTATACCCCCGCCCCCATGTCTACCCTATCAAAGAGTCTTCAGTAATGATTCTCCCTGGTAATCACCTCCCCATTGTCCTGGCAGAGCGCCCTTTGGTTACTGGCTCCAACACTACCAGCTGGGGCTATGTCCTTCCAAGCGGGTAACAAATTACAGAATAAAGCTATACCTGGTTTGATAATGTGGCTTATAAGGTGACCCAAGTCTGGGCCTGGCAACTTGTTTTGGGGGGGACCCCGTATCTCCATAAGCCACATTATCAAACCACGTATAGCTTTATATTTAAATTATACCAAAGTTACAACAGGCATTGGGGATGCACAGTTATAAGTAATTTGAATCATGGGTGCCCATGGCTGATTCAATAGCATGGACACCAGCAGGCTGTTTTGGGAGTGTACATGTTTCTCTGGGGGTGTAATGTTGCCACATGGCAGTAGCTAGGTCCAGAAAAGATTACACATGTGCACTCTACTTTTCCACATGGAACCTTGGAAAGTGGGGCCTGTTTAGCAGGGTTCACTTTCTGAGAGAAAACCAGCATCATTTTGCATTAATAAAAATAAAAAAAATGCTTGGTATTGCACACCTGCACTGGTGCCATTCTGTCCCAGTGTGATCCTGTGCAAATCATTAAATGTCACTGTGCATTAGATTCAGATTGCAACGAGTGCTAATCTTAAAAAGCCTTACTCGCAGTTTACTGGTTTATAGTATAGCATTGACAAAGCCACCTATTACAGCTTGCAGATAGTACACATATTGTCTTTGTTGTAATGCATTCACAATACAAAAAAAGATGCGTCAGCCTGAGGATCTTGGTTGCACGGAGGCTGAAGAAAGCGGCCAACCTTTGGAGAGACATATGTGAGAGAGAGGCTAAAAAGAAATGGAAACTAAGATGCTGTCTCAATTCATCTGTTTTGATCACTGGTGGATATTTCTGAGCTTTAATGTCCAGCCCTAATTGTTGTCTCTGCACTAGCTACTGGGGCCGCCTACACATCTTCCATGGCATGCCTCTCAACTCGCATGCTTTTGGTGGGGGCACTCACCATGGAATCATGTCACTCCCCCTTCAAGCCCATGAGCAGTCCATGCATTTCAATGGGCTCTCGCACCCGAAAAAACATTTATTTCACGCATCCAGGGGACACTAAAGGTTGCAAGGTACGGGTCAGAGGTGCTACCACATTCGTTCGCGTTGATGCACCGTGACGTCACTGCTCGTGCGGGTACTTGGACAGCAAACTGAAATCGTGCCTCAGTCATCTGGGGAGAGCTCCCTTGCGCCCGTCACCCACTCACTATACAAACAGTGCTGGTCATTGGGCCGGCTCTTGGCGGATCCGAGATCCGGCACCAGATGTGTAGCCGGATCTCTGGATCCGGCCAGAGTCAGCTGCTCAAGCCCATGAACCGCACTGGAATACTTAAAAGAAAAAAAAGCGCCCGCGACGGCAGCATTGCCTTTTACCGCCGGCTTTGGTACAAGCTTGTAATGCACAATGCTCGCTACATGTACAACTGAAAGGAATCAGTTGAACATGTAGCGAGCATTGTGCATTACACACCACTGCCAAAGAAGGCGGTAAAAGGCAATGTATTTATTTATTTTAAGTATTCCAGCATTGCTGGTTGCAAAAACAGTTATAAAACAAATTCACAGAAGCGTTTTATAATGTCAAACCCCCTGTGGGAAACGCTCTGTGAATTAGGCCCAAAGATTCATTTTATCGGATGTCCACTACCAGCCCCGCCCTCTCTACACAACACCCCCTCGGGCACCGCCCCCACCACCCCTGCACCCCAAACTCCTCCCCCACCCGGCCCTTGTGGGATCCGCCACCCCATGTTTTACATTTCAACAAGTGTATACCAATGACAACAAAACAGCCCCCTAAAGCTTTTGAGCAAGATGGTTACATCACTGGTGCATAGCTCTCAACTCACCCGCTTTTGGCGGGTGTCACCCGCCAAAGCATCTACACACCCGCCTTGGCAAAGGTGGGAGCTACGATTCATATTTTTGCCGGGACCCGATTTCGAGATCCCGAAATCGGGTCCCGGCGCGACTCTTCCTGCGCGAATGGAGGCGTGAAAAGCAAGTGTCATGCTTTTCACGCCCCCATTTCCTCCCCCTTCCCCTCCCTGGCGCTCTCCTCCAATGAGAGGATTGTGCCTGGGAGCATTCCTCCCCACCCGTAAAAGGTCAGCGACATAGAAGTAGGACTGCCGTTTCATGTTTTTACGGCAGTCCTACTTTTATGTTTATGGCCTTTCTGGGCTTTCACCCTCCTTGGTATCAAAAAAGGTTGAGAGGTATGCTGGTGCGAATGTATCGCTGACAGCAACCACACTCTTAGATGAAAACAAATGGCCGCTCTGGAACTGCATGCGTGTGTTGCCCTCAGTGGCCATAAGATGCGCGTCCTTCGCGCGCACTCGTGACGGGAGGCAGCTGTTAAGCGGGTCTGCTGGGAAAGGCGCCGGGATAATTAGTTTTTTTCATTAGCATGCTGATGGTGCCCTTCACCCTTCTTAGCGGCTACAGACCACTTTACAAATCTTTAAGCATGCAAACAAATTCAATAATCCTCCTTCCTGCGCCGCGGTTGGTCCAGCCGTCAAGACGTTATTTGGCTGTACTTTCGTTTTATAAGAGTGATCATGTTCTGATATATTTGTTTAGCATGTTTTGGGAGCTACAAATCCGTCCACAGAATGATCACACACGGCTCTGCTCCATGCGGGCTGCATTCAAAGCCACAGGGGAAGGGCTATGCTCCCCGAGGAGGCCGCTTTGCTAAACTGCATCAAAAGACGGCAGTGTTATCAAGCTGGAAGTGCGCGGAAACCTGATCAGCGTCACCTGTCTGCGTGCATCAAGATCCATTCAATTGTGGACGCCACTTCAGAAAAAGCCCAGACAAATATAGAGCGCTTGGGTCACTTTGCACTATATTTATTTGAGTATTCTTATTTGCATCACGAATTAAGGCAGGGATGACTGCATTCGAATGTTCTTAAAATATCTTCAAGGGAGAGCGTGTTATTACAGCCAAGGAGAAAAACGTTTGATTCAGCACTGGGCAGAAGAGGACCCCACCTCGCTATCAGAGCTGGTCCTTGCCGGCCAGTGAGACATCCAATATAATTCTTAGTTGTCATTGACGGGTTGAGGATATGATGCCATCCACAGGATTCCAGATGCTGATAATGCGTGCATGCCAAAATTTTACATTACGTTGGGGAAATGCTAGTCCAGTCCTGGTTTTATCTTTGCATTATGGAACATGTAGTCCTGGATTTCCCCCTTATACATCCAGGACTACAAGGACTGGATTAGCATCTCCCGATTGGAATGGATAATGTTGAGATGTACGATACTATGAACTATGCCGGGTAAACTTCTGTTGGCAGCGGGGCATCTAAGGGTACACACATATCTCTTGTGGCCTGGAAAGTGACATTGGGTCTCATTACGGGTCCGGCAAGTTGCCGCCGGACCCGTAAATAATAACAGGTGCCTGACTTCCTGTTAACACCGGGGTATTACAACCCTGGTGGTCGCGAAGTCAGGCGCCGGTAATTCTGTTAATTCACATTCCCATGGAGTCCCATTTGCCCAGCAGGCTAACCCGTATGCTTACGCAGCAGACAGCACAAGGGCACGCCTCGTAAAAACAACCCCCTCCCCCTTGAGCCTATTCCTGGAATGTCCTGCCCACAGGAAAACGTACACATTTTTTTTCCCCAGCAAAAATTGTACTATTACAAGAGTCTGGCTCTTAGTGTAGGCACAAGATCCTAACACCTATGCGCCTGATGCTTCCCACACCTCAGAACAGCATGGCAGACCTCTGGCTGGCAACATCAGCTCCCAGTCTGCAATTGTAAGGTTCACCTCCAACTTCAAACAATGCTGTTCATTTCACTTTCCATTCCCAGAAGCTGCCCTACTTTCTCTAGAAACGTTGGCGTCTGGGGCCCAGACAACCTTGCTCAGAAGCACCATACTTTACATGCGAGAGGAGACCTCTCAGAGCACACGCCTGGGGTAAGGGTTTCTTTGAAGATCCCACACCTTTGGGAAGAGTTTGATAGAGTTGCACCTCACACCGGACCCAGGGCCTCACCTTCAAGTAGTGCACAGATTTTTACCATGTACCCCTACTCCACGGTCAGCAGTGGCGATGGGTGATAAAAATACAGACCCATGGACCAACCAGACTCTTGATTTGGAAGCTAATCTCTCAAGACAACATTTTTCAGTTCCATCCAAGACAACATAATCCAGGTAGTCCTGAGGAAGGCTAATATTCTCTACCTCACCTCGAAATGTAAGATCCTGTCTACCTTTGTATTGGAAAGAACAACCTGATGTGCCAACGTTTCAACATATATTGAAGAAACTACACTGCTCTGCTGTAATCCGCATGAAGATTGCTCGATACAAATTACTTGACTGTATGATTTCTATCTAGTCTGCTATCTACAGTACATTTCTATCTTTCCTAGAGATTTGCTTTATGGAGAAATATCCCTAATCTAATTAACCTAATCATGACAATCCAACCGCAACATTTGAGACAAGAAACAGGCTGTTTTTAATGTAGATATTGTTTTTTATTTAAAATAATACAAATCTAGAAATTAAAGGTGGTCCTCTAACTGTGTTGGGGAAGTCTCCAACAATATTCCAGATGAATGTAGTTTGTCTATAAAATAGAAAACCCAAACTGCCTGCCATTGTCTCGCTAATTTTCTTTTCAGTCCCATTTGCACAAACATCCATACATAGAAAAACAAATATGAATGACTATTTTTGGCAATAGGATAATGCTCCACATTGTAGACAAACAAGTTGCCACTGGTTGTTTAATTCAGAAAGGAAAAATAGTTCCCAGAATAAAGTTTGAAACAAAACAATACACTTTGTTTACCCTGTAGATTTTGACAAACAGCATCAGAAAGAAATATTGGCTCAATATCTGATTCTCTTATTTTAGGATTCATTCAAATTTAAAATATTGGACACTATTTGCGACAAGTTATTGGGTTGCTATCTTTGTGGTGTTGGATTGGTTGCAAAATGTCTAGTTCATTAAATGCTTGGGTTCAGAAATTCCATTTCTTTTTGGACAGCAGTGCCAAACTCTTACTATTTCCAAGGATTCAGGTTCATCCCCACAACACCCCCGTTCAGTGTGTTCTTAAAGCAATAGATTTCAATTACTTTGTTGACTATGAGAAACACCAATCATAAAGCCTTGTCATTCCACCTTTCAATTCGGAATGTATAAGGCCTCCAGAGATCCCACATTTCTGACGAAAAGCCTTATTAAGGTGAAACTACCCATACCTTCATTTTTAGTTATCAATCACAAAGCACATCAGCTTTGTACTATATTCCCTCTTCCTGTGACGTATCTTGTAAACAGTGTTTCGGCAAAATACCTTTAAATGCTACCTGGGATCTAATTAATTATTGGCACATTTATCTAAATGTCTAAATGCGTAGGGGTTATTATACTCACTTTTGTTTTTCCTTCAAAGGCTCAAGACAGGTAAAGACATCAACAAGCTACAGGCATCACCAACAGGTAGGATCCTCCTTTCAATCGGTCCACCTGCTCCCAAAATCACACTCCGGAAATCTGGTTCAGTCTTGGAAAAAGCCTCTGCATTCAGTCCCACCTGGAAAAGCCCTCCCAAGGAGAATTTCCATTAGCTACTTCCAATTAGAGCCCCAATCCATGCTTCTGTTAAAAAGGTTCTCTTCCTTTTCTGCATCCCCAAACCTCTAACTTCTCCCAATGTGTTTGAGGTTAAATACCTTGTAAATTCCACCCGTGCAGTAGGATTTGATATAGCAGTTTTAGATAAAGCACACCTGTGTAGCCTTCCTTTGCTTACATGCACCAGTTTCCCTCCTCTTTGCTTCCTTTCGCCTGAAGTATTCTCTTTGTCATAATGAAATGTGTTAGCCATGAGGAGGCCCTCTCCTCAAGAATGTAAAGTAAAATATGCACAGACATATTTATGTTTCCTATAATTCCCTTTGTGGACATGATATTAATAAGAATTATATATTCTGATTCACAAGAATATTATGAATCCAAAAACACCCATTTGTGTGTGTGTAACTGCATGTATGACAGTTATTAAAATATGAACCTCTATAAATATTTCATAGATTTTAATATCCTTTTCATGCCACACACATTCGTAAAAATCACATCAGACCTGCAGGTTCATTTCCTTAGTTTACATACGCTACTTCAGAGAAATGCACTCGCCCCATGGGGGAAAGTGACTAAACATTTAGCAGTGCTTTCTGTAAAATGGTGCATGTCACCATAAGCACACATCACATTTTGGTACAATGCTACCACCCAGAGGCCTGCCATGCACAGTGAAACCTTTATTTCCCCATTTACTGCAAACAAACATTGTTTGCAGTAAATGTCAAATAAAGGTTTAAAACATCCTCATACTGACCACGCAGTACCAAGCAAATGGTACTGGACCATTGTAAAATCTCCTGTGCTATGCAAGTGGGTGAGTAGATATTGCAAGCCCTACTTTTTATATGTACATAGTTCACTTTTTCACACTGAATCAAAATCTTTTTTAAATGTATTTTAATTGCACCAAGGGTTCCAAACCTATCACTACAAATGTATTTCCCTTGGTCACTTTTAAATGTATTATTTAGTACTGATTAAACAGCACAGTTCTGCTGGACTTAAATGCGCAGTTTGCTACCGATATCAACAGAGACATCTGATTTCTATAATACAAAGGACCATTTTAATAGGCTACTTTAATGGAGCAGACAAACATTCTTCCTTTTGCTCGGCCAGGTTGGAGGTCAATGTTTGTGTAGATGCCTGCTTATTTAAGTTGCCATTACTAGCTGACAATGCATTCATCAATCTCTTTCCCCGGTGGGATTCCAGATACGCTTAAAAAAATAAGACTATGAAAACCCTGAGTTTGGAATTCATTTTTCCTTGTATTTTGAACAAAGGCCTTTGTCATTCATAACCACAAATGTGTCCATTAGCCCTTTAAGCATTCATCAAAGGAGACAGATAATGGGTCCTTTGAAACTCCCTGTTTTAAGAAAACAGACCCTTGCATAAACATGCAGTTTAGGTGAAAAGAAAGTTCACAACTATGGTTCATAGTATGGAAAATCTACATGAATTAATGTTATCCCAGGTAACGGAAGTGCCCGCTTTACCTTGGCTTTATTTGTAATACCAGCACACAAAATATGCACTCACCACTATCCATTGGCTGGCTATTGGTAATTAACATGTGGTGGGTAATACATGGTGTGCTGCCTTTATGTATAGAATTGAAGTGGCAAGTGACTTTTTATGGCTGGCTAGTAGCTTCCAACTTGAATCTTCCCAGGACGACACTTAATAAATTGCTCAGTTCATAGACATACTAAGCTCTTCTCATGTGATGTGCAGTTACAATTCTGTCTATCATTTACTTTTAGAATGATAAAATGCAAGTTGAGCAGTTTATAAGATTTTCATTTCACGTGGCAGCATAAATAAAAAAGCTCCTTTGCATGAGTTAACAGACATTTATATGGAGGACACAACTGGCACTTCTACCGGGCTGGGACCTAGGCTTTCTGATGCAAATAAGTCTTTGCCCATTTTTAAAAAAACCTTAATAAATCCTTTCTGGATATATTATAGTGTGCTGGATATAAAGAGGCTATAAACCTGCTGCCCGGTTGTTTTCACAAGTGCATGACATTCAGATCAGTTGATCATGTAATACATTCCTGTGTTCACTGTAGTGCATACAGTTTATGTGTTTACTATAATACAACTCTTATAGCATCTTCATTTTTTTCTTAACATATATTGACCACATGCAAAACCAAAATTGAAATGCACATTAATACATTTGAGTGCCACCATGTTTCAGACGATAGCTCAGTGTGTTAAGCACTTGCTACCGAGATCTTTGTTTATATGCCAGATCACAGTACCAAATTCTGGCAAGGCCAACACTGTCTTCCCTAAGTCTGATGTTGATAAACTTGCACGTGCACTTACTCTGTTAAAAAATAACATAACTACACTAGATCAATTAGCTATAAAAATGAACACATTTGTATTATTTTTATTGGTTTATTACAAACCTTTAAAAAGAAGAAATATACATCTAATACAACCAAGAATTCTTACATACTGAAAAGAAGTCTACATATTATACAACTCCTCATTCATAATATTGCGAATGAACCGAGAAAAAAGTCATAGGACACAAACAACGCCAGATTCAAAGACGGTCGTGTTCAGGTGCTATTAAAATTAAAAACCACTGTATCAACAACTGCCTCGTCCTCAATGAAGACTAAACGTTTGACCATGGATTCCAAAAAAAAGGTTAAACTACAATCAATTTTCACCAGTCTTTAGCACATATAGTTGATGTCTGCGTCATAATTTTACCAAAGTGACATTTTCTTTCCTCAGTGAGGGCGACGCAAAATAAGACCAGGTGTTTTAAAGTTTCTTTCGAGTCACTGCACAATCTACATAAACCTGGAGTGGATCCATCTGTTGACCATAGATTTGTTCTTTCTCTCGTTTTAAACATGTTCAAACGGAACATCATGTACAATCTTCTTCTTACTTCAGGAAATAGTTTCCACAGAGTATGTATTTCATTTAGGCCTCGTTTTTCGCAAATGAACACATCATTATAGTATGGTAGACTTTTAGAGCTCTGTTCCTGCTGAAGAGGGTTGTAAACATTTGGGAGAAACTCCCAAGAAAGAGTATGAAGTGTTAGTCAGGAGAGGTGATTAAATAGTTGAATTTGGAACCAAAATGTTGAGTCGCATTTTCCGGTTTTATCACCAGATGATCTTGGACAAATCATCTTATCTCAATGCATAGTATTGTGCAGTTATCTGTGAAAATATTAGCCCTCTCACATTCCGCTGAAATTGTTTAGCAAATTATCCGGTCTGTCCCTTTATGTAGACCGTTTAATTGGAGGGTGGGGGTCCTAAACAGGAAAGAGCCGGCCTAATATCACAGGCATGTGGCAAGCTTATTTTCAGGTCTGCTTATTAGTCACAAGATTTTTTTTTTTTTTACAATTTCAAATGTTCTTCTGCACATCATGAATAAACATCCAAGTTTATGTTGAGTGTACTCAAGGTTTAAAATTACAATGGAATGGAAAAACAAGAGTTTTAATACATTTTGAGTTCTTAAGTGATTTGCGTACTTTCCAGGTAAGGTCTAAAAAACGTCATGAAAGACTTTACCAGCCACGCCATTTGGTCCAAGCAGCAGATCTGTACGATTTTGTTGTCCTAGGTGCCCAAGATTCTTCAATGAAATGTTCAGCTTTACTCAAAAGCCCTGGCTTTCGCTTGGTACCTCTGAAATTGACAATGCCACTAGCATCAGTGGCACCTGTATCACCAGCAGGTGTGGGACCCCTGTTGGATCCCACAAGATATTCTGCTTTTGTGGGGGAAGGATTGGGTTCAAAACGTACATCTCTAGACCATCACGGAGCCACACTTGCCATTACCAGGCTGGCCTAGTTTATTTTCTCCTGCATTAGGGGTGTGCGATCATCACAAATGGGGGAAAAGCAAATCCTGTCTGTGGGCTCTAATCCTGCAGAAAGGCATCAATGTCTCGGAGTCCGGTGTCGAGATGTTTGTTCACTTGCAATGCAAAATGATCTGTCAAGTATGAGCCCCTCAATTGAATTATCCTCTGAAGGTCTGCCTTGTGTAGCATTCAATCGCTGGGGTCTCCAAGGCGCCTGTAATTCCAGTCCACTATGGGATTGGACAGGCCTGACAAATATTCCCCCGTTGCGGTTATATTCTTCTCCAGGCAAAAATACCTAAATTCCTTGGCTAGCCCCGGCAGCATCCTAGATCTGGTTCCTCCCAGACGGTTGATGTATCTCAGCGCTGAGATATTGTACATTTTCAGCAGAATGCATCATTTGGCTCTCCTCCAGGTAAAGCTCTTCACAGCGAATGACCCAGCTAGCAACTCAAAAGAATTGATGTGGAGTTTAAGTTTTCCTTCTAATATATCCCTATGGTCGAAATCTTTCTGCAACGGGCCCCTCCAACACCTCCGACTGGCATCTAATTCAATCATCAAATCTGGGTAAAATCCTAAGATCGCTCTCCCATCCCAGACCACCATATGCTGAAACCACCAGACAATCCCATCCTCGCTTCCTATGATAGTGGCACTCTGATCGGTTGACAGTCCTCTCTTGAGGTGCTGAATCTTCAGCCGCTGGAGTCCTCGATAATGTAGGGATCCTGGGACCCTAAGAACTCCAGCTTCTAGGATGGACAAATCTCAGATTACTCCCATTGTAGTAGTTTCACATTTGCATGCAATAGCTGTTTGACATGATACATATGTAGTACAGATAAATTATCGGCAGAATTACCTGTTCGCACAGTGGGCTCACCACTGTCTTGAGAAGCTTGGTGAAGCACCAGGATGTGGAGAAAAGTCCAAAGGGTAGACAAGTGAACTCCTACCGCTGACTTTGCCTCTCAAGTTGGAGGAAATGTCAGAGGGGTTTGAATATGGGAACTGCAAGATAAGCGTTGTGTAGATCCAGAAGGGCCAACCAATCTCCTTTTTGTAAGATATCTCAGAGGAGGTGAATTACCTCCATTTTGAAATGATGATACCCTAAGGAGGTGTTGACAGCCCTGTGATTATGACAGCCCCAACATTCCTTAACATGGCCCTGTGGGCTAATTTCGTTTTTTCCAGTAAAAACATTCGGTCTTCTCATGTTCAACATTAATTAAATGACATTTGCATGTAAAGCCTTTCTGAGTTTGTGTTATTTAATGAAGAGCAGTACATTTAATGAAATAATACACAACAGGACCCCTGCGTTAAGAGACAATTTATCACCCGTTGTGGTTGCCTGCTCGACACGTTGTCATTTTGGATTCAGTAAGTAGAGGCAAGAACATATCTTGCTCTGGCAATTGCTTGTTGCACAAGGAGGCAGAATTTGCAGACACATAAGAACTCTGCTTTCCATCTGTGTCAAGAAAATGAAGATGACATTTTATCTACCTTCAATCGCAAGAGGTGACTGGTCTCATTCAGCTTTTTTTAACACTCCCCTTTTAAAAGCGTGGAGCTCCAATATAAAAAGAAGTGCAAAAGTGCATGTTTGTTTCTTCTTAGTTCTATGCTGGGGAATCCAGACACACGGCACATAGCACTGGATCCAGGGCAGGCCTAACTTTGTGCATACAAAACCACTGCAGAGGCCCAAAAGAAGGACCTATTTCTGGCTTACACTTTACATGGCCACCAGATGTATGTAGGGGCTAGACTGCCAAGCTATCATTTCGACAATGGCTCAACCCAAGCTTTAAGGTCAGGACATGGTTCCTGTAAGGATTATGTGGAATTCCAAACAGGGACATCAACCGGGGGCCAATAGTTGTCGCTAGGAATCACTGAGCCAAGTTTGTTAACTGTCAGGATTTCGTAAATAATTGTTAATTTGCCTATGCTTTCTTTGTTTAGCAGCATGGTGGACTTATTTTGAACATCAATAGCCCAAATGAAAACTCAGAGTTATCCTTGCTTTATATCTATACACCCCTTTGTTTTTTTTTTCAAGCCATGGCAACATACCGGTCTTGTGTCTGAGTCTTGCCTGGTTATGACAATTTTCATCTTTCAAGTGTGACTTCTAATTCCAGTGGTGAGTGAACGTGGCCTTGTTGGTCCAATAGCTTTTTCAGGGATTTTCTGTTGTACCATAGTGCGCTTGAAGGCTCTCATGTGTAGTATTAGAATGGATCATTCTTTTTGTGGATCTATATGCCACTGGAATGAGAGCAGTCCTTGATAAAAAATTGTCAGATTATTTTCCAGCTGCCTTTTTGTGAAGCGTCAGATGTTGTGTACTTGTATTTTGTCTAGGTGTGGACTTGGGATAACTGAATTGATAAAAAAAAATGACCTTCTGGACAATTGACCAAATTATTTTTGTTAAAAATTCTTTTCAAACAATACGGGGTAAGAGGTGGTTTGGGGTAGTCCCCCCACGTCTCCCTACCTTAACCTATTGCCACCTCAACCCACCCCACATCTATATTTAATAAAAATTAACCACATACCCAACGAATTCCACCCAAAAAATTCGATCAATTCTGAGTAGATCAATTTGGTATTCGATCAATTTGGGCAATACTGTGGAAATGTTGATGCTTTATTGGATTGTAGGTTCCTCTTCCAACTATTGCTCAGTTTCTTATAATGACTTGCTTGTACACAAAACTTTGGCAGACATGTTACAGGGAATTCAAGGGGGAAGCATTTATTCTAGATTCTGGTCAGTTTTTTTATACTGATTGTTTGCGCGATATGGCCTTATTTAGTAAATGATCACATTGTTGCTGCTTCTGCCATCTTTGTAACTCTGCAGCAGTATGAGTTGTTGGGTGTCCTGACCCACGTTTGAGCTATCATGCTGCAACATTTGGTGCTGTGGGCTTAGAAAATCCAAGATGGCCAAAAAGCCCACATGTGCGCCAAAATCCAGGAGAACCACGCAGTTTGTGCACACTAAAATGGTTGCCTAAACTTGCCACCCACCAGTGCGAGCAGGATGGGCCGGGGTGCCATGAGTGAAATGTGTGCCAAAGGAAAAACCGCACTTTAAAATCACCTTTTGTTTCCCTGAATGCCAGCTCAAAATGCCTATTTCAAACATTGCAACATATCCAAAAATCTCACTGAACACCAGCAGACATCTGGCAGAATGAAGTATGTGTGCATACAAAATCTGGGAAGTTGAAGAGCCCCAAAACAATGTTCATAAAAAGACTGGCTGAGCTCTGCAGGTCTGCAGCAGCCTAACTGAAACTGGATTTAAAACTACCAAAAATCGAAAATGTTTAAATTAACTGAGTGACCTACTTTTGAGTGTCACATAGTTTGTAACTGTTAAAATGTCATAGTTTTGAACTTAGAATCAGCATTCTAGCTGCATATGTAAAAATTGTCTCGACTTAAACTGGGGAACAAAAAGTGACATTTTAGCTGAAACCTGGCTAAGGAAACTGGAATTCTGCCAGACAGCTACCCCCGACAGGAGTGGGGGCTTGTCCAACAAATGCATTCCCAGGCCTAGCTGCCTTCTGCTGCCCACACTAAAAGGAAATGCCATCTCTCGGATAATTGGATTAGGGGTGGAGCACCTACAGACTGCAGGAGGTTGAACAAGGCCCTTCCAGGGCCCAGGCAGATGGTTTATTGGGGGGGCCGTAAAATAGCTTCCTCTTGGCAGAAGCTGGGAGGGGCAGGGTCTCTGAGCTTGGCAGAAACTGGATAAACTGGTTTCTACACCATGTGACCTGGGAAGACACACCCCTATTGGCCAGAATATGATTCTAAGAAAGATGTATAACTCACAGTGCGGACTTGTCAAAATTATTTAAATGATACCATAATTCTTGTAATTTTTCTGTGCACGTTTTAAGACGCGTTGGGAATTTGTGGGATGTTCTGGGGCAAAACCCTGCTATTTATTGACACCACATACTCTGTGTTTAAGCTAGCGACCTGGAAAGTTACTGAGATATGTGTGGGAGGGGGGTGTATATGTGTATAAATCTGGAGAAAAATCTGATGTTGCATAGCCCACTAAAATCGAAAATATGTTGCCATTTCGAATGCAAGCCTCCAGGAAGAGCAGAGTTTGATCAGAGTATACCTCATGTGATATGTGATGGGTGCATGTAATTTTAAACAAATGTGCAAATATGTATTTGGGTCAAATATAGATTTGTGTGCAATTTGACAGGAGAGTATCCTTTCTGCAGACCATAAAACAGCATCACCATGACACACATTTCCTTCCCCCAATCAAAGCAGTGCGGAAAGCTTGACCAATGGGCAGTTGAGAGAGGGGCTGGCTAGTGATGCTGAACACACACCCACTTTCAAAAGACATAAAAAGAGCCACTGGAAGCTAGAGAGGGGATTCAAATCCAGTTGCTGCAACGCGCTCTGCCGGACACACAACATCCAGAAGATACCAGATCCAACACTTAGACTTTAAAACTCCAAAGAACTTGATTCAGAACTCAAAGCAAGGGCCTAAACCCACAAACTGAGAACTCTTCTCAGCAGGCCTCAGCATCCAGCAAACCTAACAGCGGTAGCAGCATCCAGGAGCCGTGCAGATCAGCGCTGTGTCCAGAGAAAGCTGTGCAGAAAGATCCAGGAGCTGTGCACAGACGTTGTACCCAGAGTTCCAGGAGCCGGGCCAGGAGCAGTGTCAGACCAGACCAGCAGAGCAGAGACCAGACGCTGTGCGCAGAGACTGTCCGGGGCGAAACCAGAACCGAAGCCATCTTGACCCGATCCGTGAGACCTAGACCTTCCAAATACATTGTGAGTACAGCTAGGACGGTGTGAAACCAAATCTCTTAGTATCCACTGATATAATTCAATCTATTTAATCTAAGTAGAACTGCCTCCTAACTGTCACTTGTCAATTCTGCAGCCGCATAGCTGTCACCTGTCATTTTTAAAAGCTGTCACCTGCCAATTTGAGTTACTTTAAATTCAAAAAACGACCTTTACGAAATCGTTCATATCTTTGGAACCGTTTGGGCTACGAACTTGGTTTAACTTTCCTCTGAAAGCTTAGATTCTAAGCTCTCCAACAAGCCTAGAACCTACTCCTTATACTTTCTCTGCAATCACGATTCACGCATTCGCGAATATTGCCGCGATTTGCGATTCGGGCCGATTTCTTTACTTGGAAAAAGATAGCTGCTTTTGCCTGAACTGCTAAATTTCGTTTGCCTCTTAAGAACCATCCCTGAATCATTGCTAGAGTGAGCCTGAACTAATATTAACTAGATACCACTCACCCTGAAACTTCTGAAGGGAATTAAAAGCATTTTCAGCATATTTCTCACTTCATTGTCACCATATTCAAAGCGTTTTGCCTGTGTTTCAAAACTCCTATCTGTTGTATAAGCTGCTGGGGGGAATTGAACTGAATTCTATTTGATTGCATTCCTAAGAACTGTGTGCTCTCCTCTTCATCTCCTTACATTGCATAAAGGGGGGGGGGGTGAATTGTCCAAGAAAGTGATTACATTGTCTTTTGCTGAAATCCTATCAAGTTATTTTCTGTACTGCATTTTCATTCCACATTGCATCTATTTGAAACCATAAAAGTATTGTTGCTATCTTATCCATCCTATACCCACTAATCATTGATTATAAAGAAGTGTGCTAGTGCCAGACTATCCATTATTGATTACTGCTCAGATTAAGTGTGATATTCAATTATTAATTTATTATAAAGTGTGATATATATATATTGTTTACATTCTCAAATAAACATTTTAAACTTGCAAAACAGAACTACTTCTTGGCTCAGTGGGGTCAGGGGGATTCTAAGAGAGGGGTGTTATATAGGGGTAGTCATCCAGAACTCATGAACTGGACACAAAGCTATATCAATAAGGGCTTCCATTCAGTATCCCAGACTAGGCATTGACTTAGCTGTAGTGTTGAATTGAATCCTCTTACAAATTGGGGGCTCGAGCCGGACGTCTGGGTTAGACCTATCACTTGTGCAGCTTAATACGGGTGTGCTAACTGACGGGATACATACATCCGGTCGGATCACCACGCTGTTTTACGCTGTAAAGCACTCTTCAAAGGGACACTCTAAGGAAAAGGTCTGT
The DNA here is from genome assembly GCF_040938575.1 of Ambystoma mexicanum. Lineage (NCBI taxonomy): Eukaryota > Metazoa > Chordata > Amphibia > Caudata > Ambystomatidae > Ambystoma > Ambystoma mexicanum. Next base: position 399,349,323 of record NC_090937.1, on the reverse strand, counting down.
TTTGCAAAAATAAAATACTAACTTCTGTAAGTCAGGACAGAGATCAATCTCTAGAATGACGACCTTAGTAGACATGAAAATAGCCAGAGAGCACTTCTTACATAAGTTATTTGTGAGAGGTGAGTGGACTCACCAGGACCGCATGGTCTGGTTGCAGGCCATCACGCAACAGGTCACTGAAACAGGGTCAGATATATGGAGAGATCAGGGTCCCTTACATGTGGCCCTGAGTGAACTATACATGGCTCCTAAAGCTAAGGATGAACAAGACAAGATGGTTAGGATAGCGGCATACCTGTACCTATATATGGGAGACATGCAGGATAAATGTACTGAAAGCCAAGATCTGGCGAATAAGCGACAGATGGCGTTAGAGAAGGTCCAATCTGACCTGGTCTCTTCTGAGCAGAGGCTGCAGGGGAGCCAGGAGTCAGAAAATGATAGTAGGCAGTATATCATTAAAATAAAAGAGGACATGGATAGACTGCAACCGGAAAAGGCTGACCAGGATACCAGAATTCTGGCCTTGCAGAAGGAACGCCAAGACAGTTTGGACTCCCTACTGCAGAGCCAGAAAAAGCTGGAGCAACAGATCAATTTCAACAGGGCATGCACAGAGCAGGTAGCCACCCTGCAAATCCAACTAGACAGAGAGAAAGAGGAGAGCAATAAACTGATCCTGAAAGACCTGGATACCCAGGCAGAGTTTGATCAGGAGCGCCAGAAAGCTGGTGCCTTCTGTGATGCTGGAAATGCATCAGAGGGACAGGGCCTCTGAATCCTTGTCCTTTACTGCTTTTTATCGTGTGTTCTGTCATGTTTTCTGCCAGGAGTCTGTGGGACTCCTGGCAGTGCAGCTCTCTCTTTTGGTTTGGTGAACAGACCCATGGGATACCCTTATGGCACCCATGGGTAGGGGTACAACCCTGTGCCCCTAGTGTATGTTTTTGGGCACCTGTGGGTGGCCCACAGAGCAGGGTATGGGCTGGTGGCAGCTCCATGCTGAATTTGACAGGTGCTCTGGGTGTCCTCCATTTTGGGATACCCAGGCCCTGCCATTGGGATCAGTTGATTCCTGATGGGAAACAAGATGGCCCCTGTGGCCTCTTGCTTTCTATTACCTGTTACCTTGTTTTCCCAAAGTCCTGGGAAGCCCTGACTCTGTCCCTTCCCCCTGACTGGCTGTTGGGTGGAAGTTCCATAAATGGTGTTGTTGTGAAGGCCCAGCTAGACTGAATGGAGCCTTCCCAGTGACTGTATGTTGTGGGTACCTCCTGTGGGTGGGACCTGGGTGAATGGAGTGTGTGACCAATATACACTCCTTGTTGTGGTTGTCTGGTTTCTGGCATGAGAGACAAAGACTGAGACAGCCCTGCCCGAAACTGGCCTGAATGCAGTGTGTAGTGTTGAATGGCTGGGTACTTGTCCCAATCCACATTCCTTGTTGTGAGTGTCTGAAAGGGAGGAGTGTGGCCTGAATGCACTGTGTGCCTGATTGGCTGACTGACTGCATGAATGCCCTTCTGTATGATTGGCTGCTGAGTGTGTGCCAGCAGTGTGGATGAGAGACAGAATAGTATATCTGGGGACCTCTCACCACTGGTAATGGTTCAGAAGCGTTCAGAAGCGTTCTGGAGCTGAGTCTCCACTCTAAGAGTAACTGGAACTGCTGATCCTCGACGTCCAGCTGGAAGAAGAAGACTTGCTGTTGCATTTGCTTCGACCGATCCGAAGGCTGCCGAAATCGTCGAAGACTGACCCGAGAGAGGACCTGGTAAGGCGCCCTCTTCCCGTGCTCCGAGGGACCATCGAGCACCGCTCCATCTTCGCCGAAGCGCCCTGGAAGACAGACCCTCGAAAGGCTGCCGACCCGGGACCGCCGGGGATGATCTAAGTGAAGCACCCGGACATCGCCGCCGTCGAAGTCCATTGCCGTCGACCAGGGTTCGCAGGTTTGTGTAACCGCTGGAGGCCCGTCGAAGTTGTGTTGCCCAGCCGTGGGAACCACTTGACGCCGTGCCGCCGACGACCGGAGCCGTCCGCTCCTTGCCTAAGAACATTTGAATCGAAGGACTCCCTCGTCCGCACCGTCGACCGCTTTATCCTGCCGGAGAAAGTCGAGGACGACCAACGCGCCGAGGAGAAACCTGCCGGTGGGTTTCCCGCCACCCGAAGACCACAAAGACTCGAACGACTCGGCGCCCTTGCTGGGCCTCCGTCTCCACAATCTTTGCGGTCCAGAACTATTGTCACCGAGGTGCCCCGCACGCCTCTGCCTTGCAGGACGCCGACGCCCCGACGCCGATGAGCACCGCTCGGACGAAGCTGCCGCCTCATCGACGCCGTTCTACCCTGTTTGTCGACGGACGTTCGACGCCCCGTGTCTCCTGCTTGAAAGGGAAGGCATTCAAGAAGGGCCGTCGATTCCACGCAGCCGAACGCCAAGTTCCTCGACGCTTCTCGACGCCTCTCGACGATCCGTGACTCCCGCTTGAAAGGGGGTCGCTCAAGAAGGATCTGTCGACGCCTCTTCGAAGAACTCGACTCCACCAGGTACATTGGGGGGGGTAAAAACATTATAGGAGGGAATAAGACTTGTAGAACAATATATGGACTGGGCTTGTGCTATATCTTTATTTTACAGGTTGCCCAGGTGGGGGGATCTCCACACAGAACTGTGTCTAGTGGTAGGGGCCAGTATTCTGCCTATTGCTCAACCATCTTATTTTCTCTCCTCTCTCTATTGCTGGTTTCACTCTATTGATCTGTGTGACATTGTTACAGTATTGTTGATGCACTTTAATGAGATCTAATACAAAGGGTGGTACCACTTTAGAATTGTATATATTTGCCATTGTTGATTTTCCTAGGTACAAAGTGAGTTATTATGATAAGTGTACATAACCTTGAATATTGATTATATAAAGACTGTGTTCTAACCAATACAGTGTGTAGACATTCCTTTGTGGGGGCTTGGGGACTACACTGTACTTAAGAACCAGCCTGCATCACCTCCTGAGAAGCTAGGCCTTGATTGCTCGACCATAGCTACCGTAATAGAGAATCTTGGCTGGGGTCTTCTGTGCCTCTCTTCTACCATATAGAGAGCAGAAGTACAGACACCCCCTACCGGTCCTTTACACCTTTCAAAGGCAAAGGGACGACCTGGCGTCACAAATGCAGGCTCTTAGTCAGGAAAGGGACTCCTTAGGCCAGGAAGTCTGCCACTTAAAAAGAAAAATGGAAGAAAATCACCTGGCCCACCAGGGACTGGATGACCTCCAAAAAGAACACCAGGACTTGCTAGAGCACACCAGGAGGGTGGAGGAGGCTCTGGCAAGACAGGAGCAGGCCAGTAGGGATGGGGCTCAGGAGGTAACCCTCCTGCAGCAAAGACTGGCCCAGTGCTCCAGGACCAATCAGGAGGCACAGAGAGAGAATGAGGCTCTCTGTCAGCACAATGATAGGCTCCAGCAACAGGTAGCGATGCAGGAGAGACTGATAGAGTCGAGTAAGGCCTTAACTGAGGAACTGAAAGCGCAGGCTCTTGCATTGCAACAGGAAGCAGGGGCGGATAGAGATGAGGTTCGCTGGGAAAGAGAAACTCCTGAGCATAACCTCAGGAGCCCTAGTACCAGAGGCCTTCATCTCTCCCAGTCCCTGGACTCTGCTACCCCCATGTCCCCTTGCGCACATGAGCCCAGGGCCACGGGGATGGCAGATTACTATCCAGCTAGAAGTATGGGGCTCATAGGCCAGTACCTCCCAGGAATGGATGGGCGGGCATCCGGGTATGGGCACCCAAGCACAGTGCAATTTAGTGGGGAATCCCAGGAGAGTAGGCCCATTAAGGGCATCCTAAAAACTTCTGCCCAGTTAGGTCAGTGGGGGGGGGGGGGTACCCATCAAATCCTGGGAGCAAGGAGGAATCAGAAGACTCCTCTGAGCACACCAGGACATAGGAGACTAGGTCCCCACATTCTGCCAGCCATTCCCAGGCTCGCAGAATCCGGGAAAATCAGACAGGAACCTCTGGGAGCAGTGCCTCTGAGTCAGAGGATGAATGGACCAGGGTTACCCGAACCAAAAAGGCCAATAAGGCAAAAAGGGCCTTGCTTAAGGACCCATTGAAGCAAATAAAGGCAATAAGGAGTGTTATCACGCCTTATCATAAGAACACCAAGTATTCCGTATGGGAACACTTGGAGCTCTATGAGCAAATGATGGAGACTTTCCATTTGAAGGACAGCAGTAGCTGCATCCAGTACGTCAAATGGACATTCTCCCCAGAATACTCCAGTTTCTTTGCGGGGCTGGAGGACCAAAATCATTTAAGATGGTCCACCTATAAGGCGGCCATCTTGAAACATTTTTCTGTTCACAGAAATCCTCAAGAGGCTCGCAAGGCAGCCTACAATTTGCAATGTGGGGAGGATCAGGCCCCACAAGAGTTTGTGCAAGAATTAAAACGTGCTTTTGCGCAGACCATCAGAAGAAACACAGTGCAATTTAGTGGGGAACCCCAGGAGAGTAGGCCCATTAAGGGCATCCTGAAAACTTCTGCCCAGTTAGGTCAGTGGGGGGGGGGGTACCCATCAAATCCTGGGAGCAAGGAGGAATCAGAAGACTCCTCTGAGCACCCCAGGACATAGGAGACTAGGTCCACACATTCTGCCAGCCATTCCCAGGCTCGCAGAATCCGGGAAAATCAGACAGGAACCTCTGGGAGCAGTGCCTCTGAGTCAGAGGATGAATGGACCAGGGTTACCCGAACCAAAAAGGCCAATAAGGCAAAAAGGGCCTTGCTTAAGGACCCATTGAAGCAAATAAAGGCAATAAGGAGTGTTATCACGCCTTATCATAAGAACACCAAGTATTCCGTATGGGAACACTTGGAGCTCTATGAGCAAATGATGGAGACTTTCCATTTGAAGGACAGCAGTAGCTGCATCCAGTACGTCAAATGGACATTCTCCCCAGAATACTCCAGTTTCTTTGCGGGGCTGGAGGACCAAAATCATTTAAGATGGTCCACCTATAAGGCGGCCATCTTGAAACATTTTTCTGTTCACAGAAATCCTCAAGAGGCTCGCAAGGCAGCCTACAATTTGCAATGTGGGGAGGATCAGGCCCCACAAGAGTTTGTGCAAGAATTAAAACGTGCTTTTGCGCAGACCACCAGAAGGGTGCGCACGGATAGCAGAGAATTTATCAATACGTTTTTCCATGCCTTACCCAAATACATAACGACCCAGCTCGTGAGAGATTTTCATGAGAAAAGATCGTTAGACTGGGTCATTGAACAGGCTACCCGGATCTATGAGGTGCAGAAGCCCATAGAAAATAAAAGCAATACCTAGAAAAATCCCAAAACCAACAGCACCCCTGCTGCTGCCAAGGTGGCAGAGGTAAAGGTCACCCCCGTTTTGGATTTGGAGATGGGAGGGCCTAAAAATCTACCTGCACCTAATAATGCTAGGCCCAGAAGGTCCTCGGGCCAGTCACAGACAGGGAGTGAAAGAGGTAGTCCCACAAATGGGGTCCCCCGCTCCCCTGACTATGTAAGTCCCCGCTACAAGGGAAACCGACCAATCCTGGGTTATGTGTGGACTCCTCCAGCCCAAGGGGGGAGATCCAGCCAAGCACCTAACCCAGGGAACTTCCCTCCCAACTTCCCACAGAAGGGCAGAAATTCTCCAAATCCTGGGCAGAACTTTTTCCCCAGGTATCCACCCAATTTCCAGCCCCAAAATCATCCATCCTTCTTTCCCCAATTCCCTGAGCCCAGACAACCTAATCCGGGAGAGGGGAGGCCAAGGGTGGAGGGGTACCAAAATCTTCCCAACCAGGGATACTACCAGAGAAGGGATAGCTACCCTTCCCGGGATCAGCCCAGGGGAGAAAATAGAGCCCGTATCAGCCGGAGCGGGTTTCACAACTTGAGCGCCAGGTCCAAAATATGGCACGAGATCTGGGTCACATACTGAGGGCTCAACAGAACCCTCAGATGAGCATGCCACCACCGAATGCCCCAAACTCTGGACCTGGTGCTCCAGAACAATGACGGGGGCAGCACCCCGATAACACACCGGTTCCCAGGGAGGAGGCACAAGGGGAAGGGGGGTGTAAAGCCTTGGAGGAAGCTTCCTTCCCAACTTGTAAACAGCCCCTGGAAAACCAGGAACCGGAAACAAAATCTCCTACCCCTGAAAGCCTGCCTCCCAAGGAGCAGAGGGGGGGGGGGTAGGAGAAACAAAGGACCCAAACAGACCCACTTTGTGGAGGAGGTACAGATCTTCCAATTTGAGGGAGAGGGATCCTCAGAAGATCCTGGGAAAAGGATCTTCTCCTTCAGAGATGGGGGAACTCCTCCCAAAGAAAAATGGGTCCCAAGGGATTCCAATCCAGACTGGGGAGATATGGAGACTGAGCTACCGCCGCCCATCATCTCATCCCAGAACCCACAATACCAAAATCCCCTGGTTCAAACCCATCCTGGTGACTGCCTCCAAAAAGGGGGGGGCGGCCCAGAACCGGAACCAGGGGAACCCACAATGGCTCTGATCTCCAGTTGCCAACTTTTTCTTTCAGATTCCCAAGACTCTCCACAGAATTCTTCCCAAATCTCTTCTCTAGCAATGTCCAAAACCAGAAAGTTAGCCCACCAGTTGTCCAAAAATGTGCATTATCTGTGCCCCCTTGAGGAGAAGGAAGGAAGATACTATGCCCCGGTACAAGTACAGGGGCAGGGTACAATTTTGGCACTGGTGGACACTGGATCCAAGCTACCCTTCTGTCCAAAAGGGCCTTTGAGGAACTAAATGCAGGAAGGGGGGAGAATTACCAAATTCCTCTCACCTCTCTTCCTGGACAACTGCAGAACTTTGACGGGAAGGAAATTCCCGTTGAGGGGACTGCAAACTTGGACATTAAAATTGGGCGACACAAGGTGAAACACCCGACAATAGTAGTGACTCCAGAGGGCACCCCTTGTTTACTAGGGAATGACCTCCTGAGAAGGTTGTCACCCCTAATAGATTGTGTAAACAAGGTCCTCTGGACCCAGACTAGCTGACCAATAAAATTAAAACAGAATGTCAACCATGTTAGTTTAAACGGCACCTGCCACATGGTTGAACAAAAATCTGACCAAGTAGAATTTCACTTCCAGAACAACCAAATTCCAGATGTGACAGTAATAGCAGTAGGACAACAGACTGGTGATGGGGGGTCTTCTCTATTTCTGAAAATCAACCTTCCTTCCAGTTTAAGGTGGTATTCCACACTGGAAGGAAACACCCTGAAATTCTTTACTAATCCACAATCAGAAACTTCCACTCCTATAGTCCAGAAAGATGTGAAATCAGCTCAGAGCCTGGCTGATATTCAGCAAATTGGAGAGCAGTTGTTCATCCCTGTTCAGTTAAATGATGGGAAGGACTCTGTTCTTGCTCGAGTGTGCGTGAACAACGGTAAGAGCTTCATCAGCGAAGCCATGTGCCGCCAACTCCCAAAAGATCCAGCCATTCCCACATTCAAACTGATAGACAAATGGGAAATGGACCTGGAAGCACCTAATTCCAAACATCTCCTGTCAAGCAGGTGTATGCTCAAAATCTCCATTGGCAACAAGAGCATAGTCCATAATTGTTGGGTCGTGCAAGACGTCACTGCCGCCTTTTACTTAGGCAGTGACATTCTCAGTCGCTTTGCCATTAGTTTGGACCTAATAAACTTCAAAGCTTGGTCCCGATTAACGGATAATCCCATGGGCTTTGATGATCCAGAAAAAGCATTTAGGTCAGCTCAATTGCTACCTTATGCAGTTGAAATTCAGATCAAAGAGGAAGTCACCATCCCAGAAAGGACCTGACAGTTCTCCCTGGAAGTGAAAGTCAAAAGAGGACAACATTTGAAAAACCCTGATGCTTACATACATCTAAACGCTTCTCTCCAACAGCAAGGGTTGGGGGTAAACCCAACTCCATTAGTCAACATAGAACATGACACCATTCTAATAGAGGTGGATAACAGCGACTTAAAGAGTATTACTCTAGCCGCAGGCACCATTATTGGAATGGCGGTTGATGACCGACATTTTTCCATCGATTTAGGAAATGAACTGTTAGGACCAATCCCCAAGGACTGTTTTGACAGTGACAGTGATGACAATACAACACCAGACAGGATTTTTACCCGGCATGGGGGGAACTTCCTGGTGTACACTTCCTGCCCTTAGGGTAAGGAAGATGTGACTTGTGACTTTAGGAGGGATGAGGTGATTTTCCAGGTCCATGAGGGTTGCCTTTCCCACCTGAGGCCTCCAGTCCAAATCAGCACTCTGACCAGGGACTTCTCCACCCAGCTGGAGGAGGCCGCTGAGATTGCCAAACCAGAAGTCTTTCCAGGCTTCAGGCAAATGGTGGAAGAGAGAGTCAACCTAGCTGATGCCTGTGTGACTTTGGAACAAAAGCAAAAGTTGAAACAAGTTTTCTTGGATTTCCAAGATCTCTTTGCAGTAGACTTATATGATTGTGGTCGCACCGACATCCACACAACAACATTTCCCACGGACCCTGGCATGACTCCAGTGTTGGTGAAGCAATATCGCTTGCCTCTCGCATCCATGGAGTCCCTTACTGAAATAATTAAGAACCTTGAGTCCCGGGGAATAATTCGTCCAATACATAGCAACTTCAATAATCCGGTGCTGGGAATATTGAAGCCAAATGGCCAGTGGAGACTCTGTGCCGACCTCAGGGAGCTCAACAAACGGGTCCATACTTCCCGATGGCCTCTGCCCTACATTGACCAAGGGCTGGCCCAGATCCAGGGGTCACAGGTATTCACTGCAATAAACCTGACCAATGGATACTGGACTGTGCCTGTCAGTAGGGAGGACCAATACAAGCTGGCTTTTACCTTCGGGGGCCAGCAGTACACATGGACCCGGACTCCCTTCGGATACCTCAACTCCGGCAATGAATTCAACCTTTTCCTACACAAGCCCATGCCGACCTGGGTGCAAGGGGTAACCTGGCTTATGTAGATGATGTCCTCATCAAAAGTTCATCTGTGGAGGAACACATAGCGGAGATCCGTTATGTTCTGACCCAGTTGAGGGCCGCCGGAGCAAAACTTTCCTTTCAGAAAGCACAGTGGTGTAGAACCCGTGTTAATTTCTTGGGGCATGAGATTACTCCTCAGGGTCTCTGTCCCCAGGAAAAGAAGGTGGAAGCACTCCAGAAACTGAAAGACCCCACAACTCTGCGGGAACTAAGGAGCCTCCTTGGACTGACTAATTACAGCAGAAAGTTCATTGAGGGCTACGCAGAGATCACTAGACCCCTGATTCATCTCCTGAAGGGGGGGGGTCAAGTGGGAATGGGGTCCAGAACAATCCGAGGCAGTAAGACAACTCAAAAGAAGTCTCTCACAAGCGCCCTGCCTAGCTTACCCTGTCAGAAACAAGGAGTTCTTCCTGGAGACAGGGTTCTCTAATACGTGCTTGACGGCAGTATTATACCAAAAGCATGACGAGGTCAATAAAGTAATCTCCTATGCGAGCAAAACTTTATCCTCTGTGGAGGAAAAATTCAACGATTGTGGGAAGGCACTCCTGGCAACGGTGTGGGCATTGAAGAATTACCGCCCGTTCATCCATGGGGAACACATCATAGTGGAGACTCCACACCAGCCTCTGCAATATCTCCAAAGTGACAGAATCCGGGCCGGAAATGTGAGTAATTCCCGAATTACTTCCTGGATTCTGTCAATGCAAGGCTTTCCTGTGGAGGTCAGATATGGCCAAAACAAGAAGAGTCCCCTCGCGCAAGGTCTGGCTGACTTGCATGATTGTGCCAGAGAAAACTGTCTCGAGGACGAAAGTCTAAAAATCAAGGACAACATGGAGGCATACCTTAATTCCCCACACAAAGTCTTTGAAGAGGACAAGTGTGAGGGAATGCCCACTGTCTATGTGGATGGATGCTCTTACCATGTTGACAACAACGGGGAGAAAGAACTGGTGGGCGGCGTAGGGAATGCATGGGTGAATGAGTCCCCAGAGCCCTCCGCTGGATACAAAATTGGTCCCCGAAGTAGTCAGGTGGCAGAATTGATGGCTGTGCATCAAGCCATCCTCACTGCTGTCCAACATCAACTCCACGAACTGGTCATAATCACAGATTCTGATTATGTACGGAACGGGTTCGTGGAGCACCTGGTTAATTGGAAAACCAGAGGCATGTTATGTGCTAACAACAAACCCTTGAAACATGGGAAGTTGATCCAAAACATTGATGATCTGGTCACCTCGAATGAGATGACCATCTATTGGAAAAAGATCAAGGGTTATTCCAAAGTAGAGGGACCAGACAAAACTGGAAATGACTTAGCTGATCAGCTGGCCAAAACCGGGGCCATTCAAGGGGATCTAATTGAGATTGAGTCCCTGTTGGGGGAAATCCAGGTCACTGCTATCACTAGGTCCCAGACAAATGCTCACAATGATCTTTCAATTGCACAATGGAGTAAGGAGACCCCTGATGCTGATTTGATTACCGCTCAGAAGGGGGATCCAATAATTGGTAAATTTTACCAACACATGGAGGACCCTGAGAACTTTCCCCTGACGGATACCGATTACAACGGGAAAGAGAACCTTAGAGTGTTGATGAAATGTCCAAAAATGTTCCGGATCCAAGACGGTTTGTTGGTAAGGAGATCCCAAGCTGGCCATGATCAGTGGGTGGTTCCTACCTCCTTCCGAAGCCTGATGTTAAGTCACGCCCATGATGCAGCTACCGCCGGTCATAGGGGGTTTCATACAACACTTGAGATCTTAAGAGAGGTTGCCTACTGGCCACACATGGGCCAGGACCTCAACCATTATTTGAAGGGTTGTGGTCCTGTGTGTGCACAATTTCAGCCAACATCCCTCACACACCGGGCGCCTCTCCAAAAGAGGGGAATGACACTCCCAAGGTCAGATTTACAAATCGACTTTGTAGGCCCCGTGATTCGCTCCGCTAGGGGGAACAAGTACATGTTGACCGTCACATGCTTGTTTACCAAGTGGGTGGAATGTCTCCCAGCCCCAAACTGCAAGGCAGAAACAGCAGCTGCCCTGATGATTAACCACATATTTTCCCGTTTTGGTCTACCTCAAAGGATTGAGTCAGACAGGGGTAGCCACTTCACCAGTGAAGTAATGGCAAAGATGTGGGAGATACTGGGGGTCAAAAGAAAGCTACATATTGCTTACAGGCCAGGTTCTTCTGTAGCAGTGGAACGTTACAACCGGACAATTGTGAGCATCTTAAAAAAGTTTGTGGCAGATTCTGGGCCAAGTTGGGATATCCGATTACCTCTGGTCCTAATGGCCATCAGATCTACCCCTTCATCTGCAACCAAAATGTCACCATTCGAGTGGAAGACTGGACGCAAGATGGTGCTTCCCCAGCATTTGCTCTACAGAACCCAAGAGCAAACGTTGATAAATGCCTCCACAACTCATGAGTATGTGGAGAATTTAAGGAAACACCTTCAACATGCTTTTGCCTATGCTCAGCGGAATCTAGAAAGATCAGCCGAGAGTATGAAGACCCACTATGACCTGAAAACTTCCAGGAAGGAATATCAGGTGGGGGATCTGGTCTATTTATACAACTTCCAAAGAAACCAGGCAAAACAGCGAAAATTCTTGCCTACATGGAAGGGACCCTATGAGATTATAGACAAGATCTCCCCTGTGGCCTACAAGATCCACATCCCTAAAGGTCCTTTGGCAGAGGGGGAAGACAAGTGGGTCCACATTAACCAGTTGAAGTGTTGCCATCCCAGGCACACTCTGCAACAACTGGAGGAATCCTAGAGGGTACTGACTCAGATTAATTCAGTTCTAACTTAAAATATCCTACATATCGCCTATCAAATTCTGAGTTTCTCAATGTGGGTGTTTTCATTTTTGAATGCAAAAAGAAATGTGCATGTTCATATGTTTTGACTATAAATTTATATGCCACCCCACTATATCAATGGTGGGGGAAAAATGTCTATGAATAGGTATTGCCGCTCTTCCTTTGTCGTCCTAGGAGAAAGAAAACCTTGAGACTGGCCAAGGAGGACGATCCGGAGACCGGGAGCAAAGACCCAAGGGACCCGGGGTACCGCCCAATATTCCCATCAGGACCGGCGAGGAGAACCGATCGATCAGTACCGGATGGAGGAAAAGATGCTGAACTGTGCCATTTGCAGAATTGGAAGAAGATTATGCGGACATACCAGTGCATGGGTCATCACCTTCTGTGCACCCGACTCCCCATCGACTCAAATTCAAAGTACAGTCGCGTGGGGGGGATTTGTTGGGTGTCCTGACCCACGTTTGAGCTATCATGCTGCAACATTTGGTGCTGTGGGCTTAGAAAATCCAAGATGGCCAAAAAGCCCACATGTGCGCCAAAATCCAGGAGAACCACGCAGTTTGTGCACACTAAAATGGTTGCCTAAACTTGCCACCCACCAGTGCGAACAGGATGGGCCGGGGTGCCATGAGTGAAATGTGTGCCAAAGGAAAAACCGCACTTTAAAATCACCTTTTGTTTCCCTGAATGCCAGCTCAAAATGCCTATTTCAAACATTGCAACATATCCAAAAATCTCACTGAAAACCAGCAGACATCTGGCAGAATGAAGTATGTGTGCATACAAAATCTGGGAAGTTGAAGAGCCCCAAAACAATGTTCATAACAAGACTGGCTGAGCTCTGCAGGTCTGCAGCAGCCTAACTGAAACTGGATTTAAAACTACCAAAAATTGAAAATGTTTAAATTAACTGAGTGACCTATTTTTGAGTGTCACATAGTTTGTAACTGTTAAAATGTCATAGTTTTGAACTTAGAATCAGCATTCTAGCTGCATATGTAAAAATTGTCTCGACTTAAACTGTGGAACAAAAAGTGACATTTTAGCTGAAACCTGGCTAAGGAAACTGGAATTCTGCCAGACAGCTACCCTCGACAGGAGTGGGGGCTTGCCCAACAAATGCATTCCCAGGCCTAGCTGCCTTCTGCTGCCCACACTAAAAGGATATGCCATCTCTCGGATAATTGGATTAGGGGTGGAGCACCTACAGACTGCAGGAGGTTGAACAAAGCCCTTCCAGGGCCCAGGCAGATGGTTTATTGGGGGGGCCGTAAAATAGCTTCCTCTTGGCAGAAGCTGGGAGGGGCAGGGTCTCTGAGCTTGGCAGAAACTGGATAAACTGGTTTCTACACCATGTGACCTGGGAAGAGACACCCCTGTTGGCCAGAATATGATTCTAAGAAAGATGTATAACTCACAGTGCGGACTTGTCAAAATTATTTAAATGATACCATAATTCTTGTGATTTTTCTGTGCACGTTTTAAGACGCGTTGGGAATTTGTGTGATGTTCTGGGGCAAAACCCTGCTATTTATTGACACCACATACTCTGTGTTTAAGCTAGCGACCTGGAAAGTTACTGAGATATGTGTGGGAGGGGGGTGTATATGTGTATAAATCTGGAGAAAAATCTGATGTTGCATAGCCCACTAAAATCGAAAATATGTTGCCATTTCGAATGCAAGCCTCAAGGAAGAGCAGAGTTTGATCAGAGTATACCTCATGTGATATGTGATGGGTGCATGTAATTTTAAACAAATGTGTGCCTGTGCAAATATGTATTTGGGTCAAATATAGATTTGTGTGCAATTTGACAGGGGAGTATCCTTTCTGCAGACCATAAAACAGCATCACCATGACACACATTTCCTTTCCCCAATCAAAGCAGTGCGGAAAGCTTGACCAATGGGCAGTTGAGAGAGGGGCTGGCTAGTGATGCTGCACACACACCCACTTTCAAAAGACATAAAAAGAGCCACTGGAAGCTAGAGAGGGGATTCAAATCCAGTTGCTGCAACGCGCTCTGCCGGACCACACAACATCCAGAAGATACCAGATCCAACACTTAGACTTTAAAACTCCAAAGAACTTGATTCAGAACTCAAAGCAAGGGCCTAAACCCACAAACTGAGAACTCTTCTCAGCAGGCCTCAGCATCCAGCAAACCTAACAGCGGTAGCAGCATCCAGGAGCCGTGCAGATCAGCGCTGTGTCCAGAGAAAGCTGTGCAGAAAGATCCAGGAGCTGTGCACAGACGTTGTACCCAGAAATCCAGGAGCCGGGCCAGGAGCAGTGTCAGACCAGACCAGCAGAGCAGAGACCAGACGCTGTGCGCAGAGACCGTCCGGGGCGAAACCAGAACCGAAGCCATCTTGACCCGATCCGTGACACCTAGACCTTCGAAATACATTGTGAGTACAGCTAGGACGGTGTGAAACCAAATCTCTTAAGTTTCCAGTGATATAATTCAATCTATTTAATCTAAGTAGAACTGCCTCCTAACTGTCACCTGTCAATTCTGCAGCCGCATAGCTGTCACCTGTCATTTTTAAAAGCTGTCACCTGCCAATTTGAGTTACTTTAAATTCGAAAAACGCCCTTTACGAAATCGTTCATATCTTTGGAATCGTTTGGGCTACGAACTTGGTTTAACTTACCTCTGAAAGCTTAGAATCTAAGCTCTCCAACAAGCCTAGAACCGACTTCCTACTCCTTATACTTTCTCCGCAATCACGATTCACGCATTCGCGAATTTTGCCGCGATTTGGCCCGATTTCTTTACTTGTAAAAAGATAGCTGCTTTTGCCTGAACTGCTAAATTTCGTTTGCCTCTTAAGAACCATCCCTGAATCATTGCTAGAGTGAGCCTGAACTAATATTAACTAGATACCACTCACCCTGAACCTCCTGAAGGGAATTAAGGAACAAGTTACTTACCTGTAACTGTTGTTCTCCAGCATGGGTCTGGCATGGATTCACATGCTCATGAATATTCCCCGTCGTCAGGCTGGGAATCCTCGGTAAAGAAAAAACCAGTATCAGTTTCGTTTCTGATCTGTCTTTCGTAGTAATAACCAATCACTGGTCTCTGCGTCATACTGACCACAGCCAATGACTGCCCTCTACCTAAGCACCGCCTCTGGCAGCCATCTTCAGATTTGGAAGCACGTGAAGTGGCAGTATGACCAAGTGAAGAGCCGCAGAGGGGTAGGCGGGAGGGTTCGCATGTGAATCCATGCCAGACCCATGCTGGAGAACAACAGTTACAGGTAAGTAACTTGTTCCTTCTCCAGCATGGGGTCTGGCATGGATTCACATGCTCATGAATAAAGAATACATAGCAGTACACACATGCACAACCACGGGAGGTGGCAAAGGCTCAACATTAAGCATCACATCAACTCAACATTAAGCATCTTACCTCCTCACCAGGCTCACCTTAGGCGAACAGGTTGCGCAGCACTGCTTGGCCGACCCTGGACTCCTCCCTGGAATCCCGGTCGACGCAGTAGAATTTCGTGAAGGTGTGCGTCGACCTCCACGTAGCAGCCCTGCATATGTCCAGCAGGGGCACACCAGATAGGAACGCCGTGGTAGCTGCGATCGCTCTGGTGGAATGGGCTCTCGGACGGCCAGGCAGCGGTCGGTTTGCCAACCGGTGACAGCACATGATACAGCCGGAGAGCCATCTGGAGATGGAAGCCTTCGAGAGAGCCTTCCCCTGATTGACAGGTCCAAAGTTCACAAAGAGTTGTGACGTCTTCCGAAAACCCTTCGTGCGGTCCACGTAGAACTTCAGCGCTCTAGCTACATCCAGCGAGTGCAAAGTCCTCTCAGCCGGCGACGAAGGCGACGGGAAAAACACAGGTAACACCAAGGGTTCGTTGAGATGGAAGTCCGACAGTACCTTGGGCATGAAGGAGGGGTGCGTCCTGAGCACTACCCTCGTGTCGTGGAAAGTCAAGTACGGGGCCTTGCAGGAAAGGGCCTGGATCTCTCCCACTCGTCGTGCGGAGGTGATGGCCACAAGAAAAGCTGTTTTCCACGATAGAAACTTCAACGGGGCCGAGTGCAGAGGCTCGAACGGAGGTCCCAGGAGCTTGGTCAGCACCACGTTGAGCTCCCACGCCGGGGCCGGAGCCTTCACCGGCGGGAACGATCTGAACAGTCCCTTCATGAACTCTTTCACCAGACGATGAGACCACAAGGACGTCCGGCCCGTGGTTCTGGTGTATCGGGAGATCGCAGCAAGATGAATCTTGATGGACGCGTGTGCCAGACCAGCTTTGGCCAGCGTCAGCAGGTACGGCAGTACTTGGGGAGCCGTAATCCGTAGAGGGTTAATCTTCTGTGCGTGGCACCAGACAGAGAACCTCTTCCATTTGTGTCCGTAGCATTTAAGAGTCGAGGACGCCCTGGCCTTTGCAAGAACCTCTCTGCAATCGGCCGGTATGTCGTATCCTCCAAACTCTAGCGCTGCAGGAGCCAGGCCTGCAAGTTCAGCGACTTCGGGTCGTGGTGGAGGATGGCGCCTCCTTCCCTGGAGAGTAGATCCGCGTCCGCCGGCAGCTTGATCGGCGGGGACGCTGACAAGTCCAGAAGGTCCGGGAACCATATCTGCCTCGGCCACGCAGGTGCGACGAGGATCATCCTGCACCGTGACCTCTTGAGCTGGTTGATGAGCCGGATTAGCAGAGGCAAGGGAGGGAACGCGTAGAGGAACAGGCCCTCCCAGGGGAACGAGAAAGCATCGCCCATGCTCCTCGTCTGGGGAAACCTGCTGGCGAACCTCCGGCACTTGGTGTTCGTCGCCGTCGCGAACAGGTCGATCTGGGGTGTGCCCCACCGTCGGAAGAGGCGATCCACCAGATCCTGCCGTAGCTCCCACTCGTGGCACGAGCGCAGCTCCCTGCTGAGTGAGTCGGCGATGGTGTTTTTTTATCCCTGCCAGATGAAACGGCACCAGAAAAATCCCTTGGGCGACGGCCCAATGCCACAGGTCCTGCGCCTCCTTGGACAGCGCTGGGGACCTGGTTCCGCCCTGTTTCCTGATGTAAAACATGGTGGTGGTGTTGTCGGTGAAGATCCTCACCACCTTGCCCTTGAGGGACGGAAGGAAGGACCTGAGGGCCCAAAACACTGCACGGAGCTCCAGGACGTTGATATGTAGGGACTTCTCCGTCGGGAGCCAGAGTCCCCTTGCGTGCAGATTTTCGGTGTGCGCTCCCCACCCTTCCAGGGAGGCATCCGTGGTCACAGTCTCCTGGTGGGCTGGGGTCTGGAAGTCCATGCCCGCCGTCAGATGCGAGCGGGTGCCCCACCACCGTATCGCTCGTCGGAAACTCTCGTCGAGCTTGATCCTTTCCTCGAAGCTGCCCGTCGTCTGGATCCAGCGCGCATCCAGGAATTCTTGCAACGGGCGCATCCGGAGCCTGCACATGGGAATGAGGTAGATGCAGGAAGACATAATTCCGAGGAGGGACTTGATGGACCTCACTTTGGCCGCGTCGGCCACCAACATCCGTTGCACCTTGCCCAAGATGGTCCTGGTCCTCTCCTCCGACGGGGAGGCCAGAAGGGACACTGTGTCGAGCCTCGCTCCCAGAAACAGTGCGACTTGCGCGGGCACCAGGTGGGATTTGGCGTAGTTCACGGAGAATCCCAGGTCCGTGAGGAGTTGGACGGTCCTTGCCGTGTGGACCACGGCGAGCTCCCTCGTCTTGGCGCGGATGAGCCAGTCGTCCAGGTAGGGGTAGACGTGAATCCCCTCGCGGCGCAGCTGCGCCGCCACCGGTGCAAGGCACTTGGTGAATACCCTGGGTGCCGACCGTAGTCCGAAGGGAAGGGCTTTGAACTGGTAATGACGCCCTTGGACCACGAATCTGAGGAATTTGCGGTGCCCCTTTAGGATGGGAATGTGGAAGTAGGCATCCTCCAAATCCAACGACGATAGGAAGTCTCCTTCCTCCAGCTGACCCAGGACGTGCTGGAGGGTGACCATCCGGAACTTCTGCGCCTTGATGAACTTGTTCAGACGTCGCAGGTCTAGGATGGGGCGCCATCCTCCCGTCTTCTTCTTCACGAGGAAGTATCTCGAGTAGACTCCGGAGCCCCGAAGCCTCTTTGGGACGAGTTCGATGGCGCCCTTTCTGAGCATCGCCTTTACCTCCAGGAGAAGTTGAGGGACGTGAAGTTCTTTCCTGGCCACGGGGGGGACGCGCGGGCACCTTCTTTGAAACTCGAGCGCGTGGCCCCGGGCCAGGGCGTCCAGCACCCAACGGTCGGTGGAGATGGACTCCCACACGCTGACGAAGCCCGCCAGCCGGCCTCCCACCGGGGTGCTTCGGTGGGGGCCCGACCCCACGGCCGGTTCAATCCTGCTTGGACGCAGCCTTGCCGCCTTGACCTCCTTGGCGACGACGGCGGGGTCCGCTAGACTTGCCTCGTCCTCTGTAGGCCTCTTGCGACGACGAGCGGGCCGCTTGACGGTAGGAAGCGAAACCGCCGCCGGAACCTTTGGAGGCGCCCTTGCCTCCGCCGCTCCGAAAGGGCGTCCGTCGTTGCAGGACTCCAAGGGCCCGGGCCGTCTCCGTATCCGCCTTGATGGCCTGAAGGGAATCGTCCACTGTCTTCCCAAACAGGTTGTTCCCGTCGAAGGGCATGTCCAGGACTCTGGTCTGGACGTCCTGCCGGAAGTCCGTAGCTTTGAGCCATCCACGACGTCGAAGGCAAACGCCGTTGCCCAGCTGGCGGAACCCAGTGTCGGCGATGTCCGTCGCCACGGTGATGGCGTGGTCCGAGGCCACCTCACCTTCCTGCAGGATCTCAAGGGCCTCCGCCCTATTGTCGTACGGCAGAAAATCCAGCAGGGGAGCCATCTTGTACCAGAGCTCCCTGTCGTAGCGGGCCACGATAGCCAAGGCGTTGGCCGCTTTAATCGTCGTCGCTGCCGACGAGATGACTCTACGCCCCATAGTATCCAATTTCTTTCCCTCGCCGTCCGGCGGGGAAGTCGATGTGGAGGCCGCACCCCCCCCCGCTTTCTTCCTGGCTGCCGCGGAGACGACGGAGTCCGGGGTAGGCTGCGCCCGGAGGCATAGGGGGGCCGTGTCCGGGACCCGGTACTTTTTCTCGTACCGGTCTCTTCTAGCTGGCGTCGTGGAAGGGTTCTTGAGGAGGGAAAGGCCCTCATCCCAAATGTCGTCCAACAGAGGCACTGCGAGGACCGTCTTCCTCTTGGCCTCGCGCCGCTGATAAAGGAAGCCTTCCTTTTTCTTCTCCTCAGGGCAGAGTTGGAAAAGCTCGGAAGCCCTGGAGATCATGGAGTGGAAAGATCCGATCTCGTCGGGCGGAGAGGCCCTGGTGGGAGGCGACGACGGAAAATCCTCGTCGTATGCCTCGTCGTCCGTACCCGTCGCTGCCGTGTCAGTCCCCGTATCATCCCCTCGGGTGGACGGGGAGGAGGGCTGGAAGGGGCGCGACGGTTGAAAAGGAGGTGGTGGATGGATCCTTCTTTTCTTAGTAGGGGGAACACCAGAAGGTCCCGGTTCTGGATCCCCCGACGGGAGAGGTTCCTCCGTCGGTAACGGTAGCCTCGTCCTTATCTCGGAGCATAAGGACTGTATGGCTAACAAAATGGCCGCCGAGTTGTCTTGCGGCGCTGGCAGAGGGGAATCCGACGGGCGAGCAGGGGCCCCGTCGGTATCCTCGACGATGTCGTCGTCGTCACCTGCGTCGGGGTCCATTCCGACGGGCTGGCCTTCTTCCACGCCTAGGCCGTGGCTTAAGACCTCGATCAGCTCCTCTTCTGAGGTTGAGGCCGACTCTACGACGACGCCCTGCCCCCCCTTCTTCTTCCCCACGGAGGGTTTCACGGGGGTCCTATCGATGGGCACAAAGGAAGACTCCCTCCGAGGAGGCAGGGAGATTCTGGGCCCTGAGGTCGCCACCACTGGTGCAGCCACCACAGGCTGAGCCAGGGCCGCCGCGACCGTTTCGATAGAGGGCTTGGTCGGATGGATCAAGGCCTTCACCACCTTAGGTGCGCTCACCGCCTTATCCTTGAGGGAGGGGGCACTGCCACGCTCCTCCTCTGCCTTAGAGCTCGACCGGGGCCTCTCCAGGAGCTTCGCCGGGTGCTCGGCCTTCCTCTTACCCGACCCAGAGCGTTGGCTCGTGGTTGATGGTGCCGGGGAGGGTGCGCCCTGCCTGGCGCCCGTAGAGCCCGACCGTTCGGCGCTCCCGGTGCCAGCGGACTCGCGGTGCTTGGCCTTATGTTGGGCCCCCGTCGCCGGGGCGCCCTCAAAGGTCTTAGAAGACCGCTCGGATTTCTTCTTCTTCTCGCCAGACGGGCTCTTACCCTCCAGCCAGTTGGCGAGACGTTGATGGCGGTCCTTCATGGTCCGTTCCGACATGTTGCCGCAAAACGCACAGTCCTTCTCCACGTGCGTCTTGTCCTCATGAAGGCAGTAAAGGCAGAAAGAGTGTTCGTCCTCCTTGAAGACGTTCTGCAGCTGGCATCCAGGGCAGACCCTGAACAGCTTTCCGGGCGTCGAGCTTCCCTTCTCCTGGGCCATCTCCGAGACCGGGCCTGAGAAGCTTCTGGAGTCCTCCGAAGTGTAGCTCGACGAAATCTTCACCCTTGAGGGGCACAGATGAATCCGACACGGGTCCCCGTTGATCGGATGTAGAATCGGTGGAGCTTGAGGCTCTTTTGACCGAAAGAATCGAAGTTTTTTGTAAAAAGCGCGAAAAAATAGCACTAACGCTCGAGAGCAATAGCACGAGGATCCCAACACATGAACGTGCGGTAAAAATCTGAAGATGGCTGCCAGAGGCGGTGCTTAGGTAGAGGGCAGTCATTGGCTGTGGTCAGTATGACGCAGAGACCAGTGATTGGTTATTACTACGAAAGACAGATCAGAAACGAAACTGATACTGGTTTTTTCTTTACCGAGGATTCCCAGCCTGACGACGGGGAATATTCATGAGCATGTGAATCCATGCCAGACCCCATGCTGGAGAAAAGCATTTTCAGCATATTTCTCACTTCATTGTCACCATATTCAAAGCGTTTTGCCTGTGTTTCAAAACTCCTATCTGTTGTATAAGCTACTGGGGGGGAATTGAACTGAATTCTATTTGATTGCATTCCTAAGAACTGTGTGCTCTCCTCTTCATCTCCTTACATTGCATAAAGGGGGGGGGGGTGAATTGTCCAAGAAAGTGATTACATTGTCTTTTGCTGAAATCCTATCAAGTTATTTTCTGTACTGCATTTTCATTCCACATTGCATCTTTTTGAAACCATAAAAGTATTGTTGCTATCTTATCCATCCTATACCCACTCATCATTGATTATAAAGAAGTGTGCTAGTGCCAGACTATCCATTATTGATTACTGCTCAGATTAAGTGTGATATTCAATTATTAATTTATTATAAAGTGTGATATATATATATTGTTTACATTCTCAAATAAACCTTTTAAATTTGCAAAACAGAACTACTTCTTGGCTCAGTGGGGTCAGGGGGATTCTAAGAGAGGGGTGTTATATAGGGGTAGTCATCCAGAACTCATGAACTGGACACAAAGATATATCAATAAGGGTTTCCATTCAGTATCCCAGACTAGGCATTGACTTAGCTGTAGTGTTGAATTGAATCCTCTTACAGAGTTACGGTTGGGATCTGGCGTAAATTATCAATACTGGTGGACTTGTCACTTGTTGTCAGTGGCGTGTCCAGATTCTTGAATGGGTTGGCCCAAGTGGGACACTGACTTTTACAGGGGCGGCATGAAGTATGAATGCACACACACATAATGAACATAGTTTAAGATAATGGGGTGGCGCTTGGGCTGGCCAATCAGATTCCAGGGGTAGCAGGTGCTACTCCAGGCCAGGCCAATCGCTGGTCACTCCTATGCTTTTTGCATCCGTAGCTCTCATTTAATCTTTCTTATTTTGATGTAGCTCTCACAGCGTTTCCTCTGTTTCAGGTGGAACCCCAAAGGGCTTGTACTGACCAAAATGTCCAGGGGGTCGAAATGAATATTGGATAGGTAGGAGCTAAACGCAGCTCTTGTGTATCCAGCATGAACCAGTGACCAGGTGCTACCACGGGGAAATGAGGAGATAGTGCATAGAGTTACGCAAATATAACTTCCACATACGATGCAAAGCCATCCTTTTGTTCACTAGTTATGGCCCATTAAGCTTTAACTGTCGAACACTTGTGTTTGAATGATTATTTATAGATTGTCCCAAATGCACAGAGTTAAATTCATATAGGTTTGTTTGCTTAGCATCAGTTGGCTGGGGGAGCCAAAAGTGGGTCCTGCTAGCTGTACGCGTCAAGCCAACCAAGCTTTTAGGCCCTATCCAGTAGCTAAATAGCTCCCATCTCCCCTCAATTTCAAACCCTATGCGACTATTGCTAATCTCATCTACCTTGCTTTCTTCCTGATGAACAGCTTTCTGGGGTAGACAAGCTGTGAGGTGACATGTAACTGTTGTTCTCATTTCGCGATTAAGCTTCAAGTTTGTATGTCATTGTGGCTTTGCGAGTTCATTCAAATGGTGTTACCGTCTCATTATGCAGCTTTTATGAGGCACTGTTTGAAAATGTACTACCTAATTATGTGAACTTTGGATACTACAGCAAATCAGAACTCTCCGGACAGGCCCTTCTTCAAGCTGATCAAGATAAATATCCCTAATTATTACCTTAGATTTACTTTTTAAAAAATCTGGTTTTCCTTGCACTATCACTGTGTTGATGTTGAAGTACCTCTGCATGCAGCACAAGAACTTCTAAATCATGTCTTAAAGAAGGTTTCCAACTTCTTGATTCCACACGTGGGATAATCTTTATCTTCTTCCAGCAGGACAGCAGGACGGTCACACCCAAAGCTGTTGTAACATGGGGGCCGCTACGTCCGTATTCTAGAAGGTACACACATTTGTCCATTGGCCTTTGGAACTATAGCATTTCTTAAACCTGGGGGCTCCACAAATATTTCATGATTATCGAATGGAGAGGTTTGTTTTTGCGTGTGTTGCACAGCATTCCCCACCGTTTCGTACTATCGGTTAGCTCAAACGCATTCGTATTTCTCAATTAGTTGTTGAAGTATAAAGGCCTTGTCTAACGTCGAAAGATCCAATCAGAATTCCCACTCTGGTCAGCTGTATTTGCTCCGCCTCTAGCTAGTCCTGCAGATTCTGTAGTATAGTGTTAGTGAAAAAGTGGCAGCAGTGTCTACTGGGCTGAAAGGGCAATGTGATTTGGGTTCTAAGCAACTGTCTTTATTTGAGTAAAGGTATGATTACGCTGTTCAGCCATAAAGGCGCAAAGGCTTAATCTTTGGCTGTTGTCAATACAGACAGCTCATATAATTGGAAGCTGGCTATTAGCCCGAATAGCATTTTTCCAAATTATTTGCGGTAGAAAATGCGATACAAAAATTAAATAAATATAATTCAACCAAATAGTTGGTCAAAAAAGTGTGCAATGCCCTTTCAGACACTGCGAACATAGCAGTCACACAGATCATTCCCCTCCACTAACAGAAGACCTGGCCATTCAGGAGCCCAATGAGTGAAGGACACAAGAGCTTGCGGTTTTGAAGTGCTTTGATGCACACTTGCGATTATGACTGAATCAGCGAACACCCGATTTGCGACACTTGTGTATGAATGTTTACATAGTGTGTCACACATATTCTTATTTGCTTTATACCATTTGATTTTAATAAAAATATGAATACCAATAAGGGCGAAGGAGCCAACATCAAAATGTTAGGGGTAAAGGAAGTGACATTCGCATACACTGAAAACGATGACAAAGGACTCAATTCAAAAGCAATCGAGCAATTTGAGCAACAAATATAAAATACATTACAAAATAGTACAATTTAAGCCCACTATAAGACAATATTAATTTAAAAAAGAAATAAGGTCACACACGTCCCACAAAACAAAGTGCTAGTCGCTGAGAGGGGTTTTTATCTGGATGTTTTAAAATGTGCTTCTACGAGATTCGAAGGCTAGGTCAGAAATAGCAAAATCGCAAATTCTACTGATGGGCGTGCTGCAGAAGGCAAAAGAGAAAGGGGCAAGGTGTTAGCCAACACAACCTAAGCATAGTCTTTATTAAAAAGGGAAAAAACACAAGTGGGGGAACGTTTCAAACTACCACAAGCAGTCTTTGGCCCTATGCCCTGTTCTGTTTTTAACTAGTGACTGCAAAGATAGTGGCACCGATTGGAAACTGCTACATAATGAAGCTAGATCTATTATCGGATTCTCATCAAGGTAGGAAACTGGCTCCAACAAGGATTTGTTGTCAAAGTTCATTCTACATGCCATACTAAGAGCAGTCTAAGAAATGACATCACTGAATTAAAAAAAAGACAAGACATACTAAGTGAGATTAGTCACAAAGTAGCCAGTTCCCAGCAACCCCACCAGGATGAGTGTCTTCTTTTACTCTCCTCCCCCTCTCAACCCTAAATTTGAGCAGGTCATAATAGCTCTATAGACCTTGCCCTGGGACTGCACTTTGAGTTAGGAGCTGGTACACCTTGTTGAAAGCCCTTGTTACGCTCTGGCCTTTAACTCTGTCTTCCAAGCCATAACTCATGGCACTGCCCTTGGGCTAGGTCTACAAAGCTTATTTGGCACTCAGAGGAGTGCTCCAGCCATTCAGGATACTAGGAAGGCTGGCTTGTACTCAGGAGTATAAGCCTGATTTCCATTCCTCCCTGACTGCCTCCTGTGCCACTCCCCCAGCCTCAAACCTCTCTTTGCCTGCTCTGTCTAGGACCCTTCTCCCCCTCGTTCTTTGATCCCCAAGCCCAACCTACAATACGGCCCTCACCATCCCCACCCTGAACCTTCAGCACTCCTGACCTGCTTCTGCTGTGTCCCGCACTTCGCTTTGCCAACTGACCACAATAGAAACCGAAAGTGTATACTGCTACCTGTAGTGCTGTAGCTGACTTTGTGCACCCCTCTAGTGAGAGTTGGTCTCGCCTATTCCGCACGAACAGCATCAGTATTGTATGATATTGCACCTTAAGGAGCAATTACTGACCCTGCACCCCCTCTCACTATCATAATCGCAGTTATGAAAGATTTTAAAGCTCAACATATAGTAGAAAAATGGTGAGACCAAAGAATCCCTTCTGGAATCAGAGAAGAGCTGGATAAGGAATCGGGCAACTTTGGGCAGGTCTAGTAGCCCTACGGAAGATTTGGGAAGAGAACAAGAGGTGAAGGAACTGTGTGCGCTTCTCAACACCTATGGCCAATCCGGAAATCACTGAATTTAAACTCTTGCGACGTACACACGTTTTGTAGCCAATAGTGCTCTTAATCAGGTGCAATGTGGAGTACAAAACCTCTGGCAAGCAGAAAAATGGAGGGCTAAGTAGATAGGTAACCCTAAAAATAATAAAACTGCACAATCATAACCGGCACATCTGAACTCATATTACACTTATTTACAGTGGTTCTTCCTTGTGACAGGCGGTCCAGATGGAACTGCAAATCTCTCCCCCATGGGTGTTTGTAACGCAGTGATGTATGCCCCTTACGCTGTCGCTGACCTCCCCACCATACCCCGGCTGATCCCAGGAGGCAGCCTTCTCTTGTCCGACACCTTCTGCCTCCTGCCCCCCAACCCTCCAAACCCCACCCTAATTAGTTCTCACTGCCTGCCCCCCTCTGACCTCAAATTACTGGGGGATTGTCACTCCCTGTGTTACCACTGCTGCCATAATGCCTGCTTCGGTGTTCACTGTGTCCCTTGGTGGGCCAGCTGGGGGCGTGCTCCCCCCTGCTGTGCAGCTTACTACAGCCTGTAACAATGTTGGCTGTCTGACTGTGGGTGTTACTGTAAAATCCTCTCTGGAATTCCTACATCTTAAAACGAGATAATGCGTCGGCGACGTAATTGAGAACCCCCTCCCCTTCCCCCCGGACATGCTTAGATTGAAAATGCACCCCCTTCCTTAAACACACCACATGTTTCAACAGTCCGAGTAACATGGGGCATTATGCCCTTTGATTGTTTATCGCCATTACTACTGGCATGCTGTCTGACCAAAACACAACGTGCTTCCCCTGCAGGCCCTCAGCTCATATTGTCAGGGCTACCATGATGGGGAATAATTCCAAAAATGTGATGTTCCTAGCAAGACCCTTGCTGGACCATTCTTCTGCCCACCTTTCCCTGCACCACTTATTTCCCCACATGGCCCCAAACCCCACACCCCCGTGGCATCTGTGTATAGCCCATTCCTCCCGTTAGGGCGTGCTTTTTCAGGCCCTACCTGGAGCCCATTGAAATCTGACAGGAAATTGTCCCAAACCCTGAAATCCCCTTTAACAGAAGCGGACAGTCTGGTATGATGATGCTTCTCTGTGAGACCGGACACTGCCCCAGCTATGGCGCGTGTGAATGGCCGCTCTATCGGGATAATGAGCTCTGCCTATGTCACCTTTTTGGACTGCATGCATATGTACACTGATTCTTGAAATTCTGTCACCTTCCCGGCTGGGAGGTGGCATGTCCCTTGCACTGAGTCAATTTCGATACCCAAGAATGTGAAAAACCCTCTGTTTTTTCCTGTGCCAATGGCACCCCCAGTTCCTTTATTTTCTGAAAAACCCCCAATATGCCTGTGCATTGCCTAGATCGAGGAGGACCTAAGAAGAGGAAGTCATCCGGGTAGTGCATCCCTCTTGCCCCCTTCAAGTGGCCCTTTGTGGCCCATTCTAAGAATGAGCTAAAGGCCTCAACGTAGCTGCACGAGATGGAACATGCATTTGTGGAAGTAAAACCTTCCTCCCGCCTGAAAGCTCAGTAGTCGATAGTCGGCTGGGTGGACCGGTAATAGCATAAAAGCTGATTCAATATCTGCCTTTGCTAGCAGTGTCCCCCCTTACCCAGCTCCCTTAGCGGTCCAAGAGCATCGTCAAAGGATGCATGCCTTACTGAGCATATTTCCTCATTGATTGCGTCACTCACGGATGCCCCATTCGGAAATGACAAATTGTGAATCATTCTGAACTTCCCTTCCTCACAATGCCCACGGGGGAGCAAAACAAACGAAGGGAAGAGGGCTGAGGGGTGTGCGAAGGATCCCTCTATTCTCCCCAATCTCCTTTCTGTGGCAATTTTTTCCATCAGTACGGCATTGTTGTCTGCTACTGAAGACTGGTTTCTTGACACCTGTGGTGGTACCTGCCCCTTTACTGGAATACAAAGGAAAAAAACAGAGAAGCCTTCTACTAATAACCGTGCTTCCATTTTCCTAAAGTAACTGTTTGCCCATAACCTGAGTACATCCACTTTGATTGGTGAGGGCAAAAAGGGCTGGTGTAATGGGTCATTATTCATTCTTTTTGTACTCTCTGTATTTTGCGCTCTTGTTCCATCTCGGTCAGTGCGCTCTGGCAACCCACAGAAGGAGCATGCATGTTTAAACCTGCATATTGACCGGGTACATGACTTAGTGTTGAACGCCCAGCATGTTCCCTTTTTATCCCCACTTTGTTGAGTGTCCAAATGGACTGTCCCTGCCTTGGCGTCCCTGCCTTGGCGTCCAAGCCCACTCCGTCCTGGCCCCTTGATTCCTCCCTCCCTGCTGGTGGACCATGGTGCAACTGTCCCATGAATCCATTGCCTGGTCCCCCAGTCAAGCTGCATGCTCCCTGCCTTGGAGGTCCTGAATCATCATAGTTCAGCCATGCGCCGAATGCGCATTCACGGTACATGGACATCATTAGGTGCAAATATGACCACAACATTTGATGCAACTCCAGGTATTTTCCACCATTACTGACGCAAATATTGCAAAACCTTTTGTACAAATAACAATAGATTTTTCCACTTGTACCTTCTTCTCCTCCTCCTCCTCCTCTCCTTTGGCCTCCCTTACCTCTTCAGACATTGTGTAATTCAACAAAGAAAATATATCTACAATGTGTCTTTCCAAATCTTTTCTTTTAGTTCTGGCTAAACATGCCAAGTGAGCATACCTGAAGGGTTATTGATGGGGGCCGCTGGTGCCTTTACATCCCCCACTGAGATGCCAGTCACCGGAATGCCTGCGCTTCCTTGTGTTCCTATTGGACCTGTCCTGCTTGTCGGTGTCCCCATGCCCTGTGTTGCTCCTCCATTGCCATTTTGAGTAGAGTTTGACATCCCAGTGCCCCTGCTGCTCCCTGTTGCAAACCATAGCCCTGTACCCGGTGCACCCTGGGCAGGTGCAACCTGTCCTGAGACCATGGAATGCCATGACAGTATCCTGTTGGCTGATCCATTGTCCCCTGCCAACACTGATGCTCCCTGGCTGTGCTGCCCACTGTCCTGCCATGTGTCCGTTACTTTCTGCACCCATCGACCATTGACCCCTCTGAATCTCAGAAGTCCCCCCATCTCTTGCTTGATGTGCATGCTGGTCCCAGCCCCATAAACCACAGTGGGTTGTCCTGCTCGGCTGGGGGTTGAAGACCCGAGACCAACCAGGGCTTCCAGGGCTTCCATTCTCACTGCCTGCGTCCCTCTGCCCCTCGAAATACTGTGTGATTGTCGCCCTCTGCTTTACCACTGCCCCATAATGCCTGCTTCAGAGTTCAGTGTGCCCATTGGTGGGTCAGTTGGGGGCCTGCCCTCTCCCTGCTGTGACACTTACTGCAGCCTGTAACAATCATGGCTGCCGGACTGTGGGTGTTACTGTAACATCCTTCCTTGTTCCCTTTAGTTTATTTATTTGTATAGCGCAGCCAAACCCCGGGGTAACTGGGCGCATTAAGCTTGTAGCACAACATAGGTTACAAAGTAGAAATGAGACAAAGGTTACACATGCAGCGAAACCACAAATGACAGGAATAAATACAACAGGGGACCAGGTTACAGAATGGTCCGAGTCGATGGACAACAAAGATGTTACAGGATAGAGGAGGTAGAGAGGGCATATAGCAGGCTATGTGTATCTACGTGCCGAGGTGGCAGGGCTGACGGCGGGGGAGTAGCATTACTGAGTAGAAAGCAGATACTTCACCTTGGCTCTGAAATACCAAAAGGAAGAGCTTTTGAGCCTTTACTTCTTTCTGAGGGTGGAAATGTGGCCTTTGGGGCCACATTCTTCCTTCTGAGTCTAGATGTTCTCCCCTCAGCCCCCTCTGCTACATGCTGATGACCTACCGGTTTCCTTTGTTCCCCCAACTCAGCTGTGACATTACTGTATCAGTCCCTTTATCGTGCAATAAGGCAAATAACACTGCTTCTTTTCTTGGGTCCATCCTGCCCCCCTTCTTATTTTCAACAATCCCTTTTGCTGCACTTATTTGTTTTCTAAAATCCCTCTCCTGGCACCCCTTATTCGTTTCAAATGCATCCTGCAATAGTCACAACTTGTTTCTTCAGTCGTCCTGCAGCGGTAAAGACATGTTCATACCCGTTCACCCAATATTCTGCAATCCCTTTTAAACCCTGACTCAAAAACGTTTGCCGGCTGCAGCCCGTGTTTTGTTCCAGTTCAATTTGCCCCTTTCTCTTAGTGTCATGCGTCATGCTCCGTCCCTGGAAGGTACGGCAATGCTGGCGGCTCCATTAGAATGTGCCATCATGTTCTGCTAGTAATGGTCGAGTCTTTTTCAATATGGCGCCATTACTATTTCCTAGAGTCGCACCTACGACTCAGAGCGTTGCAAACCTCATCCTGTGGTAAGACGCTTGTTAGTTCGCCTCGTGTAGCTTTCCTTTCTGCATTGTGCATGCCCGCCCCTCTCGACCTTCGGTGCTCCCGGAACGTCAGCATTCTCTCTGCTTTCTCTGGTACTTGTTGCTGTCGGCTGCCTCCCTTACGCTAGCCGTGCTTTGCAGAGCAGTCTCTCCTAGCGGCTCCTTCATCTGCTGCTTCCCGACTCGCTCAACCATTTCCTTGCTCTTCCTTTTCTTTCTCCTTCGCTCCTCTTACTTACTCTCCAGATCTCGTTGGGATTGATAACCATTCTTGCGCTACACACGCCAAGAGTCATTCAGCTTGAGACCGTAGGATCTGTCCTGTCACTTCCTTCCAGCACTAGTGACTTCTTACCGATCCAACATACCTTCTTACCCGGAAATACCTTACCTCACGCCAGGATTTAACACCACTCCGGATTCTACATTTGTGGACTTTAGACCATCAACTCCTGCTCCACGTCCAAATCTACACAGGTTTTTTTTTTAGCCATAAGGCTTTTTCCCTGGTTGGGGCTGGCTCCTCTGAGTCCACTCTGCCTGGTGTGTACTTACTCAGTCAATGTGGCCTCTGGGGGAGCTTGACCTTATCTCTAAGAAAAGAAAAAGGAGAAGAAGGAAGAGGTGACTAAGAAGACAAGGAGAAAGAAGAAGACAGAAACCCAAGACAGCTCAAATGAAGAACCAGGTGAGGAGGGACTGAGGGAAGAATCTTCCGGAACATGAGAGCTTGCAACGCCCGATATCCAACATGGCCTCTCTTGAACAGTATGAAGAGTTGGTAGCTACTTTGCAAGATCTGACTGTAGACGTAAAGTCACTTCGAGCAGAAAATGTTGCGTTAAGACAACAAACCGCTATACGGGAAGACCATAGAGGCGACCTTCCCCCTCTGACTTTTCCCTTCGGAAAGTATGATGGTACCCCCCTGAACCCTCAAAGAATTCCTGGATGCCCGTTTGGTGTATCTCACCTTTCGTCCTCGGGCCTATGAACTGGATAGGGCCAGGGTGGGGTTTTCTTATCTCAAACCTCCTGGGAAATGCCTTGGCTTGGGAAGGAGAAGAAGGAAGAAGTGACTAAGAAGACAAGGAGAACGAAGAAGATGGAAACCCAAGACAGCTCCACTGAAGAACCAGGTGAGGAGGAACAGAGGGAAGAATCACCAGACCTTGAGACTTAAGTACATGTTACCACCGCCACACTCTTATGCCCAGTTGCTTTAAAATTCACCAAAACACATGTACGCCCTTCCGTAAAATCCTAAAATTGCGGTCACAGTTTTATCACAATTCAATTATGTTGTCAGTTCTGTGTTTGAACGTTGTTCACAATACAATAATAACAGCTTCCTCCCGTTCTCCCATGTTGCCTGCGCCGGGCCTGCCAAGCACACTGCTCCCCCCCCCCCCCCGAGAGGCACAAGAAAGCAACCGCTCACTGTCCGTATTGGTTGTGCTTCTCGCCTGTCCCCACGTCCTCCACCTCCCACGTGACAGCCAAACAACACGCAGCACATGCTCACAGTTCCCCCAATCCCCAGGCATCCCTCAACCAGCCACTCTGCGCACCAAGGAGCTCGCACCACACACAGAGAGAGGCCCCCCCCACTCCTCAATGCTTATCCTCCTCCTTACCGGCACCTCAGAGGTCCGCCGAGTCAGGGGGCCAGAAATTACTTGGAAACATCCCTTGGAGAACATTCCACGACCCACCAGAGCTCCTAACCACAGTGGAGGTAGGCCCTCTCCCGGCAATGCGTCCTCAGCGGCGAACAGCGCCGCGATGCAGGAGAAGACAACAAGGGCTGAAGAAACGCTCTGGAGCATGGCAGAGATTCCCAGGCGGCGGCAGGCAGAGCAGGTCAGAGGTTCCAGGCGATCCTTGTGGCATCGGTAGGGTCACAGTAGAGGCATGGAAGAGCTGCTGCTCTTTCCCCACTCTTCTGGCCCTTTTTAACCGCACCTTTTGGTGCTGTTGCCAAGGCCCCGGTGGCTCCCTCAGTGTTCAGGCTAAGGTCGTGCCACCACACCATCAGCCAGTTCTCGGCGGGTGCTTACTGCAGCTGCCCATTTCCTTAGTCTTCCTGGCGCCTCCCGCCCCAGAGCCACTCTAGTGGGCGAGGGGACCCGCC
The DNA here is from genome assembly GCF_040938575.1 of Ambystoma mexicanum. Classification (NCBI taxonomy): domain Eukaryota; kingdom Metazoa; phylum Chordata; class Amphibia; order Caudata; family Ambystomatidae; genus Ambystoma; species Ambystoma mexicanum. The sequence continues at coordinate 399,317,509 of NC_090937.1, read as the reverse complement.
TCCAGGAGATCGCTGAATTTAAGTTTTGGCAATGTACACACGTTTTGTAGCCAATAGTGCGCTTAATCAAGTGCACAGCGATTTGGAGCACAAAACCTCAGGCAAGCACTTCTTCAGATTGGAGGGGAGGTTGTGTTCTCAGTGTTGCTGTCCCACTCCTCAACAATCCACTAAAAGGACGGTTGCCTCTACTCTTTCTTTGCCCTGCTTTCCAGCCATTTGAGCGTGCATTAGCTTCAGTAAGGCACAGTGCCAGTGTGGGACCGGCGAATGCCACGCGCATCTGTGTCATGCAAAAGTCACTGTGTGCTAACAACTAAATGCTTCCAAGAGACAGATGCGTGTTCATTTTTTTTTACCTAACACTGAGTGACAAATCGTGACTAGGGACAATCATGAGTCATCCAGAACCTATTGTTAATATGAATATAAATGTGTACAAATAGGAGGGCTGAGTCATATGCGAGTGCGTAGAAGGAATCCTTGAAGGACTCCTGATGCACAATGTCAAGTAACAGCAGCCGCTTCGACTTTAGCTGAGGGGGCACAGAATGGTGTAGTAAAAACAGCTACAAATGAGTCACAATGCTTGAGCGAGTTGTCTGGAAGGTAACTGAGCTAGACAACGCAGGAGGTGTGGTCTCTTGAAGGACGACAGACACTGATCTAGCCAAATAGTAAAGGATTGTTCCCATTCTAAGGCTAAAGTCTAGTAGACATGTTTCTGTGTTTCAATGGCTTAGCCATTTGAGCCAATCGCGATCACTCCATTGCTCACATACTCAACTGTCCACGATTAATAAACTGGAAGGAAATATGGAGAGGAGGAAGATACATTACACACCCGATTCCTTCAGGAAATTACAAAAGAGAAGGTGACGATCATTGTTTCAAAGAGATCTGCCACTTATCTGTGGTTCTACTACATCCAACCTCCCACAGCGGTAGAAAGCCTGACACTCGGGGCAAGAATTGAGTTAAATTGACATTACAGAGATGTAATGTTACGATTCATTCTTGCTTTTACAGGATTAGGTAAATATGTATGCAAATTGCATGGAGGTTTTTTGTGTGCGGTGTGTGTGGCAAGCTGTGTCTGAAAAGGTTTCCTAGAACATACTATGCCTTGGAGGTTTCATTAGAACTAAAGGAAGAGTAAACAGGGTCTTGCGCGCCATGAGTAGGCACAGTATCGGTGATGAGGCCATTAAAGGTAAATATCAGCGTAGACATATGCCTCCCATTGCCGCCAACAGACAGATCTCATCACCAATCTTTATCTTGTATTTATTTGACATTTATGTAGGGCCTTTAGGCCAGGGCGCTGTACAAAACCAATTTTTTAGTACAATAAAAATGAGCAGGTGGATACAATAAAATAATATAGATTACAGCAGAACTCATAGTACAATTAAGGCAGAAGTAAGAAGGTCTCTAGGGCAGAACGGAAGGTGGAGTAAGAATTAATAGACCAGAGGGAGAGAATTCCAGTAAAGAGGAACCAGAAGAAAAAAAGAATGGAAACGAGAGGAAGCACAAAGGGGACGAAGAACAGTTAAAAAAGACAGTGGGTTTGGGAACGAAGAGTACGGGAGGAGACCTAGAAGGAAACGAGAGGCAAGGTCCATAAAGAGATTTAAATATGATGCAGAGAAAATTGAATTTAAGCTGAGAATGAAAAGGTAGCCATCGGAGAGAGGCCAAGCAATGGGAAATGGAGTCAGAAATAGGTAGGGAATACAAGAGACGGATAGAGGAATTGAAAATAGATTTAAGGGGAGCTAGACAGGAGGCAGGAATTCCAAAAAGAAGAACGGAACAGTAGAATAATTGAGAGAAAATTAAGGAAAAAATTAGAAGCTTCGTAGCACTGAAGGTAAGAAGAGGTCTAACTTTCCGGATGTTAAAAAGATGAAAGCGGCAGGAACGAGGTGTAATTCAGATATGAGGAGCAAAGGAAAGATTAGTATCGAGATAAAGATCAAGGTTGCGGGCAGTCAGAGAAAAGGGCAGATGCGAAGAGGAAGAAAAACCAAATGGATGGGAAACAGGAGGGGGATAATATTGGCGGGCAAAAAGAGAACTTGAATCTTAGATGGATTTATGATGAGAAAATGGTTCGACATCCAAGTTCGGATTGCGGAAAGACAAACAGAAAGATTCAAATGTATATCAGATGTGAAAGGAGAAAATGATAGAGAAAAAGTTGCATAAAAGTGATAAGACAACCCAAAAGAAGAGACACTCTTAGCTAAAGGAGAAGTACACAAAGAGAAGAGAAATGAATGGACCAGGGACAGACCCTTGTGGGACACTGTGTAGAAGAGGAAAGGAATCCAAATTAACACAAGGCAAGGATACTGAGTAGGTACGATTAGCAAGATAGGATTGAAACCATGAAATTACAGAGGCAGAAAAGCCAAAGGAGGAGAGAGAAAGAAGAACTAATGTGCAATCCACTGTCCACTGTGTCAAAAACAGCGTATACATCGAAAAGTATAAGAATAGAAGAGTGTTTTGCATAGCAGGCAGAAAGGAGAGAGTCGCAAACAGATAAAAGAGCAGATTTCGTAGAATGAAGGGCTTGAAAACAAGATTGAAAGTGAGGTAGAATAGAATGAAAAATAACAAAGGAAGAAGCCTGAGAGTAGACGAGATGTTTCAGTAATTTTGAAAGATAGGGGAGAAGAGAAATAGGACAGAAATTCGAAGGAATGTCAGGATCCAAAGGAGGCTTTTTCAGAAGAGGAAGAATGATAGCATGTTTAAATAGAAGAGAAAAATTAGAAGTAGAGAGAGAAATGTTAAGAAGACTAGTAATGGAAGAGAATGTTGAGAAAAGGATAGATTTTAGAAATGAAAGCAGATGGAACAGGATCTTTAGGAAAAGCAGTGGGATGTGCCCGAGAGATGAGTAAGGAAGTGTCAGAATTAGAGATAGGTGAGAAAGAACCGCAGCGGGGGTGGGGGGGAGAAACAGTGCTGGATGAAGACTGAGGACCAAGCGGAATGGCAGAACAGTGAATTCCCTTTTTTTAACCAATACCTTGGTCAACACCCAAAATTGAAGTCCGTTGGGCTGGTATGGTTGTCCTCTTGCAACAATGCCAGTGGCCTTCAAAGACTTGTATGGACGTAGCTCAGAATAGCTGAAAGGGACAAATGTGAGTCTATTTGCAACCATGATGACAGCTGCTTCTATAAAATGAGTGAGCACATGTGTGTTGACCATGAATACGTGTCTGAGTAGCTACTGGCAACGGCGGATCGAACCATGCAGCACATCATCTGGCAATGATGCCTAGTGCAAGGACTGATCCAAATCACTAGGAAGGAAGGGCATTCATCCTTAGCCAAAGGTGGTGCTCAGTAAGATTATTCAGCCATACAACAGAGCAAATGGTAAAGGTAACATGTCCTACATTGTAAAACCAAAAGCAATACCTATTAAAAAATAGCAACATCTCATGGGCACGCCCACTGTGTGCCTCTGTGCCAGTAAGTGTTTCATGGTATTTTATGGATGGCTTCTGGGATTTTCAACTCAAGGGTAATACTTTCAAATACCTCAACATGTCTTAGAGCACCTAAGCATTGTTATTCACGAGTTATTAAAGAGGAATCTGTGTTGGCTTGGGAACAAGGATGCTATTTCAAGGAATAATTGCAGAGCACAAAGGGAAGCAGACGGATAAGCCATATACGTGAGGCATATTTCTCTTAGATTACAGAAGAAAACGTTTGCAAGGGCCAAGTATTGGACAATTAACAGTCAATAAAGCTCCGACAAGATGGAGTGAGCAAGTCTCTAGAGGCCAAGAGGAGAAATGAGACCCATCATAAGTAAATCAAATATCAGTAAATAAGAGGACGAAATGGACACATTTCGTGGTCTCTTCACACGTGATTCAGAAGTAAAAAACAAGGGCTATTCATTAAGCTTTGGACTAAGATAGTGATGTGCTTATACTCCCTTGAATGTCCCAGAACATGGAGCAGGCTACAAGGTCAACCACAGACGGAAAACTTTGGCTCATGGCTGGACTGATGAGAAATGATGGACTAATTGGGAACATTTAGGAATATCAGGCTTCTGTATTACGCCCATGCTGAATTCCTCTCCCTTCGAAGTGCTACAATAATCGCAATTGTTGCTATCACACAATTTAATAGTACTAAGGCGGAATCCATCTAGAATTAGAAACTGCAAAGAGCAGGCATTCCCCGTGCCAGATGCAAGCATATAACTCATGAGATGTCCTCACAGTGACCCACTCACACCCACACAGCCCTACAAGTAGTCACTTGAAAGCCCAGGATGGAAAGTTTGGGGTTGGAGAGTGGCGTGGAAAAGAAGCAGGAGAACCAAAATGAGAACTCCTCTGATAAAGATGAAAAGGTGAGGGACCCACCTCAACATCCCATGCCCTAATAGCATAGAAATAAGCGTACACTTTATTTCAATAATAATCATGGTCGCTCGCTGCTCTACCTGAGGCAATACCTTTCGGCTCGCCACCGGAACACTGTGCTCAAAGAGCTCTACAGGGGCAGCTTTTGAGAACATAGGGGTACTTCCTGCATCATAGTAAAGAAGCCTAACAACACCTTGTTACGAACTGGGTTGTCCCGTATGGAAACATATTGTGTGATGTGTATGTTTGCACACATTATTCACTACTCATACTTCAATCAGTGTATCAATGATACAAGTTGTAATAAAAAAATGGAAACCAAAACTTCAAAATGCAAAACTTCTTAAACACAGGGTGAGATGAAAATCTGGATCCAATACATTTCGCACTAATGTCCTTCATCAGGGAATTCTCTGAAACAACAACATGGCATTAAATAAACCCAAGCTAAGTGAAAAGCAATACTGCTTATATCTTAATAGGAACTGAAATACGAACACAGCCGACCTGACGTGATTGTATGTCGGTATACAGACACATTGTTGTGTGTGATGTTATCTAAAAAAGAAATTAGTGTAGATTGATGTACACGGCCATCAATGCTAGTCACAGATTTACAGCAATATGTCACTTTTTCCATTCTGCCATTGGTATGGATTTGTACACATACTGATAAGGCTAATTTAAATGCCAAGTATATAATTGCAATTTGACGTTTTGATCGCATATCACAATTTTGTATGGATCCAGGCAGGTACAATCAATCCATTTGTATTTCTGTTCCTATCAAGAGTTTGGAATGAAGTGACAAGGTTCTGTTAATGGACATGGATTTTGACTTTTCAACTGTTATTTTGGGTGAGGACGATCTCCTGAAGGATCTATCCTATTGCCCAAGTCGTTTTTTAAAACATTTTTTTAAGAGTTTCCGTAGCTGCTAAATAAATGAATATTAAGAGACTGGAAGAGTGATCCATTTCCTTCACCTTCTGTATGGGTTGAATACTTCCATAAAATGTCCTTGTTAGAGATGGTCATATTCTGTAAACTGAAGAAAAGTACCCTTTATGAAGAAATGTGGGGTGTTTTTTGGGGATTTGTTGTGATTAGCTCTTTTTGTAGATTATTGGCCTGTACTATATTGTGTTGGGGGATTACTTGTACTTGTTGTTTGCTGATTTCTCTACTTGTTGTACAATAAAAATGTGAATACAAAAAAAAAAAAAAAAAAGAAGTCTTGCATTTTTAAGTTTTGGTTTCCAGTGTTTTTATTACAACTTGAATCATTGTAACAATTAAAGGTATGTGAATAGTGAATAATGTGTTCAATCATACATATCACACAAATACTGGTGTTCCCAAAGGGATCCACTTAGTTCCCAAAAAGGTGTTAGGCTTCTTTTCTGTACATATTCACCCCTCGTGGGGTTTCTGGACTGGACTGCATATTTTTTTATGTTAACATTATTCATTACAGAATTAGCATTTATTACAACATTCTCCGAGGTGGTGCCCACCTTATTATTATTATCTGTATTATACCATTTTCCACATGAAAGCACTCACACAAAATAGCCAGTCCCCTGCACCACACAAGCCGCCCTCAAAATGGTAATGTGTAAATGGCACAACCTTTACTTCATAATGCAACATAACCGTAACATCAAATCAACGCAAGAAGCCAAAATAGATGTCCTGTTGAAAGTTCACATGGTAATACTTTTCCATGATTCTCAAGTGGCTTTAATAATATGGATGAAAACATCCACTGGTAGCAACTTTACAAGTCCAGCGGGCTGTTTTTTGTTTAATATCATGGCATGGCAAAGGCAGAGACAGGGTTTCCTGGGCAATCCATCAAGAACACTCAAGTTTCACCGTGCGTCATAGGGGTGTCCATTCTTGTCCATAGATCCCTTGGGTTCAGGGTACTGAAACCGGAGAGTGACCCATCAGGGCATTATGTGATTGTGTTTGGAAAGTTGGGCCACAGGCTTCTGACTTTTAATAATGTCTACAGCCCAAATCCGGATGACCTGGAATTTTATAGGGGTGTTTTCGCTAAGTGTCATCAGTACTCACCAATTTGGTTCTGGCTGGGGAACTGAATACGGTTTTAGATTCGGAGTTGGATAGAACTGGAGTGACAGGGTGGCAACACTGGCTTGTTGCACAGGAAATATTGTATGGCATATCCGAGCTGGACCTTTCTGATGTCTGGCACACGCTACATCTGGATACATTGTAGTACACCTTTTATTCATCGGTGCACGATGTAAGGGCATGTTTAGACTATGCCCTGGTCTCATCCTCGCTAGTACACGCAGCAGTTAATTGTTGTCTGTTGCCGAGGACTTTGTCTGACCATTCCCCAGTGGTTTGGTAGTGCTCTATGCAGGGCGAGACAGTGCAGCAACCATTCTGGCGTTTCTAAGTGCATGCGCTACTCAATGTGGTGTTTGAGGAGGCTTTCCGGGATATGATGAACGAATTCTTTCAGACAAATTTAGGATAGGTCCAATCAGTGGGCACTGTTTGGGAGACCTTCATGGTCTATTTGCGGGGCTGGTGCGTGACTCTCAAATATGGAGATCCGAAACAGGTTGGGAGCTCTTGAAGGGGAGTTGATAGTATTACAAGCAGGTACCACCGAGCACAGTCAGGACGAGGTGGGGGCCTCCATCAAGTTGCCATTGGATGCATTTAATCCAATCCTGACAGATAGGCTTCTGCCCTTTTCGTCATCTCAGGTCCATCTGGACCAGTGGGTGGTTATACCAGGGCATTCCACGGCACTTCATTTGAGATTACTTTTTGCAATCCTGGCACAGAAATTCGAGGATGCAAGCAGTGGGGGCTCTCCTAGACATGGAGAAAACATTTAATTCAGTCACGTGGGCATAATGGTTTGCAGTGTTAGAAAGGGTAGGACTTCCACCATATTTGTTTTTACAGTGCGTGAAGGTGCTGTACACTGATGCTTTGGCTTGTATTGGCGTAGTGGGTCGTCGGTCAGCAGTGTTTCAACTGGGGGGGTGAGACAAGGGTACCCTCTGTCACCCCTTCTATTTGCACTTGTGATGGAACGGCTCACGGTTCGATTGAGGTGGTCGCATCGGCTGAGAAGTATTGCCGTGCACACAAGCTGGTCTCGTTGTATGCGGATGACATTATCCTATGTTAAGGACCAGGCGATCAACTTACCTCCACTTACGGAAGAGATCAAGCATTTCGGGAAGGTCTCTGGGTTACGTATCAATTAGTCAAAGTCAGTCTTGTTTCCGTTAACGGAGGGTACTTGTAGGCCGCAGGACTTGGGGGAGTATAGGTGGGAGCAGTTGACAGTGCTGTACCTAAGAGTCATGGTTAGCAGGGATGGTGTGTTCCTGTTGAAAAACCATTTACTATACTTGGACACTTTGGCTCGGAAGGTGGAGCGTTGGGTTACCCTCCCTTTTACATTAATGAAAAGAGTGGTTTGACCTAAGTTTCTATATTTCTTTTTGAATATCCCGGTCTGGCCGGGAGCATTAAGATGGTTTAGTCGCTCATGATTAAACTTGCTTGGCATTTAAACCAGCCTAAAATCAAATGGGAAACCCTAACGAAAACCCTTGAGCAGGGGGGGCTCAATGCCCTGGATGTGGAGTTATATTTTCGGGTCGCCCAAGTATCATTTGCATCGTACTGGATGCTGGGGTCTCTGGCGTATCCACACCTGAGGGTGGAAAAAAGAGCAGCGCACTCCTAATCCCTTCAAGGGGCACTGGTGAGGATCAAAGGGGATGGGGATTGTCAATTTGATCCGGTGGCATGCACTGTCAGGGCCTGGGGGGCTAATGATGAAACGGTTGAATGTTCAGTTTCCCTATGCACCTGAGCTGCGAGTGTGGGATATCCGGGATATTGGTCCTTAGTGTGAGGATACGGTTAAGTCTTTCTGGTCCGGCAAGGGCGTGAACTTCATGTATGATTTTTACCTGGACAGTAAATTTGTGACGAGGGATATTGTATGGGAAATGTTGGACAGTCACTTTTGGCCATCCTATCAGTACTTTCGTATAAGAGCCGCTTTTCGAAGTGGAACCATGATTTTCCGATGGAACCTGCCACTACACCACTTGTAATTTATGTGGTAAACAAAGCAGGGGCCGGAGAGACAGTATCCGGCTTATATCGCCATGTGCAGGACATGACCACGGGGGAGGACCTTCGCTGCAGGCAGAAATGGGCGGCAGTTATGAATCTGGACCTGAATGACAAAATGTGGAAGTAGATGTGTGGGTAGATTCGCTGGTTGGCTCTGAATGCTCACTTCAAATTGATCCAATATAAAATACTGCATCGAGTACATTTAACGTCATTGCACCAGAGCAAGTGTGATGGGTCAGTGGATGGCAGCTGTCCACGGTGTAGGGGTGTGAGGGCTGGATTCATACATATGATGTGGATATTTCCTCACCTAGTGGAGTTCTGGAATCAAATACTTGACATGATTGGACAGATGGTAAAAGATGTAATCCCAAGAGAAATAATGTGTTGTGTGTTTGGATGGTGTCTGGAATGGAGTAGGAGCGCTAGGAAACTTCTATCCATCTGTGTACTGCTGGTGAAAATGTGCATTCTTATGACCTGGAACAGTTGCGGCATGTCACAGGCGCATCAGTGGCTATGTGACATGTCCATGTCCTGGTGTAACGATACGGAAACAGAATTTATTTTGCAGCCTATCCCCAGCCTGCTCTAGGTCTATAGATATATGGAAACCTGTCAGGGACTTGTTGCAGCGTAGGTCACAGGAGAAGGATGCAGAGGGCATAGTCTGAGGGAGCAGGAGGAATGGTGGGGCGGAATGTTGCTGTTTGCGACAAACGTGGGATATGTTAAATGTATGTTTGTTGTTATCTTTGCTATTATTTGGGGGAGGGGGCATGAGGAACCCGGAAATCTTGACTGAGTTTTTTATTTATTCTGAAGGTATCAGAATTCCTGCTACAACGTATGCACATGCCTCTCATTAGACAATGTGGTAATTGTATCGTTGGTTGTATCTGATATAAACCGAATTAAATAAAGTGTTACTGTGCCTGAGAAAGTCAGTCAAAATTAAAAAGCGAGACACAAAACTACAAACCTGGGTTGGGTGACTTTTTCACGCATGGCATGGGGACACAAGAGAGCTCGGTCCGTCTGGAGGCGCACGGGAGCTCTTGCAGGATTGTCTGACGTGATGGGGAGGCACGCAGGTGTCCTGTCCAGCCACTCCACAAATCTATCACCTGAACAGCAAGCCCCACAGCACCTGCTCCTCACCCCTCACCCTTCCAGAATATCTGCGAGGGGAGGACTCCAGATTACTGGACTGCGTAGAATATCGATAGCGTATGCTGATAATACAGGTCTTGCTCTTTAAACCCACGAACTACATAGCAATCAAACGTCAAAACAAAAACAGCCCAAATAAGGAGTTACTGGTTAGATTCCCCAGGGGGCGTGAACTCTTTGTGCGTGTTATTGCACACAGCCATTTCTCAGCCCTGCTCGGCTGCTGCTGTTTATCTCTGATTGTGCCAAATATACATTGGTGTCCCTTTTGTTGACAAAAAACTGTCACTCGGGCGCATAGCACCTCTGTCCCACTCCCAGAGGGGCGAGAGAGACAATTTGACAACAAAAATCTGTCACCATAAGGCGCACATAGCGGATCGTGGAACAGTTTGATAATACCAATTCCGCGCGCGGTTATTTTATTATCGCCATCTTCAAGTGCGGGGGCGAGGAGAGATGGCGATATTGCATTTTCACAGCTTGGGCGAGCAGCTGCTCCACTTGCCTGTCTTGGTCAATAACGGAAATGCAGTAAAGAGCGCCGCTTTTGCTTTATGACAATATCACACAGCAGAAGACTCACACATACTTAAGCAGGTTCAAAATGCGCCACCACCTCAGCGAACGGTGTGCTTTCTTTTATTTCTCTATTCTTTTTAACCTGGCCCTTACTCTCTCTCCTCCCCCTCTTCTACCCTCCAAATCCTGCACCCCACCCCCTCCGCGCTCGTCTCCCTACCGATTCATCAAAGGCGATTAACTAATAGCCAACACAAAGGCAAGGGGACACGATAATCTATTGTGTATCCCCGCTGTTTTCACTGGCGTGTGCACCTTCCTTATCCTTCGGCGCAGAGGACCTGCACATGCGCCGTCGGCTCTGAGGGAGTGTGGTCTTAATGAAGCCCAGAATGCAACTGCAAGGCCTACCTGGGAGGCGTTAGTACCTGAGGGAACAGCTTCTCTGGGCCCAAGAGGCCTTCCCGCTCTTGGAGCAATTTACCACAGCCGATGGATGGCGGGCCACCCCTTTGCCACTTCATTTAGGGGGGAAAAGGTATCTGTAGGAATTTGATCAGGGAGCTTGATTAAACCGCCAGCTGCATTCGATTTGGTTTTCAACGAGGCCCTTGCTAGGGATGGTTACTTAATGTGGCGAGTAGCAGTCTGGGATTGTGGTCTCTCTTCAGAAAACAAAGGGCTGACCCTGACTAGAAACACTGCATTTTAAATGATAAGCAGCCCATTAGGGGCCGACAGCCCGACGTTTGTTTTTTTAATTAAATGTGTGGGCAATAAATGTTCCCATGCTGTCTCCCCTTTTTTCCAACGGGCAGCATACAAGCAGGGAGAGGTTAAGGTTAAGAGGGATAATGCACCTGCTGCTGACCTATTTCATTGTAAGCATACATGATTGATGCTTGGACCAGCGCGACTACCCAGTAGTGTGCAGACAAGCTCTGAGCATGGCCTAAACAATCAATTCTTAATGATTTTCTTGTAAGGATCTTGTTGTGGTAAACGAAAGTTCATGAAGTCACCAGGGTCCACAGGCAAGTTTTTTTTCTTCCTTCTGGGTTGTTGATGGCTAACGTTTATGGATTGATATTTGTATTATAAGGGATTTACTCTTTTGAATGTTTTAGAATTGGTTTTAAGAAATTAATAAATTTGTACCAAAAAAAAGTTTGCTTCATTATAGGTCACATCTCAAGTAGGAAGTTTTTCTGGTAACCGGCATCACCACCCAGGAGGCTACCTGCTCTCAGTCACTCTCTCTTGTGACCGACTCCCTGGAATGCAGGCACACTAGCAAGCCAGAACATTCCGCTTCAGACTCACATGACATCACCACCCAGGCTACCTGCTCTCAGTCACTCTCTCTTGTGACTGACTCCCTGGAATGCAGGCACACAAGCAAGCCAGAACATTCCGCTTCAGACTCACTTGACATCACCACCCAGGCTACCTGCTCTCTGACCGACTCCCTGGAATGCAGGCACACAAGCAAGCAAGAACATTCCGCTTCAGACTCACATGACATCACCACCCAGGCTACCTGCTCTCAGTCACTCTCTCTTGTGACTGACTCCCTGGAATGCAGGCGCACAAGCAAGCCAGAACATTCCGCTTCAGACTCACTTGACATCACCACCCGGGCTACCTGCTCTCTGACCGACTCCCGGGAATGCAGGCACACAAGCAAGCCAGAACATTCCGCTTCAGACTCACATGACATCACCACCCGCTCAGATAGTGACCTTTTCACACCTTCCCCCTAATAACACAAAAACGAGGAGGAAGATGCACGTTGCTGAATGGAAAATACTCTCCAATACTGCACACATCTCAATAAAGTACTCAACCGAGCAGAGACACATTCAGACACGAGGAGTGTCCTGTAACAATGTCGCCCCTTTTTTGTTGTTTTTTTGTAGATGGAAAAAAAACAAAAAGGAAAAAAAAATGATCATTCAACTCCATTGTACTGATTGGTAACCTTAAACGTCCTTGCCGCTTGTATGAACTAATAGAGGCTAGACAAGCATTTAATAACAGCATTAACACATGCGAAGTGCACTAATTGCATAACCACCTCCCCTGTGCCCCCCCCCCCGTGATCCACATAACACTACACCACTCATATGCAAGTCATTAAGATAGCTCAGCGGGTTGAGCTCTCGCTGCTGCGACCTACAGGTTCGAATCCCGGCAATGACAACTCAAGTCAACTCAGCCTTTCATCCTTCCGAGGCCGATAAATGAGTACCAATTTCGGTTGGGTGATATTGTAAGTAAATATGTGCTCTGTAAAGCGCTTTGGATTAAGGCGCTATATAAATAACACAACATTATCATTATAACGTGAGAAGCATCAGATGTTTTCAAAAGCGATTACTCCTTCCCACATTTCATAATGTAAAGTACGTTTTTAAAAAGGATCACTTCTTTGCTGGCCAGTTCTTGGACCAAAACAGCTGGAGGTTACTGCAGCAAGGCAGGTTCCGCCAGGAATACTCCCTGGACAGTATGGGCCTCATTCCGAGATTGGAGGTAGCCATGGCGCTAATAGCGCCAGGGCTGCCTCCAATAACGGTACCGAGTCGGCCCTCATTCAATGGGGACTTACCGGTCTAGTCGGACCTTTGTGGGACCGGTAAGTCCCCATTGAAAATACCATTCCCCATTCCCATTTGAGCGCCCATAGGGCTCAATGGGAATGGGGAAGGTGCAAATAACGGGACCGCAATTTGTGGTACTGTTGTTTGCTCCCTGGGCCCTGTGCGGCTCCCGCTAAGGGCGCCTGGTAAAACCTGGCGGGTTTAGCGGGACCCGCAAAGGAACCTCGGAATAGGGCGCAAAGGGATTACCGGCACCGGTGTCCGGTATCCCTTTGCGCCCAACTTGTAATGAGGCCCTAGACCTTGGGAGTTAATTCCACACAATGCCAAATGTCTCCTTCCTTTTCACGTTCCCTTGTGCGATCCTCGCTATCTGCTCTGCAGACCTCCGATTCCTTTTCTGCCTGGCTTTGCTCCTACTTCCCGTCACCCCAAAGTACACTTCTCTGCTTCCGGACTATGCTGCTGCGGCGTCCAACCAACGTTCTACATAAGAACAGGACGCTCTGTAGACCGGTGTGCTCGTAGGTTGGTCATTGTTTTTGATGACATCTCAGTTTCTCTCGGTAGTGAATGAGCTCCAGAACTTCTTTGTAACGCTGGAGTAGACAACTGCCTTGGGCACTCTGCCACACACGCCACGTCAGAGCCCACTTGAGTGTCACGTTATGCGTCTCCGGGCTCAAGCAGAATCCCAGGGACACCAATGACACGCAGCAATAGCTCAGAAGGATTCAGGCCGGCCTATTGGCTGGCGCCAACACTGCCCCAGCCCCTCCAGAAGGACCTTGTTTGCTCCTGCCCTGGGGTGTAGAGGCTGGTAACTGCTCTCACTGACAGTGGCGTCATCAGGAATCAAATTTCGGGGGGCACAGGAGGTCAAAGACAAAGGTAGGGGGGGGGCACAGACAAAGGTATGGGGCCGCCTGTGAAAGGGATTGTGTGACGTCATACGTACTCCTGCAGAGAAGCTTTTGTGCACACCAACTACCAAACCCCACTGCACCTCTTCTCTCATCAGAATGTAGGCACAAAAACATTAAATCACCAATGACCAATCATTCACCGTTTTTTGCGCTACATTTTGATTGGAGGGTCTGGCCTTGACGGCAGAGGGAACTTAACAGCTCTTCATTGTTGATTGCGGCCCTGTGTGCGTGCCGTGCCGGTGAACACAGCACTACAGACATTCCAGAATGAGTAGCCCAGCTGATGTGGGCGGGGCCCAGTATTTCAGAGGAGATACCTAAAGGGGATAAGGGACAATGAAACACAGACCCCAACAAAAGTGGGAAGCAGTGGGAAAAGGAAGAATGGCGCAACTAATACAATACTTGAGCCACTAAAATAGGTAGCGAGTATAAGGAGGGGAAAGGAAAACCAGAGGTCGAGAGAATTGGGGCAGCAGTGCAGAGAGGTCCGGATGTGCAAGCAAGGTAGCAGAGCGTATGGAGTGCTGTGACTCAGTCCCTGAGAGGAGAGAAGTTGTAGAGAGCCTGCTGGATCTAATAGCACAGGCACTGACCTGGGCCAGAGGCCATCCATGCAAAGGGTATTAAACTATTATTACTAGGAAAGTGGTGCTGTTTCTAGCCATATGGGGTCTGCCACCAGGGCTGTAAGTGGGCCGGGGCTAGCCGAGGCTGACTTCTTACCTTTAAACTATATCAAATTTGAGATATTATTCATCATATCCCAAACCCCTGACTTTCCTCTCAAACCCTATAATACTAAAAATCTCAAAGTGCTCCTGTGCCCACCAATCTGGTTTTTAACAGTGTAAAACCTTCATGACGACAGGCTTTGTGGCAAAAACCCTTCATGAAACGGTCTTAATCCACTTTCCTGACAACTAAACCCGGTCTAATTTCAGACCCATCTCAAACCTCAATGTCCTACTAGACTTTAGCCGAGCATCTCTCCCTGTGCCCAAATTGAAGCCTACTCCAAACTTAACAGGTTTCAATTTGGTTATTGTTCTGGAAGAGGTACCTTACCAGTCATAGCCTGCCCAAGGATGGGTGGCCTTAGGATTTCAGCCAATGTGAGTGGCACAAACTGTTTCATGCTAAAGGAACACTCAGCAATGTTCAACTGTCAACCACTAGACCCTCCAAGATGATGCTATGGTTAGATCTGGCTTCAAATGAATCACTCCTAACTGCCCACTGTTTGGCTATCAAATACAGATCATGGGAAATTGTGCTCCCTCCCCTTTTTTCCACCACTTCTATTCCATTTCCCCAAGCACACATTGGAGCAATTCATCCAGTCCTTCGGCTACCACTACTTTGTTTATGTTGTAGACACCCACAATAATTTGCATCAGGATACTAATATGTGCCACGATGTACCTGCTCTCGTCGTCGGCTTTCAGATATGGATGAACACCAATTGGTGGACACCAACACCCACCACTATTGAGGTGGTGTACATTGATAAAGACTCCACATTTGAAGCAAACACCTCTGCTCTTTTCTCATGGATTCTTCAGCCACCCCCTTCAAAAGTCATTTAACAGTCAACTGTAATGAATCACTGGAATTCGTCCCTTCTCCCAAAGGGGGAAGCCCGCTCTACAATATCCTCCCTAGGGGGTGGAGGCAATAGGAACCTAACCAGAAGAGTCTTCCTTTGTGGACAAGGACTTCCATTCCTAAGAGGAACTCCCTAAAGCTGGACATATTATTGCTTACATGGGATGTTCAAAAGCACCAGAAGATATAAAACATCAGGTCTGGGATGAAGAAAAACAATAATGATGCCATTATTTTATGGGCAAAGAGCATATCCTTTTAAATAAAAAATAACCAATTTACTGGACAAGGAGGTTGATTAACGAGTCCTCCATGAGAGGGCAACGTGAAGAGGGAGCCACGCATGTATGTAGGCTTGGGGAGCTCGCACGCTACATCATACCTGGGGAAAACAGAAACCCGGAAGCCTGCGAGCTTCAAACTCGCCAGAGGACACAGTGCAGGACTCCTGCAATACTGTGAATGCGGATGAAGAGAAACCAGCAAGGCAGGAGCTTGCGAGAAGGTGGTGGCGTATCTATGAATGGGAAGCCGTGGTGGATAGTCTATCCACTAACTTGTGCCAAGACCACTGCCAGAAAAGTATCACTGTGTGTCCGGTCACACAGTGAAGTACTGGGACACTACAAAAAGCAAGGGAAGGCAGAAAGAGACGCCTGCAAAATGAAGCACACAGCGGTCAGTGATCTGACTAGAGGTGCCCATCGTGAAAGCTCCAGAGGACGTCCCCATCAGGAACTAAGGTAACGGGAAGGGCGGGAAGCACAGGAGGCATCCAGGGAATCGTTATACTGCATAAACAACTTGTCTCAGTGAAAATATGAAACAGTTCAATTGAAAAAAAATTAATTTAAATCCTATTGATACTAGAGAAATAACTATTGAAAAGCTAAACAAAGCAAGAAAAGAGCAGTAGGACGAAATACCCTAGGAAAAGGGGTCAGTAACCAAATGCCTTATACAAGAGTGCAATGTGAGAGAGAAATTGTGAACCAGAGTTTGCAAGAACTAGACAATTGGACTATATATCAAGAGAAACAGCTCAGGTGAACAGGATATCCAATTGTTCAGGAGGGAAAACCCACCCCACAAGAACAATAATACTTTAAAAAGATACACTAACAGCAACAAGGCGAGATGTGAATACTATGAGAAAGTCCCAAAAGGGATCCCCAAAGAGAAAGAAAGAATAAAAAATGCATTTGATGACTTAAAGAGACTGATCCACAAAGTCACAAGAGACTATTTGCGAATTAAATACTAACAAAGAATTCCCATATTGGTACTAGGTGTACCCTCAGTAGAAGGGAGCCGTTCTCCTGATTTATGTTAGTTTTCATAGCGGTAGGGCCAGATAGCGTTGTTTTGGACAGTGGACCTTTTTATTTGGACATTCACGATTGACGAACAAACACCTTAGTTAGTAATATAGGCAGGGAATACCCAAAGTGATAGGGAAAGATGGGCATTTTAAAAATAAAATTCTGTGAATCAAGTCGGCTAAGATTCTGTGTACTTCTTACCCACCACACAATGCAGTTAAAATTATTGTCAATCCAGGATAATATATCATACCATTAAATCAATGTAGCCCTAACTGGAAAACCTCACCCAGTACAGAACAAATAGGCTCTTGTTCTGTAGGTTATCAGCACACAGGCATGTATACTCTGTATTTAGAAAGAATAGACATCACAAAATTAGACTAATCCTTTCTAGGATACGTCAGTTAAAATTATGCATTATGTGTACTCTTTTCCCTGTTTAAAATTGCACTTTTACAATAATTTCATCTGTGCTAATCCTAATTTTTAGTGTGGCTCAGAAAGGGCAGAATAGTTCAAACAGAAGATAAGAGTCTCTAGTGAAGTGTCTGAAATTATTCCTACTCTGATACAGTGACGGAACGCATTTTTGGCACATATGGTGGCAATCTATCACCCCCATATTGTCAAACCAGTTCTACAGAGAGAGAAGGAAAAGGGAGTTGAGAAGCAGAATATTCAGTCAGTTGGTATGGCAACAAGTACGCATATTGGTATGCATTGACTGCATCACAGATTGTAAGTTCTTGTATCCTGCAGCTCACCATGCTTTCTTCTGTCAGCATGTCTCAGTGAAGTGTGACGATCCTTCAGATGGCATCACTTCTCCCCAGGGAGAAACCCTCTCCATGAGGCTAAGGAGGTGAGGAGGCTTACCGATAGTCCCCCTAGGGGGTGGTAATATGTGGGAGGATCTCATGGAGAGAGACTCCCCTCCTGGGGATAAGTGTGTCCTACTATATCAGGGCGTCATAAACAAACGAAGGTGGAAGGCTACCAGGCAGGATACCAGAGAGGGTACTAGAGAGAGAACCAGAAAGAGCAGTCGAGGTGGAGAGAGACATTGAGAACCAGAGAGAGATCGAAGCCGAGAGAACACCCGAAGACAGGCATGAGAAGCTCGAGAAAGAGACGTGGGGGGGGTGGTTCAAGGGAACCTACAAGGATGTCTCGCAGGCTGACGGGCTGTTGGCCATAGAGAAAGTAGAAACGAAGAAGGGAATAGGCATCATGCATGGAGGCAGAACGCCAAATGCTATAATAATGAAAGCTTGTGGCCGTTGGGCGAGAGGCAAGCCGAAAAAGAGACAGAGTGGCATAACGCCCCAGTTGACCAGAAGTACATTCCACAAAAGGGTGATACTGGAAAGTCAAGAGGGATTCCATAAACGGCTTCATCGTCCCAGTGGGGGTGGAGCAAGAAAACTGCAAAACCCAGTGAGTGTAAAGACCACAAGGGAACTACAAACCTTGGTAAGAGTTGTGAATTGTTAACCAGCTAGGAGAAGGGAGTCATTCTCTTAGCCCCGCAAGAATATTTATGTGACCATTTAATTTTCTGTTTTGAGTACAGAGAACCCACATTTTTGTGGAACGTTTGATTTTAACAACCTAAGAGGCTTTGGACACTTTACATCCAGGAGAAGGGAGTAAATCTGGATTACAAATAGTAGCTGGACTTTTTGTATTTTGTTGTAGTGACAGGTATAGAGTAGGAGCATGTGTGACTAGGACAGTGTCTTTTTGTTTGGACTCACACAGGCTTCCTGACAAGCACCAGAGTTTATTTAGTTTAGGTAGGGAAACCCCCTTAGCTTTAGGGATAGATTGGTTTGGTTTTTCATTTAATGAAAGTCTATAACAACTATAGCACAACTGAGTCAGTCTCTTCATTCCTTTTCGCCACAGCAGGCACAAGTAAACAAAAGAACACTTACACTGCAGAGCCCTGGAACTCATGGAGCCTTAGTCACAGTCCTAATCCCTCTTCCTAGTCCCAATCTCTCTTCATAGCCCACTGTCTACAACCCTTTGCCCTAGCTCTCTTCCTCCTCTTATCCCCCTTTCCCCTGCACTGCTTCTCGTCCTAGTCTCCCTTCTTTATCCTAGTCCTAGCCCCTCTTCCTAATCATAGTCCCTTGTCCCCTTTCCTAGTTGTCATTCATCCTCATCGTAGTCCCTCATCCTGGCCCCTCACCATCATTCTTGCCTCTCCTCTTACTTGTCCTAATACATCTTCATCCTACTCTCTCTCCCTCATTCTAGTCCCACTTCCTTGCCCCTCATTCTGTGTCCTATTCCATCAGTCCTCTTCCTCATCCTAGTTGTTCTTCCATTTCCCTCATTCTAGTCCCTTTTCTTTTTCCCAGACCCTCTTCCTTATCCAGTCCCCTTCCTCTGCCCAGTGTCCTTACCTTGACATCATCCTTTCCCTTCATCTTTCCCTTTTATTTGTCCTAATTTTATGTGACAGAATGCCATCTTGTGAGGGATAGCCTGAGATATTTTGACTTTAATTGTAAAATAATGAAGGTAATTCAACTTCTGAAAGTGAGATCTGCTGATCAGATCTGACTTTCATAATGCAACCGTTTGCCTTGCTCTGATAGTCTACTGAAATCTCCAGCAGCTGACACAGGGCAGGTTCAAAAGTCACATGTGCATCCCTGAACTAAGCTGGTCAAATCCAAAGTACCAATAGGAAGAGTTGACTTATTAACTGCAAGCACATGGTACCAAATGTAGTACTTATGTGCCAAAGTCAGCCTGGTGGCAGTAGATAGATAGTTCAATATAAACCAAATGTGGTTTGTCATGGTGGTGGTTATTAGGATCACACAATTACAAAACATCAAGCATTTGGATGTCACATTGCCAGCTTGTTGAGGGGACTAATTAACGACTGGAACTGACAGAACCCCTGCAAGTGCCCTCTATAAACCTTCCTGGTAGGCAAGGGCAGAAGAAAGTACTCACCTTTCCAGAGATACTAGACTGGGTCTCACAGCAACCAGGGAAACGAGGATTGGATTGCTAGCATCTTTGAACCACCATGACACCGGTGTAGGCAACAGAAGGATTAAAGGCCACATGGTGCATAAGTAATAGGGCTGGACACAAAGCATGACATGTGATGTAATCTACGATCATTTTGCTCTGCTATGCTGAAGCAACCACCCCCTAGGCCTGCTGATTGATCTGCATGAGGTATTTCTACTTTTCACAAATGGGGTATTGTATCTATTATTTTTTCTGCTATAGCACCTTACACCAAGGTGCTTGAATTTGTACAATAGTAAAGGTGCCATATGACAACAGGATACACATGAGAAGAAAAGAAAACGGAGAAATCAACAAGAAGAAAAGGATGTGATCCAAAAAACAGTCAAAGTGAAAGTCAATCAACATGATGAGTTGCTAAGAGATACAAACCAGCCACCCCCCAACCAAAAAATGAACTTTGTGGGAAGCGAATGTTTGAATAATCCAATCGATCCAGGAGTCCAGGTATTGAAGTAAGGACAGGAGCTAGAAGAAAACAATTGTCTTCAGTTTCACGTTAAAAGGCCCAGCCTGGTCGAATGAGGCTCAAGGTGCCAGCCTGCAAGCTCCAGTCCTGCGGTACTCATGAAAGAAATGCTCTGATATTAAGTTTGAAACAAGCAGTCAAGCGCTGAGCAGAGCAGCTGCTTCCGTTTGCCAGGAGGTATATAATAAGGATTGTGTATCTGTATTATATTTTGGAATGGTACTTGTCACCCTCGGAGTAAACATATTCTTGGGGATACACCATTCTACTGGATGTCATTTAGAGCCTTGGGCAGCTGATGTTTGAAGGTGTGTTTCAAGTTCACTGATGACGCCATGCCGGATGGCACACGGATCAAAAGCATTTCATCAGCCTCTGTTGCAGGCTGTGCAAGCTGAACTCTTCATGCCTCAGGCGACGAAGTAAAATGGTAGAGGTTTCTAATCAGCTAGCAGAGATGAACAGCTCACATAAAACTCATAGCCTTCAGCCTGCATGTTATTTGAGCTAGGTCTGTGTATGGGGGCCGTTGCAAATGCATGTCTACAAAGGTAAAATGCAACTAACTCCAAACGCTCCAAGTAGCTTTGCCAATGCTTGTTTTGCATTTTTCAGTGACTCATACATCCCTCCCGTGATCGGAAGACTGCTTCAGAGCGCTCACAGGCAAGGGTGGTGGAAATGGACACAGACAAGATCTCACGTGGATTAGAAGAGCAGGTGGGTTTTACTTCACTAGGTAGGTTTCCATTTGGAGTTGTGTAGAGTAAGTGAGTTCCAGAGTAGAAAGTCAATATTACATTCATAGATATTAACCAAAATGCTGCACACAATACTTGGTGGGGGACTAGCTGGCACTGGGGAGGCAGCCCTACAGCATCTTGTGAGTGTGTAACCTAGGGCCTTTCTTGTGAGATGGCCTAGATGGCTTGGGCGATAAGCTTTGGGATCCAGTCAGACACTTGAACTCCAAGCAATGATGTAGGATGTGGTATAATCACTTGACATCCAAGGACAGGATGATGGCGTTGTGGCCCAAGTACATACCAATGTTCGGGTAATTACAACTGCAAGGACTAGTGCGATAATGAGAGGGATGTAGCAGCTTATTTGACTGGGGATTCAGACCAACCAAATTCTGGTGAGACATGGAATTCTAGGCAAATCATTTTATTTCTCCATGTATCACAATGCCCCACTTCCCATATTTGTACAAATATAAAATGAGTCAAACACCATAATTACCCCCCCCCCCGAGAACCACACACAATATATATATATATATATATATACATATATATATATATACATATATTGAGCAACAGAGGACCACTCCGGTGGCGATAGTGCGCGGTACAAATGTCCTTTAACATATTATATATGCTAAGGGAGCCATACTTCATGAAAGCTGCCTCATTCTAGCTGTTGTGATCATAACTTTCCCTCAGAACTTGGAGTAACCTGGTTATTTTACTGCACTCTCTAGTCAAGCAATACACTATTCCTTGAAACATAATGCAAACTCAATCGCAAAGCATTTTTAAAATAGTTGAGAAAAAGATTTTCTTTTCAAAAACAGCCTACTTATGAATATAATTAGGGATGCAGTTAGTAACATTTATGTCAGGAGTCTGCGACTGTTGGCTCGCCAGATGTTTTGGACTACAGCACCTGTCAGCCCTAACCAGCATAATCAATGGGGAGAGATCATGGAATTGTAGTCCAAAATAACTGGAGAGCCAAAGGTTGCAGACTGCTGAATATGCAACAAGGTTCCCTACTAGCATATTTGAGAATCAAAAAAGTTTTGATTACTGGATATTTCACTCAGATGGTCACAGAGTTGTAGGCGGAGAATTTAAGCTATAAGGGTACAGTTGACAATATCGGTCTTCCTGTACTCCAGGGTTCAATGAATGGAGACATTGTACATGCATCTGGGCCATGCCATATATCCATCACGTTCTTCACTGGTGAATAAATAAGGTAATCTAAACAGTGCTTTAATCAACATGCCAACCCACAAACTACATGCATTGCTGCATCCAGTTCCCTTCAGAATCATTTCATTTTCGGCAATGGCCCCATGCAATCTCAAGCAATTCATTGTGCCCACTGCGCATGGGGCATTACCAAGAGCTGCATCATCCCTGAGACACGGGGGGAAAAATGACTGCTGCTTCTCAGGAGTAAAGAGATAAGAGATGGGTACACTGCCTACTCAGCCCCAGACTACTACAAAATCAGCAGTGATCCAAATCATAAACCTCAAACAGGCACAGCCAAGAGATGCATCTCCTTTACCTTTTGTGGTAATTTAGGCCGAGGGCGGACTATAGGATAACCTATCGCATTTCTGTGGTGCTACTCTCCGCTTGTCTATGTAATGCATCTAACTTGCTCTGCCCTCCCATTTCCTCTCACTCTTCCGCAATTCCATTGTTTTTATAAATGTTTGTTCTATCTGTAATAAATCGCATTCTATTCTTGACCCTTTTCTCCTTTCTAATTTTTACTTTCTCTGTTTGACAGAAACGTGGATCAACCCCCGATAACTTCTAACGCCTACTTTTCTTCATACTGCTTCGACTTCCTTTTCCCATACCCCCAATCCACTTAGGCGCATCATTTTCCTGTTTCTTTCCGTGTTATTTACCGTCCCCGTGCCCACCCACCGATTTTCTTGAACATCTTGATCTTCTTTTATCTCATCTTCTTCCGTCTTCTTCCCCTTTTGTGTCCTTGGAGATTTTAATTTTCCTGCTACTAATTCTTCATGACCTCTCTTGCTTTCTCTTGCTGATTACTAGCATTTGCATTTCCTTCCTTCTGCCTCTTCCCATCAGTCCGACTCTTGTCTTGACTTAATCTTCTCTTGTTTTTCTCTCTCCTCTCCCCTCTGTATCCTCTTCTCCCTTTTACTTCTCTCTTTTTCCCTTTCTCTTTCTGTCCCATCCTGTTTCCCCTATGACTATTCTTACGCATCATAATCTTTCTTCTTTTGACTCTTCTTCTTTTCTCTTGTCACTAAGCTCTTCACTTCCTCCAATGTTACTCTTCTCTTTCTCCCGACTTAGCGGCAGCAGCCAGTACTCTACACTCTTCCGTATGATCTGTTCTTGATTCTACTTTCCCTCTACATCCGTTCTCCCCTACTCCTAAAACTTCACAGCCTTGGTTCACTCCAAGTCTGATTTCCCTTTGCCGTAGCTTGCGTTAAGCTAGTGACTTTGAAAAAATTCTCACTCTCTTTCTCACCTTGCTACGTTTTCAATGTTGCATTCTTCTTTTGATTCTGCCTTACTCATTGCACTTTCCTTTTCTCACCATCCTCGCGGTCTTTATCAGCTTCTGCACAACATCCTTTCCCCAAAGCCCTTGATCCTTCCGCTTTCTCGTCCCTTTCTTTATCTGACTTTGCAAACTACTTTACATCTAAAGTAGCTAACCTTTGTCTAGCTTTTACTCCCTCTTCTTTTTCTTCTCCCTCACTTCCTCCATTATCTTACTCTTTCTCATTGTTTACTCCCCTTACAGATTTTGATAATTCTGCTCTTTTATCTCGTGCTCATCCTACATCCTGTCCTTCCGACACTCTTCCTTCTTTTCTGATTCCGCAAGAATATATGCATCTGCTTCCCTATCTTTCTTCTCTTACTAATTCCTCCTTTTAACATGCCTGCTTTCCTGTAACTTTCAAGCATGCGCTTATTCTTCCTATTTTAAAAAAAACCTTCTCTTGATCAGTCTTCACCAGTTAACTTCCGTCCTATTTCCCTTTTACCTTTTCTCCCTAAAATTCTTGAACGGGCCGCCTATACCTAGATAACACGTTAATTGAGTCTTCATTCTCTTCTCCCCCCTTGCAGTCTGGTTTTTGCCCGTCTCACTCCACTAAAAATTCACTTAATGTTTCTCATTCTTTACTCACACCTCGTGAGCTTTCTTCCATTCTCATTCTTCTCGATCTATCTGCAGTGTTTGACACAGCGGACCACTCCCTTCTTATCGCTTCCGTTTTTCACTTTGGGTACTTTGGGGTCTGCTCTCAAATGGTTCCACTCCTATCTCTCTCAACGGACTTATTCTGTCACTTCGGCTGGAAACTTCTTCCTTGCTGACTCTTCTTTACAGTGTTCCCTAAAGTCCAGTACTTGGCCCTCTCCTTTTTTCTCTCAACACTGCTCTGTATTCTTCTTTCCATTGTTCCTTTCACTTTTACACTGATGAAACCCAGATCTTCCTCTCTTTCTCTTCCTTTGATTCTATCTTGAATTCTACTGTCTCAAACAGCCTTTTAGCTGTCCAGAACTGGATATCTTCTCATTTTCTACATCTCAACACCTTAAAAACTGAGGTTCTGTTCTTTTCTCCTTCTACTTACTTTTCCACTCCATCCCCCCTTACCTTTCCTTCATCCACTCTTTCCTTTTCACTTTCAGCGTGCAATCTCAGTTATCTTTGATCCTTCCCTCTCTTTTTCCCTCTATATTTCTTTTATTGCCCGCTCCTACCGCTTTGCTCTGTTTAACATTTGCTGTGCACGTGCTTATCTTTCCTTCTACACCACTAAACGTCTTCTCTTTGCCCTTGTCTTTTCCCGTATCGACTACTGTTCATCTTTATTGCTCGGCCTCCCTGCCTGTCATCTTTTCCCTCTTTGCTCTATTTATAATTCCTCTGTTCCCTTCTTTTCTCTTGACCCCCTTGGACCTCTATCTTCCCTACTTTCAATCTCACTACTTCCTTTCGAATCCCGTCTCTTGTATCACTTTCTTTTAATTGTCTTTAAATACACCCATGGCCTGGCCCCTCTTTACCTTTCCTCTCTACTCTCGTTCTATGTCCCCTCAAACCCCTTCAGATCTCAGAATCTATTTCCCTTGACTGTTCCCAAGCCCCCTTACGGCTCGTCTCGTTTCCACTCTTTATTCTTTTTGGCTTACAAACACTGGAACGCTCTTCCTCTTTCACTTCGTTCCTCCTCATCTCGTCGCATTTCCAGACTAATCTTACATTTTATCTTTTTTTGTCTTTACCCTCTTAAAATGCTCTGTTTTTCGTTGCAGATGTAATTTCTACTCATTTGTATCATTTTGATTCTACTGTTTTTTGATTCCTTTATTATTCAGTGCCTTTGGTGAAAAGGGGCTTTAAAAATTCAATAGATACAAATACAAATAAATGCAATACAAATACGCTTAAGAGGGGTGTGAAGTCATCACAGTACAACCCAAACACTAATAATACAAAGACTCAAAAATAAAAGAATGTCAAATCAAGGCTCTATAAAAATATATATACTTTAAACAATCAAGAATGCAAATAACCAAGTAGAAAATACAAGAAAAAACCCATGCCTGTAAGAAAACACAGAAAATGCAGGCCGATAAACTATGGTACTTGAGCAGAGATGCGCAGGCAAGAAATAACACCAATGTCAAAATTCAAAAGGATATGTATTGTGTGATGATTCACAAGGTGTCGTCACTTCTCCAAGGGGGCTAGGGAGCTGCGGCCGATACCCAATAGTCCCCTAGAGGTGGTTTAATGAGGACCTCATGGGGAGGGACTCCCCTGTGGGGATAAGGACGATCACCTGGGGTACAGCCCCATTGAATGTTGTCACTCCCCAAAATTCCCTAGCCCTCTCCACTGTTCAGAACCATTTTATTGAAAGTATACCTATGTATTCTTCGAACACCAGATATAAAGCTTAATCCAAAAGTGCTAGGACGAGGAACAGCAAAGGCGACATGAAGGTCATTGACTGTGCTAGTACTGGTATGGGGTGGCCCACAGGAGGCATGAAGATTCAGCTGTCAACAGAGGCAAATGACTTTCACAATCCGCGTGGGAGGAACTGGATACAAGGTATAAAAGGAACAAAGGACTATCAACTATGTTAAGCTCAGCCGTATCAAACCCTGTGGAGTCTGGCAGCAGGTGTGGAGGCAAACCAGCATGAGAGATCCAGGCGCTGACGAAAGACTGGAGGAGACAGGGTGCTGGTGAAGTGTTGTGGATGTCCTCCATGTGTTCTGCAGGAGCGAACCCCGACAGAAGACTGAGCAGGAGAGCAGAGCCGTGGAACTGACAGGAGAAGTACCATGCAGCCGATGGAGCAATGGCAGTGAACCAGCAGAGTCAAAAAGAAGAGCTGCAGTCCCAGGAAGTCCAGTGCCGTAGCACAATCCCATACAAGGTAACGGGAGGTACGGGAGACCCGGAGGGGACATGAGGATAGAGGAGAGGCTGGTTCACAAAGCTCTCTCTCTCCTCAGTAGTGGAGAGCCCGTTAATGGGTATAATCAGAGAAGGGTCTTGGACCGAAAACAAATACTGAGATGTATTGGAGGAAATCTTCCTTATCACAGTGATGACCATAAGCCCACTGACCACCAGAGATGGGTCAGAGAACCTAGCCATTGGAAACCACACATCCGAGGAGAGCTTCCTCGTCGCAGTGGCGACAAGCTCACTGACCACAAAAGAAGTGTCTCGGACCCCAACAAAAGGAAACGGAGCAAACAAGGAGTTGTGTTAAAGATGCCAGGGGAAGGAAGTATTTCCCCCCTGGCCTTGTTGTGAACTGTGCCAAGCGACACCAGGAGAAGGGAAGCATTCTCCTGGTCCTGAACTCAGAGTTGTGATGGAGACATCAGGGGAAGGGAGTCATACTCCTCGTTTTATTGCAAACTGTATAGATCTACAACAGGAGAGGGGAGACATTTTCCTAGACGTGAAATTGTATACAAGTTGTGTGAAACCCGCAAGCCGGGGGATGGGAGTCATTCCCCTGGCATTTTTGTTGCAAGAGAACATTCTTTTGGATGGTATCCGAGCAGCAGGAGAAGGGAGCCATTCCTGAAGAAGGAACATTCTGCTAGTTTATTCTTTAGTTGTAGTGTGAGGGCTAGAAGTAGGTTGTGACCCAGGGCAGTGGACTTTAATTTGACAACATTGTGAACGACCCTTTAGTGTTCGTTTTGAGGCTATTAGACAATAGGGATAGCGAGGACCTTTTTATGCACAAATAAAAAAGTCTATAACAACCAACATGCCACCTTTGTGTCAGCTTCCTTCTTCAACATCCTTACAATTTGCAGAAAAAGGCAGAGATGGGGATAAAAAGTCATTATAATGCCAGAACGTGGACCACAGGGACAGAGCCTGTTCAATGCACCTTATTTCCGTCTTTGGAGGCTCAACAGATTAGCATTGTGCCAGGCTCTTAGGCTTTTAGGAGCTTCCTGAGGTGGTGATTTGGTGTTGGGGCAGTGTGAAGAGGACACAGACAACAGATTCAAAATAACAAAAAAACACTTTTATTAACCCAAATGTCAGGATGGTAAAATGCCTATCTTGCCCTATGCTAAGGTGGAATTTCACTACCTAAAGAAAACTATGGCAAGTCTGAGTCAAAGAGTTCAACTGAGAAATCTGTCTGTCTAAAAACTGATGCTTGCCCTGATAACTAAATCTGTACCATGTGCAGGGATTTCAGCAACCAAAAAAAGAAAAAAGTGTTTAACCCAAAGTTCTGAGCTTCTTCCAGTTTACAGCTTCTTTTCAGACCCTTTACCCAAGTGTGAAGGAACAGTTCCACAAAAAAATCTTAAGTGCACTTAAAAGAAAATAGTCTGAATCAGGACACAGGGTTCGCTTCCCCAAGATTTCAGTAACGAAGTTAAAAAAACAGAAAAAAACAAAAAGGTATCCTTATTAAACTTCCAAAGTTCAAGTTGCAACACCTTTTGTTTGTAGGTTTCTTAAAGTCGCATTACATTTAGAACTCAAGCTGCTGTGGTTCATTTATTCTTTAAAGTTGTATTCTCTCCAATATTTTAATATACCACATGTTGTTTAAATTTGATGTTTTGTTCTTTGGCTTATTTCTGATTAGTAGGAAGGTTTTCATTCAGTTCAGTACTCGATATTCATTAGTTTTGCTCATTATTCCTTTGTGCTTTATCTGTTGTTCAATAAGCGTTTATTTCCCTTTAACTGGATGGCCTATGTGTTTGCAGACCTTCGAAAAACGTTTTCTAGCTACACGCGAGCACTTCGACACAAAGTATCCTTTGCGTTTCTCTGCTCTTCAGTAATTGACAAGGAAGGGTCAGGGACTTTTTTGAAAACATGCTTGTTCAAGGCACACAACCACTCCGATACAAAGTATTGAGCGTATTGCAAAGTTTACACACTTGCGCACTGGGTTTGTCCATTCATTAGAAACTCATTGGTCAATTTCCCAGTTCTAATTGCAGCGCGGATCACACAACCTTCTGCTCACAGCCCTTTTTGCAGCGTGGATCACACAGCCTTCTGGGGTTAGCTTTAGGTCTCCAACTCCTGCCCTTCAGACACCTCTGTGTATATTATCTCACACAGCTGAACAAGCACCTCAAGCAACGAGAAAAGGGCCAGTCTTCCTGCACAACTCCCCTCACTGTGCTCAGCCAGTCCCAACTCCCCGGCCACGCTTCCATGGACCGCCTCTCTCCTTGGTCCACAGTGCCTCAGCGTTCGGCTCCTGCTGCTCTCGTCGCCCCCATTGCTCTCTCTGACACTGGGCAGGTCACGTTTTATACACCTGCAGCCCATTGACAGGCTACAGGTGGGAAGGCTCAATTAGCCCTGCCTGACCACAATTACAGGGAATTGCCTGACCTTGACAGATCTTAGCAGGCATCTTCCTCGTCCCAGTATCAGAGTCGTAAAAGAGCATAATCTTCATTGCTCCTAGTTGCTTCTTCTTTGTCTCAGCACTGTTAACTGAGAATTGTGGAGAATGTAGGGAAGCTGACATATAACAGCCTATAAAGGTTGGGGAAGGGTTGGGTTGGTTGGTTGTCAATAGGAAAAGGGGGATACCATGTCTCACCCAAGGGCACCCATTCGCCTTCCCTGAAGACCCTCCACCCAGGTGATCCAAGGGGTTGAGGAGTGAGAATACCCTCAGGTTTCTCACAGTAGTGAGCTGTTTGACTGGGTCCAACACCAGGTCAGTCAAAGCAGCAAAAGCACATGGTACAAAGAAGCTTGGGACAGGATGGCAATATCCGGTTCGGTGTATCTCATAAGCTGCTCAATGTGGGAATCAGGGCCTAGAGCTTCTCCTGGACTTCTGTGGTTCTGTGAGGCCGAGTCCAGGGATGAGGTAAGCCCTTCTGTTGCACTCCAGGAAGCTTGCCTGGCCCCTACAGGGTATCTTTCACTTCCAGTGCTGCCAGCAGTTGAGGCCTTAGTCCACAGGAGACCCCGCCCCCCCCACTTGCCCCAGGTGATGGTTAAGGGGCGGAGCTCATCTTTGCAATGGATACACCTGTCTTCATCTCAAAGGCAGAGAAAAGTATTCCAGAAATATCTTCCTGGAGTTCAGGAAAGAATCCAGGAAGGAGTGGGAGACTCCTTCCTTATAAAGGCAAAAGGTCACATGGGATTGAACAGAAGCATGACTCCTGGAAGGGGTCCAATCCCTGTTGCTATAACAAGTGACTGTTGCATCATACCCAGAGTACCTTTTTTCCACAGGAAAGGGAGGGGACAGGAAGGAAAGAGCACCACAGAAAACCAAGATTGTGAACCCCATCACTCTGGTACAGTTCCCTAACTGGCTACCCCAACTCCACCCCCTACTCATGCCATAGGAGTTGGGAAAGGGAGGGGGGAGAGAGTGAGAGTGAGAGTGAGAGTGAGAGTGAGAGAGAAAGAAAAGGAGGGGACAGCCCTTTGTGAGACCCTAACCAAACTATTTTTTTTAAAACCTTGAACTGTCTTCGAGACTTGGTGTGTTCTTGAGGCTGTGACAGGTGTCAGAGTGGGATCATTGGAGCTTGCCTCAGAAGCCTCAAAATGCCCCCCACCCATCACATTAAAGTTTGTGAGGTCTTGAAGGTGTGCTATATTCTTGTTTAAAGCAACCTGGAGTCAGCAGGCTTCGACATGAAATACACTGTGGCTTATAGTTGGGCCCCATTATCCACCTGCCTGACCCTTCAGTTAGCCCAGGACAATTATGTGTGTATTGCAAGCAAGTTCGATTGGCAGTGAAGTCTCGCATTTATGTTGTGGCTGGAAAAGTCAAAGATCTTATGCCATCCCTGGCAGAAGTTACGGAAGTGCTGTCCATGGCTCTGGTCCTCAATCCGGTGTTTGGTGTAGCACTATGAAATGACAGGTCCCTCAGTCAGATATACCCTTAACAAAACTATTCCAGTTGGAGAGGGCCTAGGTAAGAAGGGACCCGATATTGTGGATCGAAGAGGCTCGCTATACCAGGCTGAGAATAATGTTGAGGAGTACTGGCTCACTACCAGCTCTCAGTACCACCCCCCTTTTAGAAATGTCATCCTGGAGTTCGCACATTCACACATGACCACAGGCCTCCAGGGCACCACCAAGACCAAAGACCACATTCTTAGATGATTATTTTGGCCTGTAATATAGCAGCATGTTAAGAGGATTTTGATTTTGAATGAGAGAGACTTAATCAGACTTTGCAGAGCCTCTTACTTAAGGATGACACATTCTGGTTTTACTTGCTTGCATGGGTCCGCTTTTCTGCAAGGACATACTTTCATGAGCTCCATTTACTGTGAGGAAGACATCACATGTCTCCACAGGGTTTTCCACCTCTTAGATAGTGTATGGGTGGGAGCCCTAAGATACCCTCAACATGCTGAAGTATGGGGAAAAAAAGAAGAGACCGGGCAGAACATGGCCAAGATGGTTATATGTGATCTTACCGACCACAATTACAGAGTGATACATTTCATTGCAGACAAAACACTGCAAGCCCCCTGTTTTTCTAACCTTTTAACGTCACCCCAACGCATTTTAACCCCTTACTCCACTATTATATATTTATTTAATTAATGTTTGCACTGTTTTTGTCTGCTCTGAAATGCCACTCTGTTTTGTTTGCAATAAAATGACTGGATACCGCCCAAGATCATTCAAGCTACCAGGGAGTACATATTTATTTGCCAAAGATGTGTTCCATCAATGTAGAGAGCCAAGAAAAGCCGATATGACTATATGATTAGCAAGCTCTAAGTGGAAGATCAAGTCATAGTGCTCCTTCCCACCTCTGAGAATAGGTTCCTGGTGAAGTGGAATGGGATCTTTTGAGATCCTGAAGTTATGAGCAATCTTAATTATGTGCAGTAGGTGGACCACCAGAAAACATAGGATGTATGTATCAACTGTTTGAAGGTATTAAAGCACCTGGAGGCCCCAGCAGTGATGGCATGGACATTTATGCACAGACTTAGCAGACATTCTAATGAAGATAATTCTGGAGAATTGGAAAACCCATCAAGCCGACGAGTTGTGGGCACTTTGGAGATGTGTTTGTTGACACGCCTGTAAGGGTGCCAGGATTTGTGCACATTACCAAATCCCCTCTTGGTTAATCAGACCAGACCCAGCCCTACTGACTGCCTGAATCCCAACAAAGGTTGTCCATTCTAAACTATAAAAGATGTTGGAACTCTAGTTCTAAAGACCACTCTAAGCCACTGGCCTTTGACTATAGTGTTGGTGGTCACATCAGATGAGTCATTTAGAGTTCCACACGATCAATGAGTTTTCCAGGTTTGACACCTACCCTAAACCCTGCTTAGAGATGATGGTCGAAAGAATCAGGCAGACCACAAGCATCTCTACTCTAGACATGGTCAAGGGGTACTGGCAGACTCCCCCTTGCTTTAAAGGACCGAAGAGAAGACTGCCTCTTCAAAAACTTACTGGTCTCTTGCAGTTCAAAGCCCTATACTTTTGATTTCACAATCACTCTGACAATGTGTCAGAGTGTTATGGATGAGGTTCTTCAGTCCCATCAGGCATATGCAAGGCTGTACCTTAATTTCATCATCTATAGGAAGTCTAGGGAGTATGGACTAGCGATAAAGAGCCTGGCAAAAGTGTGTCTCGGACCAGACCCAGACAAGGGCAACCTGGCTTTACCCTCAGTAAAGCATTTGAAGTTCAAAGAGGGCAGAGGATCCATAACACATTAGGAGGCAAAAATGGGATGAATTCCATGATTTCCTTGGTCACGTCAGCTACAGCATGGCATGCAGTGCATTCCACACTTTGACAGTTGCAGGACCCTCACTGACCAGCTGAAAGCTTCCACACCCAATAAAGGAGGATGGACTAATATCAGAGGAGGCCTTCCAGCAGATCAAGGACTGCACTATGCCCTCCACCTCTCCAGAATATGCCAGGCTTTAACGAGACATTCATTTTACTAATAGACGCTTCCTGAGTGGGGCATCGGACTGTTTGTTACCACTAATGCAACATGCTCATCAGGTCTATCTGTTGAAAGCTCCTTTACCAAAAAGGAAACTTAGAGTGTCTGGCCATGAAGTGGACCATCACCGACCTCCAGTACTATCTGATCGGCTGGAAGCCTAAAATAATTCTGCCAATGCGCCCCTTGGATCCCGGTGGGTATCTTGCAAAAATGACCTTGAAAACAAAGGAGCTTGAAAAAGGGCAGTAAATCTATTGTGAGAAGCACTCTGTGCATGCGTGGCATGAAGGGACGCATATACCAGAGGCTGGAAGTCTGTAGACGGAAGGCGGACCAGAACTTTACTAAGTATTCGAATAAGCCATTGAGGAAGGTAAGGGTTGACCTGTGAGGTGCCGGGCAGGAAATGGGGATTCAGGGGGACTCGGGATGAGAGAAGGCAAGGGTGCAGATAGACTAGTGAGGTGGTGAAGGGGAGGGTGGAGCGGAAGAAAGGGGGCCCGCAGGGTGTCCCCAGATGACAGCAGGCAGCAGGATGGAAAACAGGCACACTCCTCTCGGGAAATGGGCCACTGGGCAGTAGGTATGCGGGAGAGTCCTTCAAAAACCCTTTCAAAACCTAGGTCGGATTACATTAAAAACCGCAGAAGCAGACAGACTAAATATTTTTTGGCAGCAAGGAGAAGGTTATTTTAATTCACACATTTCCTTTTAGGGGTTTCCAGAGAGATGGGGAGCATGAAGTCTTCTGTGTATTTGGTGGAGGGGAAAAAGCAGCCAGAGGTTAAAATACCCTCCACACACACTTGCACCAATACCCAGAATGCAACATTTGCTTTCTGGCTTAGCTTTTCATTTCAAGGTGCTATGCTGTCCTTAAGGAGATCAAGTGATCAGTCGACGTTCACTGCTAAAGTGATGATGGCCAACTGCCTAATTGCTCTGAGGCTGGATTGCCCCAAGACTGGCTAGTTTACATATGCAAATACTCTTAACGTTGAGCGTGTACTGTGTTCATCTGTAATCGTTGCTCGTCAGTGCCGTCCCCTGCTTGCTGTCAATGCCTCCGTACTACACCCAGTTAATGTATTTGGCCAAGTGTATTTCAAATTATCTCGCTAGTTAATCCTTGCTTCTTGGTTAGGCCCTGCGCACCTTCTGAATCTAGGTGTAATTTTAAAGCACACGTTCAGCGTTGAATCTAATTTTACCCTCCAAAAAACGTTGGCTTCCTAACTGGTGTGCCTGCTTAGTCTGTCGACACTTGTGAATCTAAGTGTACCGATAGGTTGGGCATCTAATTCAAGAGGTAACTTGCCTAGGCCCTGGGCATCATTGGGATCCAGGTTTAATCTCCAGAAGCTGTACACCTTAGAACCTAAGTGTACTTTCAAACACCTGTGCCAGTTAAGCACTGGTACTTGGTTAGGCCCTGCGCATCTTCTGAATCTGGGTGTAATTGGAAGTGCACGTGCTGCGTTGAATCTATTGGTACTCCCTAATAACCTTTGCTAACTAACTGTTGCTGCCTACTTAGCCTCAAGGCACCTGTGAATCTAAGGGTAACCTTTAACGAACGGTTTCTGCTGGGTTAGTCCCTTTGCAACCAACTTTCGTATCTAAGGGTAACTTCCAGAACCTGTGCACCTTTGAATCTAAGGGTCACTGCCTTCCCCTCCTTGCTGACCACCCTTCCACCATGCCAAACAGATGTGGAGCCCCTCCTCCTCATCTCCCTGTCCCTCCTCTCCCTCCCACCGACCCGACAACACTCCTCAGCCAGCACCCCCAACTCGCCTCACCCTAATACCCTCTCACTCCCTCTGACCAACTCCACCTCCACCCCTCCACATCACACCTCAGTAAGCCTTCCACCCCAGCTCTCCATCACCCTCTCAACCACCCACCCCCCTGGAACTTGTTCCAAGGCCTCCCCTTTCCAGCCCGCCAATCAGCGTTCACGTTGCTCCGTGCAGCCCGCACAGCCCTGGCTATGATTCCCCTATAAACAGCCCCCTCCAACCCTCACCAAATCAACCTCTGGCACCTCCTTTTCAGCTCTGACAGCGAATCCCCTCCAAACGCCACCCCCGCACCCCTCTCTCCTTAACAGCTCCCCCCCAGCCCAACCTCGTCCATCCTCTATTCCACTCCACTAATAACTTCCCCATACACCCGGTCGTCCTCATCCCCACCAAAATTCAAGCCTCCCTGTTTCTCCTTCAAGTAACCCCCCTCCCACCCTACTCCCCTTTCTCCTCCCCGCAGCCTCAATCACCCCCCCCCACATTCCCTGTCACATTACCCAGCCCAGCGCATGTCCCCTTCATGCTCGGGTCACAGCGGCCCCTCCTGCATTCTCATCGCCAGCTCGGTCTGTAGAAAAAGCGTTTGACATTTGACCTTATCTCTGACGAAACCCCAGACTTTTTCTTCATCACCAAAACCTGGTTTTCTGACTATTTCCTTCCTACTGCCCACAAGGTTCCGCCCCCCCACCACGGTCATACTCCCTTATGACCCACAACAGATCCGGCAGAGCAGGGGGTATAGCTATTGTCCACAAACCTCACCTCATACCCCTACACTCAGAGAAACAACCATGAAGCGACAACTTGGAATCCCTAATCTCACCCTCTTGCGCCCCACTCTTTCCTCCTCCGTTACAGACCCCCGGGCTACAACAGAACTTTCGCAGACTCCCTTTCCAACTCCGTAGCTGCCATTATGATCTTGCGCCTCTCACACATCCTTCTAGCGAATCTGAACATCTGGTTTAACATCCCTTCCAGCCCCATGACTCGTCACCTCATTGACAACTTGGAAGCCCGCAACTTGTCTCAACTTATAACAGGGCCTACCCACATAGCAGGTCACGCCCTGGATGCAGTGTTTAGTTTCACCAATCAAATCTGTTCCCCCCTCATCCGCCCCTTATTCTGGACTGAACACTTTGCCATCTATTTCTCACTCCTTACACCCTGCCATCCACCTTCACGACCCTGCCCCCTTCTACCGGATCCCCCTTTGGAACAAGGTAACCATCTCCCCCGACGTGTCCAATGCCCTCCTGTCCTCACTTCTCCTACAATAGACCAATGGTTTTCCGATGCCCTTGTGCCCCTCAGTCTGACAAGATCCGCCTCCAAATGCAAACACCCATCTCCTAGGTGGTTTACCCCCCATCAAATCACTCAAAACCCTCAAACACCACCTGGAACACCAATTGCGTGGAAGCCCTTCCCCCCCAGAACAAAGCCACCCTTGAGAGACAGACCAAGGCCTATAGGATGGAAATCAGGAAAGACAAAAAAAGCATTATATAGCTCCTGCATCTCTGCCAACAACCCCTGTAAGGAACTCCACAAAATTATCTCTGAGTTCAAGTCCCCTCTCTGCCCAACCCCCCTCTCCGACCATCTCCCAAGCACTCTGCAACACCCTGTCAGATGACTTCTATAACAGCCATAGAAAGAAACCTCTCGATCATCAATAAACTAACAACCTTCCCCCCTTCTACCTCCCCACCCTGCCCCTCCACGCCGCTGCCCCGACTTGCGCCCTTTTCCGCTCCTTCTCCGCCACCTCCCAACCCAAATTCCTAATAGCTGCCCCTCAGGCTCACCTGGAGACCCTTGCCCCCCAAGTCACTCCTCTGAAACATTCTCACCTCCACATGCGCAGGCAGGCTCACCAGATCCATAATCAGCCACTTACTGACATCAGCCTTTTTCCCAGAAGCATACAAAACCTCCCACGTCAAACTTTTACTAAGTAAAAACTCCCTTGACCTTCTCCTCCCCAAAAATTGCTTTGTTGCCAAAATCCTGGATCGTACAGCTTACGCCCAAGCTCAGCCTCCTCACAGAATCCCACTGCCTTCTAGACCCTGCTGAGTCAGGATTCAGACCCCCCAAATCTTCCCTTGTATCAATTTGGAATGACCTGAAAAGAACAGCAGATTCACAAGGCTGCACCACACTCGGCCTCCTGGACCTATCGGCAGCTTTTGACACAAACAAACACACCACTCTCGCTAACAGACTCTTCCCCCTAGGCATGAAGGACTCCCCTCTAAAATGTATCTCCTGATTTCTCTCTGACCGCTGCCAAATCACTTTTCTC
The DNA here is from genome assembly GCF_040938575.1 of Ambystoma mexicanum. Taxonomy (NCBI): domain Eukaryota; kingdom Metazoa; phylum Chordata; class Amphibia; order Caudata; family Ambystomatidae; genus Ambystoma; species Ambystoma mexicanum. The sequence goes on along the minus strand of NC_090937.1, from coordinate 399,280,860 downwards.
CAAACGTTCTCATATTCCCCCCAGCCGGTGCCCTATGGAGTTCCTCAGAGAGCTTCTCTCTCCCCTCTACTTCTCAACCTTTACCAATCCCCCACTCCACAGACTCATCCGCTCCCACAATCTCACCTACTACAACTACGCTGACGATGCACAGATCCTTCTCAAGATCCCTAAATCTCATTCTTCACCCCATCCAGATTTTGCATCCTGCCTCACAGACATAGACCGCTGATTGACAAACAACAACCCTTGCAAAACTAAAATCATAATCTGCGGCAAAACCGCTCTCCTTCCCCAGCCCACCCCTTGGCTGTCCTCCTTAGGATCTCCCCAGCGCCTGCTACATCATCCTCAGTCGAAAACCTGGGCTGCACCCTCACCCGCCACATTAATGCAGTGTCCAGATCCTGCCACTTCCACCTCTGCATGCTCAAGCAGATCTTTCCTTATCTCTCCTACCCACATAGACTATCAGCAATCGTGGCCATCATCCTAGCCCGCCTATACTACACAAATTCCCTCTACGTCGGCGCCCTTGCTTTTCAAATCAGAAAACTCCTACGGATCCAAAACTCTGCAGCAGGGCTCTTCCTTGCACTCTCCCCAAGAGAGCACATCTCCCCTGCTCTCGGAGTGCTTCATTGACTGGCCATCATCCACGTGCCTCTTTCAAAGCCATGTGCATTACCCACTGTGCTCTACACAAGAAAGGCTATGAATTCCTCCAAAATAAATGTACACGCTACCACCACACCCGAATAATAAGATTAGGATCTGCTCAACTCCTGGTGGTCCCTCTTTTAAATTTTTCCAGACTAGGGGGCTCCCCTTTCTCTGTCCTAGTCCCCGCCCTCTGGGACTCCCTTCCCCTTCACCTCTGTCTCACAGAGGACCACCTTCCTGTCAGTAAGGCCCTTAAAACCTGCCCCCCCCTTTTCACCCCTGCGACCTGAAACCATGCTGCCACCCCTCACACAAGCTTCTGGTCGGCATCTGCCATACACCACAATCCACTGACTCTTTCATGTATTTACTTCATCTCACTGCTCCATCTTGTGTCAATGCCCCGCCCCAACCCTCTCTGTTTCCTCACTCTATGCTTCTTTCCGCTTCTGGGCCCTGCCCCAACCCTCCCACTTCTCTTCCCTGTTCCACTGCTTCTCCCACGCACCAGAAGAGACAGGGTAAGGCACCCAGTGAACTCGCTGGGGTGTCCCGCTTCCCCCGGCCGGAAGACCTTCGAAAGAGGGTTTGGTATTGCACCTGCATAGATTTGAGGGTGTGCACCGGGTCGCACCAGAACAACCCACCCTCCCCCCGAGGGCGAGCAAAATGTTGCACCCGTTGGATGTGGGGGGGGGGGCCTAAGTGAAGCATTCGGATTGTCCAAGGGAGAGCAATGTATTATTCGCTAATTCTTTCCATGGGTGGGCTCTTCTCTGCACTTGGACTGCCTTGATGGGGGTAACGGTCTGAATTTGGATGGATTGAGAGGTGGCAGCTTATCGCACTAAGCAGAACACAGAAGGGGGCATATACTGCACTTAGACTGATTGTTGAAGGTGAGAAATGTGCCACACCTTGGTGGATTAGGTGCTGCACTTGGACTGTTTAGGGGTGGGTAACGGGACTACCTTAATGCATCATCTGAGTGCGTTCCTCCCCGAACGGGTTGATGGAGGCATTACATTGCAGTTGGGTGGACGTGGGAGTGGGCAGCGTATTCGTACCTTGGTGAACACTTGGGATACCCATCAAGTTGCACTTAGATTGCTACTGAGAGTTGGCAGCTTTCCACTTAGACTGAGTCTCCAGTGATTGCCTTGGTATAGCACTTTGAAGGGTTGCGCAGGTAACGAGGGTTCTGCACCTAGTCAAGTGCATGAGGGCGACCAAGCTAAGGTATCATAGCTGACCAGGGCAATGCATCAAGTCAAGGGCCATCAGGATATGGTTTCTAGGCAACTGCAGAACGTCCTCCACCACATGTAATACAGGTGTTGGCAGAATGCCACCTGTACGGCTAAGTGGGGTATTGAAGGTAACCACCAATTGATAGTTGGAGGTATGCAGAATACACCCACCCTAAGTTATAAACCCAGATATATGAGAATTATGCCAAATTTAGAAAGTCTAGGCTTTGACTTGATTATGCCTAATGTTTTTTTCCACTCGCAATCCACACCAATGCAATTAACCGAAGGCACGGCCTTACTCCGCACTCATCGGCTTTCACATAGTACTCAAATGACATTCCGCACAACACCGCTGCCATAAGATGGTAGCAACCTTTGATGACAAAAAATGTGAACTGTAGCTGCATACATAATCGACTATCCTCTTGCACATATTTCCCTAGCGTACCTCTCTCCATCCATACACATACAATTAGATATAAGCGGCTAGCAGGGACTTGGCCAAGCCTGCATGTCCTTTAATGGCCATTATGCACAGAATTCCGGTCCCTCCGAGGGTGTTTAACCTACAGCGCGTTGGGTCCATACCCAGGTGAAAGGCGCTATACAAATGACGAAATTAAATTAAATATTGTAAAGCACTAAAGTCGTGGGATTGGCAAGCCAAACGAGGTTATGTCGTTTCTTTTTAATCATTTTTTTACTCAACCTATTAAATAAAATACAAAAAACAACGTGCCACTTGGAGTCTTTACTAGGGAGACGACGAAGGCCGCAGGTTATGGACGTCTTGTGTGAGGTTTTGGGCAATGGAAAGGGCGAGGGGAGGACATGTTTTTCATAATAGACAGATACTCGGGTTGCATAGGGAGCACAGCATGCCTTTGTGGAAAAAAGCTCAGCTGTTTTATCACACGTGGCTATTTCATTCGCTCCTGTGTATATTTCTTAAGCATGGAAGCTCCTCTTGACACCACTTTAATGCCGGCAGCTATCTGTTACTGCTGCTCTACTGGTGTACATAACTAATGCACATGGGCAGGAGAACACACGCACGTAATGTATTATTTTGGTGCTGCGTGCCACCTCCAGTATTACGTGCAATTGGAACCTGCCAATTATCTTGTGCGACGGTTCACCCCTGGATAAATGGAGGTTTAGCTTTCTGACATGCTGTCACACAAACAGACTGTCTGCACAAGGAGAGGGCGAATCAGGGAGGAAAACAAAGCGGCAAACACACAAACACTCCATGCCTTGCTCAAGCCTTGACTGAGGGAGAGCTGGGACATGAGAGGGAACGATGAATAGAACAGAGCAGCCTACAGGTCACACACACTCGGTGTGTGTGCGCAACAGCAAACCCAGTTTACAAAGAGACATCTGTTCCATTACTTCAATGCATTGTGGCTAATTACATCCTGGCCTGTCTGTGAAATGACAGCCACTTATTCTCCGATGGACCATAAAATCTGTGCATGTTCAGCGGAGAAGGAGAAGAAGACTGGCTCCCAAGCATGCATCACCTCTGCTGCGGCAGTGGCGGCAGAGCCAGGAGGAGGAGTCACAGCCAGAGGCTGGGGGAGGGGTCTTCTGGGGGTGCACATGTACTGGAGGACAGGGGGGATGTGCACATTGAATCTCTTTCCCACAGCTGCTGCTACCAGCATCCGAGGCGCGTGCCTTGCGAATTCCGCATTGCCAGGAAGAACTGCACTGAAATACTCAGAATTATATATATTTTAAAAAAAAAACAGGATTTTCAGTTCGATCGCAGGGTTCGAAATGAAGAATTGTAAGAAGGACTGGAGCTAAAAGCTGCTGGGTATCCAGCATTAACTAGGGACCAGAAGCTACCAACAGGAGCTACCACGGTGGAACGAGGACATGGCGTTCCGTATGGTGGGGGCCTGCTCTGGGTATCCAGCAGGCCCCGTGGTGCTACGGGCATCAGCACCAGTGAGGCCCAGTGCCTCTGGAGGTTGGGGCCTGCTATGGACATCCAGCAGACCCCATGGTGCTATGGGACACCAGCACCATCTGGAGTGGGGGCCAGACAAACCATGCCCACGACCATGCAGACCTCTGCCACGGTCCTGGCACGAGAGTCCCACAGCATCATGGCCTGCAGGCCTGTGCTCACACAGTGGGGGCATGCAGGCCTAATGAGTGAGAGACGTACTCAGTCGTTCCTCTTTGGGAGTCTGCAGCCGTTCTGGTGCACGTGTCTGCAGAGGCGCTCCTTTTATTAGCTTGCGCCATGCCACAGTCATGGCCCATGTTAAAAGGGCAATACACAGGTGAGGGACACACTCCCCTAAAGGGGCAACACACTGGGCAGAGTCACACACATTCCGCAAATCTAACTTCCACATAAAATGCAAAAATATAATTTTGCCCATTATTTATGACGCCATATGTTGTAAATATCATATGTTTATTCTCTGAATGTTTATTTATAGATTGTCCAAAATTAACAGAGGTCAAGTCACATAGGTATGTTTGGGCAGCATCCGTTGTCATGGCCAATAGTAGCTCCTGGTAGCTGTTGGTGTCAAGCTAACCTGGCTCTTCTATGCTACACGCAGGAGATAAATAGCTCCCAGCTCCCCTCAATTTCAAACCCTCCACCACCGGATCAGCGTTCATACCAGAAATATTAAAGTTAACACTATTATTCGTTAAACACCTAACAAAAGTTACACATGTATAAGGAATTAAACTAAACAAGTGAACATGGATATCTATTGGTTTTAGTTAACCACCGATTGACAAAAACGTGCAAGTCGATCCAAGATTTGCACCTGGTACCTGCAACTCTCAAGGCGCCCACAATGTCGTAGTGACGTGGGCCTTTTAAGTAGGCCTGCTTAGCGCAAAATCATTCACTGGTGAAGGTTACAGTGCAATGGCACAGAGGATTTCGGAAAAGCAACTTGTGAAGAGAGTTCAATGTGACCATGCCTCGTCAAACGAGAGGACTCCGGTCAATACCCCAGGAACACAGAAAACGTCAGTGCACAATTCCAGCATTTTGCCAGTGTAGTCGAGTCTATCCCACCAGGTTCTTTTGCTCAACTTCAGCAGACGAATCCCTTTCCGGAGCACTCCAGTGAGGGGGATTCCATTATGGTCAGTAATCCATGGTATTGTTTGGGCCCATTGGGCCTTCTCGACCTAAAGCTCTCTGTCAAGATTGTATGCTCACGGATGCTGGTACAAGACCACCATCTTTCAATCCCACCCATATCTCTTCCCACATTGTCAAGCACCTTGTACCACTGTCTTTATCATTGCAATGGGTGCCTTATGATTTGTAGATTATGGCATAATTCAGTGGACACACATTCAAATTGCAACCTGCTAGCCAGCCAACACAAACATCACTCACCACCACAATTCTATAAATATAAAAAGCACACTATTTCTTACTCGCCAAGAGTCACATATCACAAGTCAATGGCTAGTGGTGAGTGCACATTAGGTACCCTGGGTTTATTATTTTTGTCTTTTACTGTTTTATCTAAATACTTTTTTGATTCAAGATGTTCTTGTCCATTTAAATTATGTTGCTTTTTAGCTGTGCAACCCAACTACTTCAGAAGAGAAGTATCTGCTACCAAAATGTGAACCTTGGTTTTTGTAAGAAACAGCTGTTCCGGATTATTGTCTGATTTTGTAAGAAGGGCGAGTCAGGGTTCCACTATGCCCCTGCTCGTCCTCCCATTAGTTGAAGGTCGAGAACATCCAGCGACAGATGATCCAGAGCGTAAGACAACATGAAGAGCTGTGAAGAGGTTGGACTGTGAACAAGAGTCAATACACCACGAGCAGTAGATGCTGAGGCGGTGTGGAGGCAAAGTATGTTAAATTGAGGAGAAGGTAACACATGAGAGCCAAGTTGAACCCAAGGACAGAGACTCCGGAGTCAGGAATGCCTAAAGTGAACAGCAGAATGGAAAACCTTGTGGTAGGCGGTGGAGTGGAGCATCCACAGGCGGAAGCCAGGATGGAGAGCCTTTATGCGGAAAGACAGGGCGGTGAATTCTGGGAAAGATGTTACGAGACATTGCCAAGGGCATATCTATAAAGGAGTCTAAAGAAAGGTGTAAAGTCAGCACAGACGATTAAGCTGAATGAAGTGTAATCCATATACCATAGGTCAGAGGAAGAGGGGAGTTATGAGCTATGGCTGCTCCGAATCCAGGAGAGTAGTTTCAGGAACCACGCCTTACTATGCGCAAGGGAGCAATATCCAACGATATCCAGACACATGGCACTTCTTCAATGTGTAGCAAGAAGATGGGATCAGAAGAGGGGGGGTTGCGGAGTGCACACACTATACTACCACTACATCCTGCTCTGCATCCTTGCAGCTAAATGCAGTTCTTAACTCGTGTACCTCAAAATTGAAATGAGGGTGTAAACCAACCAAGTTGGCAAACTGTGCACGGGAACTGATGCAGGTAATCCAGCATGCCTTTCATGACAGTTCCACTGTGATGACTTGGACAGAATGAAAATGACAGCCTGGAGACCGATAATTAAAAGAGAAGGCAAACTAATTAGCTCATGTGTTGGCTGATTGAATCACAAAGTGGATTTGATAGGATGCTCTGAATATTTGATGTTGAGCATTAGGTCAGGCATGCACAAAACTTGCTGGGAAGCTACGCAATGGCCAGGTGACATAGTGGAGCATGTCTTGGTGGCATCTGCATTTTAATGGCAATCACTTCCGCTAGATTCCAAGGCATAACGACGGTGGCAAGCCTTCTGGAGAGCCTATCCAGATACACTAGAGTTCCTTGTTGGGCCAGCAAATAGAGTTGCGCTGTTGCCGAAGCAGGAAAATCATTCTTTATTAAAGGCAACGCATGCCCAGATGGACAACATCCTGAATGACAGAACGCAGGCAGTCCCAGCGATATTGAACGCATTCGAGAGTAACCACTAAGAGCACGCAGAGTATCATCAATGACGTGTGTATGAAGGTGTAGATGGGTACCACTGCACGTCAGAAATGAGCAACCCAGAGTTAGTTAACTCATGGGTTTCCCAACAGTGCCACCGGAAGGCCTTGTCAACCTCAAGGCAAATTGGAAGATTTGAATCCGGTCAGTAGCTCCCTGCGTCAATTAAAATCGGGCATACATCCTCAAGCTGATACCTGGCAACACTTGGAGGAAACATGGGTAATCAGGTCAAAGAAAGATAGAAGACCAAAATAGCTTGGGGAATTATTGCGAGAAAATTACTGACGTTTAAAAACGCCAGAGACCACATTAGCCCTAGAAACAAAGGCGCACACGCAAGAACCTCAAGGGGATAACCCACAGCTGTACTTTGCACACATCGTAAACTGCATTGGTTTACTTTGTAAGAAGACTTCTACTCGGCTAAGACTACAACTCACAAGCTGGTAAGAGAGCTCAGTGGACTGTGCACCCACCCAGAGACCCTCACGGCACATGATTGAAAGTCTATCCTTACGAAATGTATAAAATGAGTACTATTTGGTTGGACTATAATTTGAGGGACTAAAAGAAAATGTGTCTCCTGTTGTTTATGCTGCCTTTATCATATCATTAATAATACTAATAATGAACATGGTGCTGAGGAGTTGTTGCCCAGACGCAAGGGACACTGTTGTCCGATTGTCTGAACTGGACTCAGTCCACACGCTCCTCTTACAGCAGGGGAGAAGGAAGGCTGCTCCAGGTAGTCCCACTTCCTCACCCCTAAGCACCTGCCCCTTGGTTATGGCAAAGAGTCTTTTGAACGCCAGAATGGGAGCAGATAGAGTGCACGAGAAAACAGCTCATTGCTTACTTTAACAAGCTGCAGCTCGTGAGGGTAATGCTTGGACGCCAGGGAGCACCACCACACTGTCGGACCTGTGCAGGCAGCATATCCGTCCAAGATTCATGCCCTGGGAAACACGGGAATGCTACGGACCCCACTAGAGCAAGCCTCTTGTCTTTACGTGGGAAGATTCCTTGAAACAAATATGTAAATACGGTGCAGGAAGGCAGCAGGCGGACTGTAATAAATTCATCACTCATGAGCTCTCCTGGGAATGAAACCATACCATTCTATTTCTGAGGCACAGACAGGAAGGCTATGCCAGTAATGAGGCGAGTGCCCCACGACTACTGATTAAAAAGGACGTAAAGGGAGAGGCGTTGAGGGGATGGCAGCGGGGAAGGCAGGCGTGGAGTACGAAATAAGGCTTATCTAGAGGCATTTTCATTACATTATTCACACGTTTACAGTGGCTAGTCCCAGGGTCCTGGCTAAACGTTCCATTTACAATAGGTCAAGGGACCCCGCAATACGGGGCATCGCTGTATTCCAAGGTGAATAATGGAACCAGAGAGAGGGGCTCCTACTGCAAGCACGGAGGGAAGGGAGGAAAAGCGAGAAGATGGCCAAGAGGCAGAATGATTATGTAGCCCCCTAGATTGCCACCAGCAGGGGGCGGCGGCATTAGATTGGTGGCCTAGGCAGCAAAGGTCACTCCACTGCCAGAGAGGGAAAAGGCGAAAAGACGATGGAAGACAAGCAAAGAAAGGCTACACAAGGGAAAGATCAAAAAAGGTAGGTGGAAAGGAGAAAAGGGGGAGTGACGGGAAAGAGGAAAACGCAACCGATTGTTAAATCACATGACACAATTGCAAGTTTTGATAGCTCTTCTGGACTAACTCGCATTCATATCCTCAGATGGTGCAATGGGTGAGCTTAACAGGGCACAGAGTTCTTCACTGGGAGGCAGCAGAAGAATGAAAGGAGGGGCCACAGTATGAATGCACATTTCGTTCCTACCAACCAGTTCATTGGACACGGAGGAAGAAGCTACAAAGACTGAAGATCTAGCAACCTAATGGTTATCCTGGATAGACATGCACAATTACAGTAGGGTTGGTAATTGCAGCTAAAAAGAGGCACGCATTGACAAAGCCTTCAGATAAAAATGCCCTTTGGTGCTCATTCCACAGTAACCATGGGATACACATATAACTGTATCAATCCTTTTCTGGCACCAAACTCAAGAGAAACAAAACTCAAAGCACCCCTCAGTGAATCTGACCGAAAACACAGTTAAAACCAGTCATCTGCACAACCCTAAAAAGCACACTTTTAATAACCCCACGTTGAAAAATTACACTGCTTGATTTCACAATCTTTGTGAAGGCTCTTCGATGCCATAACAATGGCAGTAAGCGCTATACACATCAAATAACATAACGTATGTTCACCGCCTATACAAATTGTTATCTGTGGTCTTAGGTGGTGCATTCACTGCAAAAGGTTAAAGGGCCTCATTACAGGTTGGGCGGTCCGGAAATAACAGTGGCAGTAAACCCGCTGCCACTGTTAATTCCGGACCGCCCGATCCCGACTCCTGCAGGCGGGAGGTGATGTTCCCGCCAGGTCTGACCTGGCGGGTTTAACACCGCCCGGCTGCAGGCGGACATGGAAACACCGGCACCATCACGAGATGGTGCCGGTGTTTCCACTTCCCCATTCCCATTGAGTCCAATGGGAATGGGGATTAACCAAATTCCGCCTCCGGAATTCCCGGGACACCAGGGTCGTAATGCCCTGGTATTTCCGGGAGTCACGGAGGCAGAATGGTAATACGAGTCCGGCAGTAACCAGGCGGTTTTACCGCCTCGGTTACCGCCTGACTCGTAATGAGGCCCAAAATGTTTTTAAATGTATAGTGGCTCCCTGGCAGCCCAAGCCCTAATCTAATCCTGTGGCCTTCTGAACAGACTAACATTCAATAATGACTACACTATAAACTGGTCTGTCAGATATGAGAACATGATCCCTAGCCGCCAACTTATGGAACTCTGTAGCAAGGCGACTCCAGACATTAGACTACTCCGAAATTTGGGAAACTGCTAAAAGTTCAAGCACCCTGATATTCTCCTTCCAGAGATTTGAAACGTACACAAATTAGATTCAAGCATCAACCCTTTACCCCGAAACTGGTAAAATAATATCACCTGGAAGGACAGCTGAACTGGGCCCAGGCCTGGCACATGTGTGAAATCAATTTAACGTAGCTGGGATAACTCCGAGATGCTATCCCACCATACCCTAACTCAGGTATGGCTTATATTTACATACGGGTGTGCCACCAGGACAGGATCTCCAGAGCTATGCAGTTTTTGGAACCAGAGTGCATATTTTAAATACAGCTCCTGCGCTGCAGGGTGTCACAGCAGCTGTTCAGAGGGTTCCTGTGGCCTCTGAACCTGCTCTCTACCACTGCTAGAGCAGGTGCTGTGAATCAGGTCACTGAGAAGGAATTACCCACATCATTTTATTATTTAATAAAAATAAAAAAAACAGGGCTTTCACAACCTTGCCAAATGGTAATTCATCATAGTAACCTTGGACTCGAAGCCCACACTTGCACATGCTGTCATCCATTTGCATAGTCAAGTGGCTAGCACCAGCTTATTACCAGGACGCTTACACTTGCCAAATAACCTCAAACAGGACCCTCTGATTTGGCACTTAGCATCAATCCAGCAACACTTTCACTTGCACACAAGTATTAGAACGGCACATCTGCCAGCGACAACAAACCAGGGACAACAAGACTTTCTCGGCTACATGTTAACATTTTCTTCCTACAGATTCCAAAGTGAACAGACCAAAGATCTCAATGGCTAGCAGGCTTTCCCCAGTCAAGGACGCGGCTTTAGTGCCCCATCCATAATTGTGAAACGATTAAATTAGATCTTTGTCCCACTGATTGGGAAAGTTTCCTAGGTCAGAGGACTGTCTTCAGTTATCCCACCTCTCACCAATCTCAAAAAGAAACAAAGATAAGCTGCACAAGTCTATGACCACCCGAGCAAGCACATGCATCCATGGCACACATACGTTTGCCAGAAACAAAATGCCTCGAGATCAGAAAGAACATAATGAGCGAAGGAATAAAGGGGAAGAATAAATGAGGGAGAAGAAGGAAAAAACGTCTTAAGTGAGAACATGAAGCATGGCAAAGAGGGAAATGAAGGATTAAATAAAAAGTCATGAAAGGATGAGGGGAAAAGAGTGGAGACAAAATAGACCCACAGATGCAAATGAGTAAAATAGTTAACAAAGGAAATCAGCGATTAACATAGAACGAATATGCCTCTCCCCCATTCTCTGCCTTTAACTATGTTATGCGGAGTATGATTTATATCCATGTGTTTCACTTTGATTGCACTGTGTTGCCCACACCTCTGCTTCCAGCATTGAAATTGCTCTGTCATATGAAACTTGCAGCACTGCTTTGGTGCGTTCTTAGCCAACTGTCTGGCTACTGCAACTAACACACAGGCAGCCTCGACAACTTTACCTGCAGTGTCCTAAGGAGGCCGCAACTAATACGCGCGCCGACCTTAGCCGACTCTGCTTCATACCCGCATGACAACCATGGTTATTCCCCTGGTTGCCAATTACCACAATCACTATACACCATACGCGCATGCGCCCTACAGCGGAACACTTTTCCTGCGCGCATGCGCTATGCGGTACCCCGGTACAGCTCATTACACATGGAGGCTGCATAACAGCACCCGATCCTGAGTAGACGCTTAGCTACAACGTGGGACGCAGCTACAGCTCACGGAGGCTGTACAGCAGTACCCGATCCCCCTGTACCAACAACAGGGGACGAATCCACCCTTTCCAGGTAAGCAGCAGTCCGCACTGCTAGGCGAACAGCAGCACACCTTGTTGCCTCCTGAGTCTCTGTCCAGCCCGGCCCATACTCACCTCCTTCTCCCTTTGTTTTTTTCACACTCCTTAGGGGACGGCGAGTCCGGAGCCTTCCCGGACTTTGAGCCACAAGCACCGCCTTCACCTCCAGCACCTCGCCCACCTCTGGAGCCTATCACTAACCTTCCACCTTAGAGTGGAAGGTATCAGGTACCTTCCACTCTAAATTGCCTAAAGGTTTCAAACAACAGCAATCCATGATGTGTGCCTCTCTCCTTAGGGACCTGAGCCCGCCCCCCACTTACCTTATCGTTTTTCCAACTTGGGCCACAACTAACAAGCTCCAGCCCAGCAGACCATGCCAGCACCTGCCACATGGCCCATGCTACTTCCACTGCAGTGGCTGCCCAGGTACCTACTCTCCTATGTTAACCCCTTAAGAGTCATTTCTACCCACAGCCCAGGCACCATACCCCTTGCCTATCTGTTATTTGTTTCAGAGGTCCACGTAACAATGTACCACTAGGATCTCCCTAATCTTTACGGAATCAGGCCCCCTCGCTTCTGCAGCATAGGAAGACGCTTCCCAATTCTACACAGTCCAGGTCAGTGGCTATTTTTCCAAGCACTGCGCATGATGGGAACTCTTACATTCCCTCATTGCCCAGTATACGGATTTTATCTATATTTGTTCATGCGTATATGGGAGCTTTGAAGCCCCACTTCAGAAGAGCTCCATATTTATTGAGTTCATCTATGTTTTGTTCCCCCTCTTAGGAAGACCCGGTTTAAGCCCATGATGAAGGCTTTTTGACCACCCACCCGAAACGTCAAGGGACGGAACACCTTGAGTGTTTTACAGAACCTCAGTTACTCCCTACATGAGTTGATCTACTTCCAGACGTAGACCAATGACTAGGTCCCCCCTCCGCACATCAAAAAAACACTCTTGACCATCTAATGTCCTCTGTTTTTCAAAGAAACCTAATTGAAGGATCAATGCCAACTTTCTGAATATGGATGTATTTAGCAATGCCGTGCCTTTCATGATACTGTTTGCAAACATTACTCTGTTAAAAGAAAGGCACAGTGAAATTGCTCACACTGTCTAAACCAGGGGTGCACAACTGATTTTGACAGAGGGCCGAAAGTACTCTACATGATGGCTATAGTGGGCCGAAAAGTAAATGTGGGTGGGGCGATAGGCGTGGCGTGGCAGGAGGCTTTTTCAACCCCCAATTTTTATTAAACACTATGCCCCATAGCCCCCACCCCTCAAGCAAACACTATGCCCCATGGCTCCCACCCCTCATGCAAACACTATGCACCTAGGCCCCCACTCCCCAACCAAACACTATGCCCCATGGCCCCCACCCCTCATGCAAACACTATGCTCCATGGCCCCCATCCCTCAAGCAAACACTATGCCCCATGGCTCCCACCCCTCATGCAAACACTATGTCCCATGGCCCCCACTCCTCATGCAAACACTATGTCCCATGGCCCCCACCCCTCATGCAAACACTATGTCCCAAGACACCCACCCCTCATGCAAACACTATGCCCCATGCCACTAAGCATGCACCATGCATACATACTCATACAGACCCCAACCCCCCCACCTCTGCACACAAACCCACAAGCATACACCATGCACCCATACAGACCCGAACCCCCCCACCCCGAACTCAGCACACAAACTCACAAGCATACACCATGCACCCATACAGACCCCACCCCCAACTCACCATACAAACTCACAAGTATACACCATGCACCCATACAGACCCGCACCCCCCTCTACCCCCAACTCAGCACACAAACCCACAAGCATACACCATGCACCCATACAGACCCGAACCCCCCCACCCCCAACTCAGCACACAAACTCACAAGCATACACCGTGCACCCATACAGACCCCACCCCCAACTCACCATACAAACTCACATGCATACACCATGCATCCATACAGACCTGAACCCCCCCACCCCCCAACTCACCAAACTAACTCACAAGCATGCACGCATACAGACCCGGACCCCCCACATCTCAACATACACTGAACGTGCACACAACAACAAACATTCAGGCAGACCCGACCCCTCCAACCTCTCCCCCCCCAGCATCTCAACACACACTGCACTTGCACACCAACACATTCAAGCAGACCCGACACACACCCCACCCCCGCACCTCAACATACACTGAGCTTGCACACAAACACATTCAGGCAGACCCGGACACACACATCCCCTCCGCATCTCAACACACACTGCACTTGCACACAAACACATTCAAGCAGACCCGACACAGCCCCCCCCCGCATCTCAACATACGCTGCAGACATACAAATACAAACACACCCATACACACCCCCCCACCTCTGCATCTCAACATACATACAAAAACAAAAAACACAGTCAGGACGGACCCGAGACAGAGACACACACAAACATACAGCCCCCCCCACCATGTACTTACCCAGACGTGCTGGAACGCTGGCAAGGCTTCTGGCACTACGGCTGGCGTGGCAAGCAAGGCTGAAATGTCTTCCGGCATCAAGTCTTACTGGCCACGCCAGCCGTAGTGCTGGCCCTCCATTGGTGCAGCACACACGCACTACGTGGCTCGTAGGAGCTGCGTGGTTCGTGTGCACTGAACCAATGAGGGCCAGTGTTTTGTCCGGCCCGAAAGACAACAAAGACTTTCCTAATGGAGGGCGGCCGATGCTGCTTGCGGACCGCCCTCCATTAGGAAAGTCTTTGTGCCTCGCGGGCCGGACAAAACGGCATGGCGGGCCGCAACTGGCCCGCGGGCCGTATGTTTTGCACCCATGGTCTAAACAATTGATCTACATGTGTATATATTTGTGTATCTGTTTTGTTCACTTTGTTTGGGACTCACCATGTCCTTGTTCCTTTTTATAATTTACAAAATATGTATATGACAAAAATGCAGATTTTTTCGACCTGCACAAAAAAATAAATGTTGGGTCATATCTGCAGTTCAAACACTAGCTACATAATAAAAAAGCTATGTGCGCTCAATATATTGTTTTCGCTCTTCGAATACTGTAAGATTGCAAAAACAAATGTTTTTCTACAGCCAAAAAAAGCATGAAAAATAGAAAGTCTTTACTGAGAATAATTGTGTAAAGATACAAGTTCCAGTGGCAGGACGCCACCCTTTTGTTTCCAAAACAAAGGAAATGAAGGCAGGGAAGAAGGAAAGATTAGAAAGAAGGAAATTAAGGCAGGAAGAGAGGGACACAGAATACACATCTCAGTTTTATTTTACCAGCAATCTCAGATGATCTTACAAGTGGCTGACACAGTGAAGCAGACTGCAAGTGTTAGATAGCATGAAAGGCAAATATACACCTATATGCTACGCTATGCTATGCTATGCTATGAGACATCCACTCTCTGTCTTTGGGACTCAAACTTACTTTGAGGATGAAACAGAGAGTAGGGACAGCCCCCTCCTCAGAGAAAAAATCCTAAACATAAAATATCAGCTTCTTGCAAGAAGTCACCAAGCATATCACTTTGACCTTGCAAGTGGGCGCCATGTCACTGTCAACCAATAGGGAATCCCAGAATTTTGTGACTTCGTTCTTAAATTCTCCAATCATGAACTTGGTCAATTTTTGTATGGAGAAACAAGAACATGGCCAAGGCTCAACCCAGTGATACTTTCAATAATGGCATAAAAGATTCGATTAATTTAACAACCTTAGGATTAATGCTCAATTTAGTAAAGGATTTTTTTAATTGTCCATTTGGTTAACAAATAAACCTTTAGCACATACAAAAAAGAACAATTATAAAGAGACTGAAATTCATTAAAACAGAAAAATATAAGAACGGTCTTACAATACAATCAACTCTCAAATAACTCTCTAATACATTTCCCAATTTACAATCAATATCATATTTCATCATTTACACTAAAAATAACTCAAGTAATCTCCTAAGAGCAACTGAGTAAACCCAAATTTAGGGGGTTATTGTCCTTATTTGATCTTGGGCAAACTGTATCAGTGCCTCTTTCCGAACATAAAGGGCAGCCTCAGAAATGACTAGTGATTCAGCACAGTATATGGTACTCCATAGCTGATCTGTACTAATACGCTCTTACTGTTTTATAAAACCCTGATAAGCTTGAATGTAAAAGAACCTAAGGCAAGGACAGGACGTTAGAACATGTCGCTGGTTTCAATACCAGATTTACAAAGACGACACACTCCTTTATGTGAGATTTTCTTCCAGGCACCAATGTGCTCCTAAAATGGAAGTAAATTAAAGCAAAGATATAAAATGTAACGCCTCCATTCAAGTAAGCACTTTTTTGACAGATATGTACAGAGAGAATCCAAATAGAATCCTTGTTGACAATATTCATTTTTTTAATGCAAATTAGATTGTCCACTCCATCACAATCCCTGTTCTTACGTTTTAGAATAAAGTCAATGCTTGGAAGTTTTGATACCTAATCAAAGGATAGATCAACTTTGATGAAATGAGATAAAGCTTGTGTCTGCAGCTCCTGACTAAACCCATTGGGTGCTTCCCACTGAGCAGTCATCATTTACATTAATGTGCTTGAATCAGATCGAATAGATTGAAATTTCAAGTACAATTTGCACTGTTGGAGGAGCCAAAGAGACCGAAGTGATGACAGGCCAAGTTCGCTTCTCAGTGCCTCAACAGATACCATGCTCGACAGGCCAATAGAGATCTAAGAATTTTACCTTCAATTTTGTCAAGCCAAAATACATATTTTGTGGGGAGAACCTCTACATCATACAGAAGCTCTGGAATGATACTGGTACAATATATGGTCAGCATACCCTCCACGTTATACCCACCCTTTCTGGCGACAAATCGCTTGATGACAAGCTTTGGGAACAATATATGCACCATATAAAGTGGGGGAAGGATTGGATTTAATTGGAAGTCCAAAATATACGTAGAATTGGTTGAAAGCTAACTTGAGATTATCCTATTTCCATGTGAAGGATGACTTGTTAAAGGGTCTATCTCCTATACCCATGATCCTTGTCTTGGTATTGTTCATTTTCCTACTTAGCGTTTGTAAAACTAGAAAGGGCATCTATAGAGTGCTGAAGCCCTAGAGAGTGTAGTGTAACAGCACTGTATCATTTGCGTAGGCTAGCCACGCTGCAGCCTCACCGCCAATAGGATGGTTACGGGCTACATTAATAATTTTTTGGCGAGGGGCTGCGTGAGCTCACAGTCCTGATCCACTCCGATTGTCAATGAAGTATCAGTATACATGGCTCTAATAAGGCACAACAGTAAAGGGTCAATTCCATTATGCATAAGCTTACTCCATTGCAGAGGCCGGGACACAAGGTCAAAAGCCTTGGAGTAATCTACGAAGAAACAAACAATTCTGTTGGATTGTCTCAAAGCCTCTGCTGCAATGTAGTGTATGACACAGATGTCGTGTAATGTGCTATGTTCTATGTGCTTTCCAGAATCCAGTTTTAGTATAATGGAGCAAAATATGTTAACACTTGAGCCATGCATTGCCAAAAATCTATAGTTGGATGGGTCCTGCCTGTCCCCCTTTTTGAAGATGGGATTAGGATGAATTTCCTCCAGTTATCAGGCAATTTTCCACTGTCTTTTTCTCAATACCCTGATACAATGCTAAGAGACTACTAGCCAAAGATTTGGGATTGGCCTTGATAGCAACATTGACAATAGCATCTGGTCCCGGAGTCCGAGACTCCTTAAATTTCTTGATAATCGTCAAGATGTCATCAAGGTTATATCCCAAAGGGCCCTCCTCAGCCATCACACAGGGATTCACTGATACAAATTCCTTATAATGAGGGTCAAAATATAGTTTGGTAATATATTAAGCCAATTATTAAGTTCTAATTGGGCTATGCCAGCCATAAGCCTTCTGTAGCTAGCCCAGAATTTCTTGTTATCATTTCCTCTGAGTAGGCTGAAAAGGAACTTCCAATTGGAGCTGTTGATGACACACTTATGCTTGTGCCCAGTTTTTATATAGGGTGGTCAGAGCAGCCAATTGCAAATCTCTGTCCATTTTGGACAGTTGATGTGACATCTTGACACATGCTCGAGTTCTACTGTATAGTTGCTTTTCCCGATATATCAATACGTCAAAAGGAGCCTGATGATCTTTATTACAGTTATTAAATTGCCGAGTCTGATTGAGGTGTAGCCGCTCGGCCAGGTTCCTCATCATAGTTTCAATATCCCAGTTGTTAGCTGACGGCCAACTCTCCAAATGGACTTGATCAGAATAGATTACCCAACACATTTTCTTAACCGTGGCATCTGACCATAACATTCTGTTGCTCTTAGAGTTTACCTTAATATCTGCACTAATATGTGTAATTTTGGTTCTACGTGATTTCGCCGAAGTATTTTTCATTGTGGGATTTTTCATCTCCACGTTTTCATCGACCAAAACTCTTGTTTTTTTTTATTTTTTTATTTCTGGGGGGGTTCTCCCCCCCAGACCCCCCCTTAATTAAATAATCATACCCCAACCCCAACAAAACACCCACCAAAAAATATTTTTTTAAAAACGAGTTTTGGTCGATGAAAATGTTTGCGATGAAATGTCCCACGTTGAAAAATACTTCGACGAAATGCGTATATAGCGTAATTTTATGGGACTGGATCTAGGTCAGAGACCAGGAGCGGGCCTCATGGTCACTAAGTGTTGTGTGATGGATATTTATAGGGCTGCAGTAGTTCCCCATTCTGGGCTCTACACAGACATAATCCATATACGACTTAGCTTTCCCATTGGTCCAGAAGTACCAAGTTGAGGTGATGTCCAGGTTTTTATTTTTTAAGCAGCTAAGGTTGTGAGTATCAAAAAACTCTCTCCATCCTCGATCATCATTATTCCTGTTCTGCTCTACAAGGAACTCATGATGGCAACAGCAAAGACAGACAAGTGATCACAGTTCATGAGTGTTTATTAAAATGTATGCAGGTTGGAAAAATGCCCAATCTAAACATAAATCTAAGATGAGAGCAAACGTCGACCATCAAATAAAAAGAAGGCAGTCCTAGTGGCGTTGTGTCAAAATAAAAAAGGCCTATACTAAGAAACATATTGCCAAACATTACAACTAATACAAAAAGGTTGTGGGATAGTACTCAAGAAAAGAAGGAAGTGTTCACAAATAATATGTCAGGATGCTGTAGCCTGGGTCTCCCCTTCCCCACGTTTTCAGCGTGGGGTAAGGTGGTATCTTGGAGCACAGCACACTCTCGAGCTTCTCCAGTACGAGACGACAGTTCCACTTGCAGCTCTCAGGAACTTCGATGGCCAAGTCTGTTGCCTTCGAGGGCCTGACATATTCAAATAAGAAGACAAAAAGTTCCTTCAACAAAAAGAGAGTTTGTTTCCTAGTTTCACTTAGGGTGAGGATTCTTCACCCCTGGGACCCTTTCTTCTGGGCGCTGACCCCTCTTTACCTTTAGCCTCCCTCCACAGGGTTCACTTATGGCTTTTCCTTCCATCACAATTCTTAATGTCTTTTTAAACAGTTCCTGTGGACATCTCTCTACCGGGTTCTGTCTTGTCAACACACTGGGCCTCATTACGAGGCTGGCGGAATGGGTTTAACGGCACCGGTAATGGAGCTGGTGCCATTAAACCCACACCACCCTATTACGAGGTTCCCTGGCGGGACCCGCAAAGGACGTCTGGTCAGCTCCCTCCCCATTCCCATTGGGGCTTCATTTTTACTGGGTCCATAGAATGGGCAAGTACCAGGTCCGCCATGGTCGGCATGACCCGGTAATTGCCCATACCATGGACCCGGTAAAATTTAATTACCGGCGGCAGCTGTTCCCTTAATTAGACAGAAATGTCACTGGCCATGATTAAGGCAATACCCAGAGTGTTTTAAGAAGGACTGTGCCAGCATGTATTCCATGAAAGCCAATTGAGGGCATCATTTGTATCTAGATATCAATTGCAGTTCATTCCAGCTGTTTCTGGTATCCACTACTTGAGTAGCTGTGGGTTTAACTGCCAATTTGACAGAAGAGGCCATCAGGCTGACTCTTTGTGTGATTATTTAATGCAAGGTGCCCTTTATTGGCTATATGTGAGGACTGGGTATCTTCTCTGGAGTCAATGTTTATCGTGGATTTGCGGCATACAGTGAGCGGAAAGCCCATGGATGTAACCTACGAGAATACAACTATGTCACTATTACAGGGGAAAGGAATTCAATCAGGGCCCACATTCGTGGTACTGTCAAGTGTCAAATTCCAGCAGTTCCACGTGTATGACAGCTTCTGAGCAGATCGTTTTCAGTTGATGTATTCTATGAAAAATGTCTAAAATCAGGCTTCTATTAGAAAATGGGCTTGAGTCCAACAGATTCAGTTCTTCTAATGTGTCCCATTTTTCAAGTGGTAGGACATTATCGGTGACAGGTTCTCCTTTGGTACCTGGGGCAAAGCCCAAGATTGGACTTCAGGAGAATAAGCAGTGAGAGGATATGCAATAGTTTAACCTCAAATATTCACAGAGGGTATAGCCTCAACATATTGCATGGTGTTACATGGCAGAGCACTACATGCCTGCAACCTGGGCTCCAAGCCGGCTCTTAACTTCAGTAGCACATGGTCGGTTCTTGAACAGAGGACATTAGGGGCAGTGCTTTGGGAATATAATGTTGACACATGGTCGATGGAGCTTCCGTTCCAACTTGCAGCCACCTATTCACAGGGCCATAAAACTGTACCCGTCTCTCAGTTCCATCTTCAAGTACCCTAGTTACCGTAGTGTTGTTCGGTGAAAAATGAACTTTGTTAACATTTTTACTGAAGCATTGTTGGCAGATCTATGTATTGCCTTAAGTCTCTCTTGTCGATTCTTTTTCAAGTTACGCGCGCAATGTTTTTGTTTCAGAATAGGTGGACAAAGAGGCGTAAAGTCAGAATTGCCGTGGATAACCTCCTCACTTGGAACAATTAGCGGAGTGCTAGGTATGGCAATTTCCTCGTAGTCCCATTCTTGATCTGTACCATTTGGCAATCAATATGTATCAGCGCCCATGGGGTTCTGCAGTTTCTTTTGAATAACAGGTGAATTGGATATGGCAGTATGTCTGCATGGGCTCTGAGCACGTACCAGTGATTGTTCCAGATCAATTACATTTGGTTGGGATCCATTAGATACTAACTGTCCAATATAGCATCAACCACTCTTGCTACAATGCTCTGTATCCCCTATTCATTTGCTATGTTAGAGCAAAGGGAATGCATCAACTGTGGAAGCTATCGCATTAAGAGTGGGAGTGGCAGTGACTCCTGAAAACGAGGACTCTGAGGAGGGGGCATAGTCCTCCTCCCTGCAACTATCAGAAATGTCAGGTTTTCCAGATCCGGTTTGGCAGATAAGTTAGTCCCGATGATATTGTCTCCGCGTTCTATTGTGCTGGGGCTATCATATCTGAGGGGCCCATAAAATCTCGCTTAAGAGACCAACACAGATTAAGCAGAGAATTATTATTGTCTATTGTCGGTTCAAAATTAGGACCAGATTCTGAACTCTATTCGCCATTATGTCCTAGTGGAGCAGTATTTCCAATGCGTCTGCTGTCAGTGATGGTCAACGGCGTGGTGCCAAAAAAGCCAGCGATTTGGATTATGTTTGGAGCATGCAGCCTGGTTTCAACCCAGTCCTTGTATCTACAATGTGCAAAAAAGAGTCACAGGCTCGCAAAGCAAATACAACTCACTGCTGCATTCTGATTGCTGTTCGGGTGCAGCTACAGTTCACCTCTCGCTGCAAGGCTGCAGGACACTCCTCACCACACAACCTCCATAACGACCTCTTCGAGGTCCTTTGCAGCGCGTCGTGCCAAAAGACGGTTTATATCAGCGGGTAAGAGCGCCACATCGTCAGCTCCGATGGTTGCGTTAACACTGAGAAAAGACGCCAGGTAGTTCACAACAGCTTTCCCAAGAAGCAATCCACAATGTCTTTGCAAGCACAGTTTAGGGCTCTGAAAAGGCACACACCATCGCAGACTATACTGCCTTAACTGTCCTTCGATGCCCCTTGCCATTGGTAAAGGAATTATCAAAGACAAAGCAAAGGCTTGGGTTGTAAATTCAAGAACCTGGGGAAAAGGGCTTGTTTTGAAATAAATGTCCATTCCAGTAGTTTGATACGTTCACAAAAGTTAGACTTCACCAAACTGGAAAAAGTTCAATGTTCCCATATGAGAAGCCATAATGCAGGCACCATTTCAACAGCGTTCAAGCATTGGTGCACTGAGTGGCCTACTCGCAGTTAAGAAAACATGCTTGTGCCCTATTGAGTATGAGAAAGATGGCCCTTCAATGCTGCATGTACTATTGTTTCCATCGTCGGTGTATGGCATTCATGTCTGCTTCACTTGCCAATATTTATGTTTAGCTGATGTGATAAGGTCAGTAACCTGGCAGGAATCCCACTCAGCATGGGGTGGGAGGCGTACCAAGGTGGAATAAAGAAACAGTCCTACCCCAAAAGGGGACAGTGGTAGTTAAGGGCCCTATTTCCAGTCCCCTCACCAAGTGCCTGCCATTATATGGGTAGTACCAACTTACATCACGCCATAACACCCGACAAAAGTGCTTGCCAAGTTCTCTTTCTTTTCTAGAACTACCGGAGAAGCAGCAACCATATGAAGAGACCACCCACAGGATAGCCCTTATATCTAGCTAAACTGCAGATCTGCCAGTGAGAGATCAACCGGAGCTCCTGCATGGTTTTTCTAGGTGCCGCACACCGCTCTCTAACACTAGCACGCATGCCAGCCAAACTGCTGCGCCGGCCCTAAACCACCAGGGACTTAAAGAGGAGCTGCAATCACTCAGCAGAACTGCACTTTGGGGATGACAGCACCAGAGCCTCCTAACCCGAACTAGGACACTTTCAGTCCGGGCCCCTATTGTTGCAGTACGCCAGCCCTACGCAGAGAAAAGGGGTGGGGCTTAACCCAATATATGTAACTTCCCGTAAACAAGGCTAGATTTCGCACAGATAGTAATCAATCAGAGGAAGATGGGAAGGAAAAAGAGGAAGCAGGACATTTTGGGTTGTTCTTGCGAGGTCAGAGCAGGAGGAGGTGGCAGACGAAGACACCAGCAGTAGGAAGGATAGTGGATTGGAGCATGGGGGCTATTTGTTAACAAGGTGAGGTATTGGTTGGTGAGAGCAGGTGGTACTGAGTGGTAAGTGCATTTGCAAGGTCAATAAGAGATGGTGATAAAGGGAGTGTAAGGAGTGAATGGAACATGGTTTTGAAAGTGAAAGGAGTATGACTGGGGAGAAGATGGGGAGGAGTGTTAGTAGCGTTAAGGAGGGAGTACCAGGAATTAATGGAAAGTGGTTGTGAATGAAAGGATTGTGACTGGGGAGAAGGTGGGAAGGAGTGGTTGTATCGTGGAGGAGGCAGTAGTAATATCAAAGGGCAGAGGCAGGAGACAGAGAGACATCAGAGGGATGGAGGCGGAAGATGTAGGGAGTGAAGGGAAGAAGTGGGGTGGAATTGGAAGCAGCAAAGCAGTGAGAAGAGAACATCAGACAGGGAGAAAGATAGAGAGAGAGGGAGAGGGAGAGAGAGGAACATGCAGGCGTGATAGGAAGGCGGCCAGTCAGGGAGCGTGTCTGAAAGGCACACCTGATAGTCCTTTTTAGCCAACTAACAACACTAATAGTGGTGGTTCACTCTAGGAAATCCCTGAGGGGCTTTAAGTGGATTAGCATTGGCCTTTAGGTCTTCCTTCCTTGCAAAGCCACACCTTCGACAGTAGGGAGAAACATGCATTGTATACTAACCTGGGCAGTGGTGCATTTAGATGAGGACAGCCCTCCAAAGCCCTGCTAAAAAACTCCATAACAACCACTGGACTGTCTTTGAGCCATCTAGGACACTGAACAATACATTAGCACAGGGGTGTTAGGTCTGGAAAAGATCAGGGGCTAAGTTAATGTCGGGATTGGTGGGATTCGGGCTAGCTATAGCCTTTCAGTTGTAGCCCCTGAGCTACACGGAACCACCAGGCTGAGGCTGCCAACAGCACATCACTGCAATCTTGCACTTTTCCAGCCTCCACCCACTAACCCACCTCTCCCTCCCTCTTTCAGAGCCGCCAGAGCGCCAGGGGACCACTCCGGTGGTGATAGTGTGCGGTACAAATGTCCTTTAACATTAACATTAACATTCTATCCGGGACTATAACCAAAAGACCCAGGGCGATAGCCCCCTCGCCCCCCCATCAACGCCTCTGCATTAGCAAATTAAAAAGATACAAGAAGGTTTAAGTTACTTACGTATAACTATTGTTATTCAGCATGGGTCTGGCATGGATTCACATGCTCATGAATATTCCTCGTCGTCAGACTGGGAATCCTCGGTAAAAGAAAAATAGTTTCACTTTCACTTTAAAACTGTATTTCTCCATTAAACCAATGATTGTGCTCTGGGCCATACTGCCCCCATCCAATGACAGCCCTCCCTTTACGCTCCACCCCTGGTGGACATCTTCAGATTTGTAAGCATGTAAAGTGACAGTATGAACCAAGAACCACCACAGAGGGGACAGAGGGAGGGTTTGCATGTGAATCCATGCCAGACCCATGCTGGAGAACAACAGTTACAGGTAAGCAACTTAAACCTTCTCCACCATGGGGTCTGGCATGGATTCACATACTTATGAATAACGATTACACAGCAGTACATATACACAACCACGGGAGGTGGCAAGGTTCAACAGAAGCAATAACACTCACCTTTGCAACAGACTCACCTCAAACAAACAGGTTGCGTTGCACCGCTTTGTCGACTTGGGACTCCTCCCTGGAATCCCTGTTGACGCAGAAGAACCTTGTGAAGGTGTGCGTGGACCTCCACGTAGCAGCCCTGCAGATGTCAAGCAGGGGCACACCAGAGAGAAACGCAGTAGTTTCTGCAATAGCTGTGGTGGAGTGGGCTCTTGGCCGCCTGGCAGCAGCCTGCTCGCCAGTCTATAACAGTGCATGATGCAGCCGGAGAGCCACCTGGAGATGGAAGCCTTTGATGAGGCCTTTCTTTGATTTACATTTCCCAAGTTGACGAACAACTGAAGTCTTCCAAAAAGTTTCACTATGTGCCACATAGAAGCAGTGAATGCAAGGCCGCCTCCGCTGGCGAGAACGGATTCGGGAAGAAGACGGGTAAAACCAAAGGCTTGTTGAGGTGGAATTCCGAAGGCAATGTTAGCATAAAGGTGGGGTGTGTACGCAGTACCACCCTCTAAGCGTGGAAAAACAAGTAAGGCTGCTTGCAAGACAGGGCCAACCCTCCTGGCGGAGGCAATAGCTACGAGGAAAGCCATCTTCCACAAAAGAAACTTGAATGGGACCTGATGCATCGGTTAGAAAGGCGCTCCCATGAGCTTAGTTAGCACCACATTGAGCTCCCACGCTGATAGAGGAGCCTTTACCGGAGGAAAGGTCCTGAAAAGTCCCTTGAAGAACTCCTTCACCAGTCAAAGACCGCAGTTAAAGTCTGCCTGGAGACCTAGTGTACCTGGATATGGTGGCGAGTTGCACCTTGATAGAGGCATGAGCCAGCCTCGTCTTGGCCAAGTAAAGCAAGTATGGTAGCAGTTGAGGGGCTGTGACTCTCAGCTGAGTAATCTTCTGGGTCCTGCACCACACGGAGAAGCATTTCCATGTATGCCCCCGTAGCACTTCAATGTAGGCGAGGCCCTGGCCAGGATGTCCTTACATTTTTCGGGTAGAGCACAACCCCCAAACTCTAGGGCTGCATGAGTCATACCCTCAGGTGCAGAGACTCTGGGTCATGATGCAGAATCGCTCCCCACTCTCTACAGAGAAGGTCCGGGAACGGTGATAGCTGATAGACAGGGCCACTGACAGATGCAGCACATCCGGATACCAGATTTGTCTCGGCCACGCTGCGGCGACGAGTATCATCCTGCAGTGGCACTGTGGTAGTGTGCTGATCACACATAGTAGGAAATTAAATGGAGGAAAAGCGTACAAGAACTGTCCCTCACACGGGAACGAGAATGAGTCCCCCATGCTCTTGGGCTGCGGGAACTTGCTTGCGAACCTCTGGCCCTTGGTGTTCGCCGCTGTCGTTGTTAGGAAAGATTTCGTAATTGTAGGTAATTTTCCTTCCATGTGGCAACCCCTAAACTTTTTGCTGTTGTTTTTCACCTTGTTCTTGACTTTGCCAGAGAAGGGCAGCCTTCTGCCGCACTCCTCTGGGCTTTCGCTCCTTTCTTACGGGGAAACTGACATGCCCTTAAGACAGTCAGTACCGGGAAACGCTGTTTTCCGTAGTTTCTTTTATCATGTTGCGGCTTTCGTGCAACATGACACAAGAGGGCACTGTAAACTAAGTTACTGCTCTCTTGGGTCTCTAGCCTTCTACAGGCCCTAGATACTCTTTTAGGATTGTAACTGATCGGTGCAAGTGATTCACGGACGGGAATGGTGACAGCGATCGTTTCTTGTGTTTTGAGCTCCTTTTGGCGTTCTAAGCGTGTTTCTCGCGCTTAACCCAAAATGGTGGCCTGGCTTCCAAAATGGCCAGACCACGAGGCTCCTTTGTCCTGTCCGCTGACCGTCTTGCTCCCTTCACCTTCCCCAGGTCGAGCCCACCCCGGGGCCTTCCTTATTTGGGCATGTACTTTCCCGCGAAACACCGATGCTTTCACGGGCTTCTACATGTCGTGTGTGTGCCTCCAGGATGTGGGCTGGGATGTCTGGTCCCAATACACATCCTGGGTGCCAGAGAGTCTAGGGTGGTGTGAATGCCTGGGACCACCGTGGTCCGTGATTGGTCCACGAATTGTGTGAGTGTTGATGAGCGGATCTCCCATTGGGTCCCCTCTGTTTTGGCGCGAAGGGAACCGTGGATAAGAGGAGGCTGGAAACACCACTACCATGTCGATCTCCTGAGTTCTCATGAACGAAGGAATACAGGAGCCAAGTATCCTGCAACCAAGAGGCTGAACCGAGGAATCGCTGGTGACCCGCTGAAGGACTGTTCCTCTGCACTGCTGTCGCCTTGTGAAACCCTTTTCACCTTTGATCGAACCAGAAGGCCTGTACTGTTACTTCGACCCTTGGAATAGCGGGGACAGCTATTCTCGGCATCTTCACCATCTCCTGCTAGTAAGCCTTCGGAAGCGTCTCTGGGCCATCCAGCTGACTGACCAGCCTACACAGGAGTCTTGCTCTGTAACCGCCGCCAGGTTGTGTAGTATTTCGAGTCCTTGTCACTCTCACACGCTTCGTACACTTGGCGTTCCCAGGTCTGAAGTGAGTAGTGTACATTTGGCTCAGATACACACGGCCGCTCCGCTGCCCTGCTGTGGTAACAAACTGTGCGGTGAGTAGCATAGCTAGGAACTGGTCACCCTCCTGCAGGAGCCCATAGCTTTTCCCCGCTGTGTTAAAACAGCACGCCTTTCCGTACTCGCGCTCTGCTTCTGCCCACAGTGGAGGCTGCGCTTGAGTTGCGGAACACTGTTCTTCTTCATTCGTGCACTAAACTGAACTGCCTGATTTCCCTCGAAGAGACTCCCCTTTTGCCCGTTGGCACCAGCGTGTGCAGGTACTTTTGAGCACAAGGCTCCACTCTTCGTAGGGCTCGGACTTCCTTTTAGTTTGGTGCCTCTGAAGGCGGACTGGGTCTAAGCATTATTTCGCACTGCCTGTTTTCCTTCCCTTTTAGGTGGACTACACATTTCGGGCATCTAACGCTTGAGACTTGTTGTATTTGTATATATATTGTATTGGTATGGTATGTGTTGGTTTACTAGAGTTGTATTGTGATTTCTCGCTACGGTCATTGTTTTAAAGGCCTTGGAATAAATGTGTATATATTTTTAATATAGCACCTGTTTGGAGTAGTTTGTAAGTGTCCTTGCTTTGTGTGCTCATTGCGGGCTTTCAGTCACCCTCACCCTTCTTGAGACCTAGTCTTGACCGCCGCGATCGCTACCTTGATTGGTCTGGCTTGTCCAGAGGTTACCCTGTTCCAAGTAATTAGGTTGGCCTTCTGAACTTCTGCGCCACCAGGACAGAGTTCAGAAATCCGTCTTAACAGTCGTGAAGAGATCGATCTGGGGTTGTCACCACTTGTCAAACAGCAGAGTCACCTAGTCCTGGCGAAGCTCCCACTCGTGGCAAGAATGCAGTTCCCTGCTGAGTAGGTCTGCAATGGTGTTTTTGTCTCCCGCCAGGTGAAACAGAACCTGGAACATGCCTTGATGTATGGCCCACTGCCACAAGCCCTGGGCCTCTGGAGAGTGCAGGTGACCAGGTCGCCCCCGGGTTTCCGGATGTATAACATGGTTGTGGTGTTGTCCATGAAGATACTCACCACCTTGTCCTTCAATGGCGGCAGAAAAGACTTGAGGGGCCAGAACAAGGGCCAGAACACGGTCCAAAGCTCCAGAACGT
Source organism: Ambystoma mexicanum (assembly GCF_040938575.1). NCBI lineage: Eukaryota > Metazoa > Chordata > Amphibia > Caudata > Ambystomatidae > Ambystoma > Ambystoma mexicanum. Next base: position 399,252,701 of record NC_090937.1, on the reverse strand, counting down.
TGATGCGTAGGTCCCTTTCCTCTGGTGTGCCATTGTCCAGTGTGGGCTCCCTATCCCTCTAGAGAGGTATCCGTGGTGACTGTCTCCTGGTAAAGAGGAACCTGAAATAGAGCTCCCTGGATGAGGTGCTGCTGAACACCCCACCTCTGTATCGCCTGCCAGAACTCTTTGTTGAAGGCGATCTTGTCCGTAAAGTTCCCTGACACATGTATTCACCTTGCATCCAGGAACTCCTGGAGAGGTATCATGCGCAATCTTCAGAGGCGAACGAGGTTGATGCAAGAGGACAACATGTCCAGAAGCGACTTAATAGAACGCACCATTGTTTCCTGGGCCAACGACAAGCGCTGCACCTTGCTAGCTTTCACTCTCTCCTCCAAGGGGGACGCCAAGCATGTCACTGTGCTGAGTGGCACGCCCAGATATAGAACATCTTAAAATGGCTTCAAGCAAGACTTTGGATAGTTTATGGAGAACCCCAGCTCTGTCAGCTGACGTTGGTTTTGGCCGTGTGTCCGCTTGCCAGAGATTGTGAGAGGAGAAAACACCAGCCAGCCGTCCTGGCAGGGGTATATGTGGATGCCTTGCAAACAAAGATGTTTCGCCACCGGGGCCAGGCACTTCGTAAACACCCTGGAGCTGACTTCAGGCCAAAAAGCAGAGACCTGAACTGGTCGTGCTGACCCTGAACTATGAATCACAGCAACTTGCAGTGCCTTTTGGGAATGGGGATGTGGAAGCAGGCATGCTCCAGGTCCAACAATGTCAGAAAATCTCCCTGTTCCAGTTGGCCGAGCACATGCTGCAACATGACCATCCAGAAATTTGGTACTTGTTTAGACGATGTAGATCCAGAATTGGCCGCCAACCCCCTGTCTTTTTTCAAACTGGAAAGTATCTGGAATATACTCTGGAGCCGCTGGTGGAACGGGTTCTATCGCCCCTTTTCATAACATGGACCACACCTCCTGCAAAATCTGTGGCCCATGTGGTTCTTGCCACTGAACTGGAGGCATACGAGGACACCTGCGTTGGAATTTCGAGGAGTGCCCCTGTCTGAGAGCGTCCAGCACCCATCTGTCCGTGGTGATCTTTTCCCACATGCTGACAAGCTTCTTCAGCCGGCCTCCCTCTGGGGTGCGTAAGTAGGGGCCCGGAGCCACGGATGATGCAGACCTGCTTAGGGGGTGTGGTCTGTCTTGCGGGCGGAGCCGCCGCTGACCTCTGCTGCCTTGAGAGTGCCCCCTGTACGCTTCTTCAGTGTAAGAGCGTGAATGCTGCCTAAGGGTTACTATAACCTTTTGAAAATCTTCCTGGCTTTCCTCTGGAGGAGCGAAAGGACGAGGATCGACGCTGTTGCAAAGTTCAGATGGAACGTGCTGTCTCTGTGTCATCAACCGCCTTTCCAAAGAGGTTCTCCCTGTCGAACAGCATATCCAGCACCTTAGTCTGAACGTCCTGGCAGAAATGTGTAGCCTTCTGTTCGGGAGAAATGTTCATTTCTGTGCATTTCCTTCAACCTTAGAGACCCACAGATCTTTTGATGGACTTTAGGACTTTTTGATTTTAACCCTGGAGTGAGTGATACCTTTTTCTCACTCTCTCATGTGTTTTGGCCTGATTTGGATTATGTATTTCCTCAGTTTTTGGAGTCTGACAAAATCTATAGGCATCTACTTTTTATATGGTGACACAGCTCCTTCAGTGCAGTGTCACAGATAAGTCCTTTAGATTTCTCCGGTTTAAATTCCTTTTCTTGTATGAACTGTTTCCAAGAAAAGTAAAGTGAAATTGACTTTATTAACCTTTTCTCTTTGTACGTCCACCAGACCCCATCTTATGTGGAGGTCTGGTAAGTGACCTAGTAGCCCCTTATCCTACAGTCTCATGTAAAAAAATGTATATTACCCTCACTACTTTAAATGGCTGGTGGCAGTGGTTTAATTTTCCTACGATTGTGCTTTTCTACTGCAGGCTGAATCCTCAGCTGCAGTACAGTACCCACTGGTGACCATTTCTGTCAAAATGGTACTGGTCTTCTTTTTTTCACCATTGTTTGTGCGGTGTTTCTTGGGTTTTACTCTGTGCGCTGAGCCAGATTTGATCCCTTGGAAAGGCAGGATGTGAGGGAGGTTCCCGAAACCCCCCCTTTCCTTTGTCTCCAGGAGTGCATTAATGCAACCAGTCCTGATTGGCTGGCCGGCTGTCCTGTTAGGACAGCCACCCTGATGTGTGATTGACGGCCTAGGCTGTGCATGAATGGCAGAAACCTGCTTGAAAGGCGAGGGTTTTGGGACTAGAGGAAGAGTCGACCACTGGGAGAAACACCCGACGAAGAAACCGTTAACGAAGCTTGCTGCATCCTTCTTGACCTTTGAATTACCTGGTGAAGCCCTGCTCCTTTGCTGAAACTCCTTTTTCAATTCGACAAAGAAGCTACGGAAGGGACGACTTCTTCCCTTGGGTTAGTGGGACCAACTAACCCCGAGACAAACTCCACTGGACCATATTCCCTGATTGGCTGTACCTCTTCGCTGCTGCAAGAACCGAGTGCCGGGGTCCGAGAAATCCGTAGTCGAGTGCAATGTCTGAAATCTGAGCAGAAGCTCCAGAAGCAGGATGACCCGAGCTTGAGTCCCCTCACCAGAGTGCAGGGCCCAAGGTGTGAAGGAAGCTCGACCGGTATGTGCGACAGTGCCGTTTACCGAGCGCTGAAACCGCAAAGTGCAGCTGAAACAAAAAGAGCCTGTAGCTGCCGACGACCTCCAAATTGCCGCCGCAGGAGCCCTCCAGACGTCCTGCCTCATGTCCCCACTACCGAGCCTCAGGAACCCAGGGCCTGCATCGCTGCAACAGGACAGAATCCAGCTGGATCACTCTTTTAACCAGAGGTACTGTTTAGACTTAGGGTACTTACCTCAAGTGTTTTTTTAGCTGCGTTCCTCTCAGTTGGGAATTGCATTAGCTCACCTTAAGAGTAGATTTCAACTCTGCTTTTCACAGGCTTCACAGCTTGTGACCCTACAAGTGATTTCTACTAACTCTCTAACTTTGTGCAAGACTTTATTTTAATCTAAGAAGTGCCTCTGCTCCATAGACTGTCCTCCAACTGACTTTGGCTTTCCTGGCTCCCTGCAGCCTCTTCTAGTCCACTGACTTTGATATTTCTGTCCTTCATAGCTGGTAACTTGTTTTAGACTGTTATTGCTCAGAAAGGCTTGTCTAGATCTCATTGGAAGATGTAAGTGTCCTCACCTATACTGAGAAGCTGTTTAACCTTTTTCCTTCCTTAAACCTTTCCTTTCTGCAACCCCAGAATCTGCTAAGTGTATTCAGTGTGATATATAAATGCCATTACTATCCTTATGAATGAAGTCACCACAGGGTGTAAGAAGTGTGTAAAAACCATATCTAAAAAGCATCCACTAAACGTGTGCTGATCCTGAAAAGTATTTTGAAGTATATTTACCTTGTTAAATAAATTGCCTTTTTAATGAATGGTTACTTAAAAATTGATGTTAACTAAATGAAAAATTATTTATAACTGAAATCTTGAGTGCAAGTGTTACCTGTATTTATGAATTTCATTGCTACAGCTCACATTTACCCCTCTTTAGATAGGCCTGGCTACTCAGTCACACCACCAGCTTGTGTAGTACAGACATATACCAAATGGTGGGTTACCCAATACCAAGCAGATAAGTGTTGTGTAGTCTCACACAGTGTTACTACACCAATTCTTACCTAACACCTTGAACCACCTTGACGGCGTAGACACACAGGGCCTCATTACAAGTCAGGCGGTAAGGGGTTAACGGCGCGGGTAAAGGTGCCGGCGCCGTCAACCGTGTACCGCCTGTTTATGAGGTCCCCTCGCGGGACCCGGTCTGCACGTCTGGTTTTACCAGACGTGCAGACCGGGTCCAGCGAGGGGAAGAGGGAGCAAACAACGGGCCGCTCGTAATCGGCCCTTTGTTTGCTCCCTCTCCCATTCCCAGTCAGCCCTATGGGGGCTGGATTGGGAATGGGGAAGGCCCGGGTCCGGGTTCCCAGAGGGAGGAATTACCGGGCCCTCCGAACTCGGAATGGCCCGGTAATTCCTCATTGTGGGAACCTGGACTAGATTTTGGTGGCAGCCATGCTGCCAATAGCGGCATGGTTACCGCCAAAATCGTAATGAGGCCCACTGTGTCACATCTGGCAAAAAATGTGTCACTGCGGCCGAGACCACCGAATCCGGCAAAATGATGAGACCTTAGGCACCTGGAAGCCGAGTCAAGCACCCTGTACTTCTTTTCCAATCAGTCCTGCTTGGTCGGGGGCATACTTGGATTTTTCATTACGGCAAGGCCCTCCTCCCAGATGTCGTCCAGGAAGGGAATGGACATGATGGTCTTTCACCTCAACTCGTGTCGTTGGTATAGGAAATCCTCCTTCGTCTCCTCAGGAACTAATTGAAACAGTTCTGAGGCCCTTGACATGACCGAATGAAAAGATCCAACTTCGTCCAGAGGGGAGGCCCTATGGGGCTCGTCAGCGTGCAGTCTCCCCGTCCACCGCAATGAAATCGTTGTCCTCGTCGGTACCAGTAGCCGTGGTAGCTATGTCCGTGTGCAGACCCGGGCTCAAGTAGGAGTCTTGTGGTGACGAGGTGGCGGTGTGGTCGGATGATGCAGAGGACCAGCACCCCCCCCTTGGACTTTCTCTTCTGCAGGGAGAGCTGACCCTCTGAGGTTCTGGAGGTGCAGGCCCCGATGGCGCCATACTTTGCTGGATTTCGGTGACCAGTGTGTATAGGGTTTTTAGAATGTCCAGAGACACGTCCGTAGGTCTAGGGGTAAACTGAGCCAGTTAAGTGGGATGCGAGCTAATCTGTATCCTCTTCCGCACAGGGGCCCGAGGTCCTCCCCCTCTGTGGTCTGAGCAGCACCCATCGTGCAGATCATTGTCTTCGTAGGTACTCTAGTAGATCTGCTCTGGTCTATCGTCAGTAGCCTGCCGGTCTTCATACCTGCGAGGCTCCACATGTGGGACTGTTTCCCTCTCCCTCTCAGGAGGCTGCTGGGTTGGAGCGGCTGCCTGGTCTTTCCCTGGACCCAGTTCCTTTGCCGATGCTTCCACAGCCGTATCTCACCTTGGGGGTAAGGACACCTGTGAAGTGGCCGCAACTTATTTTCTGGACCCGCTCTCTTTCAGAATTGCGGTGGACGTCATTGACTTAGACGGAAAAGTGCTTGTGGCTGCCTTGGTCAACAGTGCCGTTGTCGACTCTGTTGACTTGGCCTGGTGTGAAGCCTTAGATGGCTTTGACAGGTCCTCTGGGACGCCATGCTGAAAGAGTGTGAAGTAGGTCCCAAGGCCGGGCCTTCTTGAAATGTTGATGATCCGAAGGTGGATGAAGATCTTTGCCGGTAGCGGAGCCCCACTGCCGGTCTCTATCCTTCATCAAAGACGATAAAGTAAAAATCAGTCAAATTCTAACTATTTTGCAAAAATATACGAAAAAACACGAAATTAGCCCAGAGAGTAACTTGAGGACTCCCAACACTGTAGCGTATGGTAAAAATCAGAAAAGGGCCACCAGGGGTGGGGCTTAGGGAGAGGGCTGTCAATGGATGGGGCACTATGACCCAGAGTAGATCAGGAGGTCTAGAATGTATTTTTTGGCAGATTTTTAGGGAGAGGGTGTGGGGGTCCCAATGGCTTGCTTGTGAACAGTAGGCTTGCAAATCCCTGAAAGCATGAGCAAGTTTATAGTTGCATTCTTCCAAGAGCCTGTGGGTGACAGGCAGGTTGAGAGTACAGGGCTGCTATGGGTTTGACTACTGTGGTCTCTTGCTAAGTGAGATGTCCGAAGGAGGGGCCAGGATGTGTGGTTTAGAGAATCTTGCAATATAATGCATGTATATGGTCAGCTGGGAATAGAACTGTAGGTTTACCAACGCATAGACACGCTATTATCATGTGACAAGGGATACCCACATTAAAGCTATTTAAATGATCAATAATAAGAACAAAGTGCGAATGGTATAAACAAGTAAAAGAGGGCTGAAAGAGAAAATAATGAAAATGGTGAAAGAGGAGTGGAAGGGGAAAGCATAGCATAGGGATATTTGAAAAGAGGTGATCAAGGTGAAATAGAGCAAAGGGGAAGAGATGGAGAAAGGAAAGAAGAAAAAAATTAAGAGACGGATTAAAAGGAAAGAGGAGAAATGTATAAGAGAAAGAAGGAAGGAAAGAAAGACATGGATTGTTAAATATTAAACAAGGAAGGGAATGGGGAAATATAAACCTGGGAGTGAAAGGAGGAAGGAACACCAAAGAAAGGCATCACAACAATGGATACAAGGAATAATGTGAAATTAGAAGGGGGATGGTGAAGATGAATATTAAAGATGAAGGGCTTGAAACGAAGAAGCAGGACGGAGAATCTAGCAGTGACTGCTGTGGCGAGCAGAAATGCTAGCAAATGCATAGCAGAGAGGCGCGAAATGGTGCATCCTAATAAATACACGGAACGCGCTCTTCTAAAATTCCATTTTCCACACATTACTTTAACCTCTCCTCCCCCCTTGCCTCTGCTGATTGCCCATCCATCATGCATCCTCCACGCATTTAATAATATTCAAGCAGCAAAGAGTGACCGGTGAAGAGAACAGGCAACACAACAGAAAACGACATCAACCTGAAAAGCAATAAACAGATCCCTGTGAAATCCTGGAAGCTAGCGATTTGCGCGGCATTATTCGCTATTATTCATTCTTACCTGGGCACTCGCATTAACGCTTTACCGCAACATGCGACTAATTTATGGAGCGCGCCAGATGACAGCATGCAAAAGCACAAGATGCCAAGAGAAGGAAGCTTCTTTTCAGGCAGACTCTTTGTATCTCCCTTGAATAAGAATATTGCAAGATATTCAAAGGGCACACGGTGCGGCCGCAGAGGAGAATATTCGAGCAATGGCGCGTTGACAGGTTGGAAACAGACTGCAGTCACGTGCCTTTGACAGACAGCATATGCCGACCTTCCCCGCCAGCCACAATGTTGCCCGTAGTGGCCTGACAGGCGCATTTTAAAGTAGACACAGACTGTGGTCTAAACATTGGAACAACATATTCACTATTCTATTCTATAAGGAAAATTGCTTGCACCCCACAGTTTAAGGAAGGGCGACGGATTTGTTATCAGAATTACCACAACCTCACAGGCGAGGGGAATTTAGAAGTCTCGTGTTATATTCAGTACTTTTGACATTCCGGCTGATTTCCTGGCTGGCATCTCCATAACAATACAAGGCATCACCAGGCCGACAAGTGCACGGTGGTGGCGTGTGTGCCAATTGTACATCAACAAGATGAAAAACTGTAGCGCTCGAGAGAAGCAATGGTCGTGTATTCTTCTGGTCAGATGAATTTGTCTTCTGGGAAATCCCCCCAAAGGACGGCGTCCTTCGGCCTGGTTTTCCTCATGCCCACTTTCTTTCCCTGATGGGTCTGTCTTCGTCTTTCGCTGTTTACATCACAGGAATTACTAGTCCCAGGTCTCGCCTGCGCCCGCATCCTCTCTAACCCGCCGCCCCGCACCCCCACGCCCCAGGACGGCACAATCTAATGAATCCGAGTCTGACCCCCGGAGGCAGCGAGTAGGAAAGAGGGTGGCCTGTTCGTGTAAACAGCTAAACCCCGGTGTCGTGTCAAGTGGTAACAAGGCCACCGCTGGCTCCTCTGCTCCCTCCTCATCTTTTACCAGCTTTGTGCACTGCGCAGATAAAAATGAGCATCCTATCGCTGCTCTCCAAGGCGCACTCATGAACAGACGGAAGAAACAATGCCCTGTTTGATAGGTGGCGTTTGGTGCCAGCGATAGGGAGCCAAATTTCTTACAAGCTGTCCATTACAGTGATGAAGGGGCTAATAATAGGCGCACATGCTTTTTATCTGCCTTCTCCTTTGTGCAGTTGCTAATGTCTTTCTGCTGTGCCTTTTAAGAAAGAGACCTAATTACCGAGCACAGTGTCACACTGGGACTTACAGACAACGCATCCTGTCATCAGAGGGTATGCCTGCAAAAAAGAGGATCACGCAGTCCAGCAAATATGATGCAAGTAACACGAGAGCAGCACAAACTGGCAAGGTATAGAAAGAAGGCGGAGGGACAGATTACTAACCAATCAGAGGCGGCATTGCCAGGGTTACCTGCCCAAGTGGGTTCCATGTGATAATGTCGCCGTGGAAAAGTCGCCATGTAGGAGAGCCAGGAAAATGTGTAAGAGGAGTGTTTTCAACAATGCCACGATGAGCGTGCGTGAGCCTCTGCTCTTTGATGCTGTGGTGCCAGAGAAGCATGTATTATTTATTTATTTTATTTATTTCTAACGCACCATAGCCCGCAGCCAACAGGCCGCACAAATACACAAGTACGTTACAGCTCAAGACTGTTACCCAGTGCCATGTGTGGGGAAATGTTACTATAGATATGTCAGTATCACACCTTCTAAGACAGACTTACCTATGACAAGAGTTGTCCGGTTATGTATTGGCACATGGGGTTGAATGGCCTCTAACATCAGGAGACACATCTCTGAACACGTTGTTCATTTGTTCACATTTGTTGAATGAAATATAATACTTTAGCAAGGCAGATGTGTAAAGCTCGAAGTCTACAAACGTTCTGCCTCTTGAAGTCATTTAGATTTCCGCTTGGAGAAGAAGCCATAAACTAGGACTCGTTTTCCCAAGAAGAGTTCATCATAGAATAGTAAGCAACTCTATGACGGATACCCACAGTGAGTCTTGGTACTGGCAAGTCATTTTTGCATCTGTGTAATGGAATACTGCACAGTCATACGATGTGATTAGAGCCCCAAGTAGGCCCTTGAGGGAATGAGTAGAGGATTAAGTACTTCGATGAAGAGTTCTGTATGAGCATGTTTGTTGACCACATCAGCTTTAGAATTGAAATCCTTGCAGAACGGAACCAAAGGGCCTCCAGCTAGCTGATTTGCTAATCTGAACAAGAGTGGAGGTGCATGCATCTGTTGATTGGGCAGTCCTTGCTCTCCTGATTTGTCAGCCTCCTTTAAATAGGATAAAGTGATTGACCAGAGTGCAGCGGAATACGATTCATGACTATGCATACACTGGGATACCATGTTACCCCTGAAAACCCAAACTACACACATTTTTCATCCTTGTAAAAGCCTAGGATTAGAAGGGGTAGTACTCAAAGGTTCTCACTAATCCACATTGCCCCAAGGTGTGTTCTGCTCGAGTGCAGGGATTAGAAATATACTGTTCAGAGTCTAAACCCCACAAGCCAAAGACCCTTGTGGAAGGCAGCCGAGAAGGCCACACCCCGCAAGATTAGTCTTTTACCCACACTCAAACCCCCTGTCAATTTCAGGCAGCTCCCCCTCCATGCCCTTTTCAGTTGTGAATCCCCACCACCACACTACTCCGCTCCTCCCCTCCTCTCCTCTCCTCCCCATCCGACCACTTACTTTAACCAGATTCAATGTATTTTGGCTTTTCTCCAGGCCGAGCCCCCTGCAGCCTGAAATACATTATGCTACCTAATGGACATCAGCCTGTAGGGGACGCAGTCAAAAGACCACAATCTGAATAAACCTCAGCAGGGAAATTGCACAAACGTATATTTGTACTTCAACATAGCTGGTCAATAAGAATCATGAAGGAAGCCAATTTCCCTTGCACAGGGAGGTAGATGGAACAGAATCTCCTTAGAAAGTCAAATGTGTAATATTACACTGGTGCTTAGACTCGAATGGAGATCTGACGACCTTCCGGAGTATAACACTAGTGGAAGAGGAACTACGCTAGAAGAGGAACTTTTTTTCCTAATCCATTGCTCTCTCAAGAGTCCTGACTGGTTATCTTACGACAGGCAACAACTGCTGAAAGATACATTCTTATAGATCCACACTAATGCCCCTGAACGGCTAGGCGAAACACTTTGGGCAGAACAGGCTTCATGGCCACTTGGAAAAACACCATGTTCAGCACTTTTCCACATTTCTGATCTGCATGAAATCTGGCGGGTAGACACAAATGCTAGGCTCTCAGGAGCCAGGCTTCCCATCTCCCTGGGTGTCTTTCTGGGCAGGTCTGCATTCTTGGAACACCGGATGCACACTTTATGGAGCCTGATACAGATGCAAATGCCTGAACTGCAGATTGCACTTGCGCATGTTTGAACTTCAAAGAGGCACACACTTTCGGCATTCTGAAATTTTGCACGCCCATAAAGACTAGAGGAAGTCAACAAAATGTGTGAAAAAAGGCTTTGGACCAACTTAACAAATGGGCAAACTATTTCGCCTTTGTTTGAAAATCTACATCCATGCATTTATATTTTGCAGTTTTCAATGTTCCAAGACATTCTGTGGTTGTGATTCTCCGGTAAGTAAAACGTTTTCCAACAATTGGCCAATTTATGGCCATTAATTGGATATGTGTGCCTCTTGGCTGAATGCATAGCTACTGGTTCTTTTAGCACAATGGATTGTCACTGGTAATAAAGGTCATCGTCTCATGGTAGAGAATAACTCTTCAGAGCTGATGTGGTTCCTCCGAGCTTTCATATGATCTCAGTAATCAGTTAATGGGGAACCTAACTGTGGCTTGGTAGAAAGTCTTGGAGGGAAAGTATCACATATTGATGAGAAATATAGACTTCATGGCATAAATGAAACCCTGGATTCTGGGCTCTTGGACAGGGTCATCTCCAGTGTTGGGAAAGAACTAGTGCTTTGGCTAGCACCTTCCTGCACCCCTCAAGCGCTTTACAATTAGGCAAGACTTCTCTAAGCACTATAGTACTGAGAAAGCTTTTTTCATGCAAAAATCACTCACTCTCTGCCAGAAGGAATGCAGCTTGCGCTAGAAGTACACTAAGTGGCTGAGCAGCTGTTCCTGTTCATCAAAAGCCCATGCAGACTAAGAATAGGAGTGTACAGAGTCAATGCACGACATTCAGAATTATGAAATCAGGTTTAAAAGAGATTGTAGGACCACATAAAAATGTGAGTAAGATGTGTGAAGTATGAATGAAAATTAGTTATAAAAATGTTTAGTTTTTACTGGGGGCTAGGCCTCAAAGTTTCTAAAAATCTTCAAGGTTGCAGTGTGTGTCTAAGTCAGGTATTAATATGTTAAGTAGCATGGCTGCCAGGAATTGCTGATGATGAAGAAAGGAAGACTTTGCAGAATCCCTTGAAAGGCAAGAAGGACAATTTTGATGAGCTCTGCTGGTATCCAGTAACCAAGTCAAGAGTATTTAAGCTATAGGCCCAGCACCAGTCTTCAGAACCTGGGAGCGGTTGAGTGACAGAATATACGGTTCTGGGCAGAGTTGTTTGCCAATCCTCACTTCTGTACAGATTAAATTTGTTATCTTTTGCAAGATAGACTCATGGCCTTAATTCCCTAAAGGGGTGCATTTACTCTGGTTTCAGCGTGATCAGGGGGTACCTTTCACCAGTCACATTTAATTCTTGGATTTATTAAGTGATGGAAAAGTCTTTTATTAGGTTTTCTCTGGATGGCCACCAACAAGGAGATCCTAATCCCTTGACCCTGTCAAGGAGGGAGAAGATTGGGGAAGTGCTAGAAATGTCATTAATGGTACCATTCTTCGGCAGATTATATCTCCTAACACTTTTTTGGATAGTGTTTTTTATTTTTCAGAACCACAACTCCCAGAAAGCACTTGAGAGCAACCAAGAAAACACAGACCGGAACCAAACAAGCAGTAAACACAAGATGCTGCAACTAGTGCCCACACCACATTCAAACACCCCATAGAATCAAAGAACTCACAGTGGCAAAAGAAAAACAAATGTCCAGCCCCATAATATACCAGAAAAACAGCAGAGAAGACATGAAAAACGGTTACAAAACCATACTGGAAAAGCGGGAGGGGCTTAGAGTGCTTTTTAAAGCTTTTCAATGGCATGACCAAGGCCCTGGAGGGAAAGGCAAGCTCAGATTGACCCACAGAGTCAGTCGAGTGCTGGAATCAATGTATGGGGGCAGTTAGAATTAGGAAGTGAATAGTATAAAAGAGACGTGAAAGTGAGTGTGGGTTGCAGGGGTGGATTGAGAGACCAGGCAGAGTAATGGAGTGACGAGGAGTTGGTGGCAGAATTGGAGCAGGTGAGGTGTTTCTGAGGGAGAATGGTAACAGTTTGTGAGAATTAAGCAGTGAGTGAAAGAGTGTTGATGAGAGTGGGGGGAGGGGGGAGTAGTGAGGGAAGAGTGGAAGACCAAAGTGGGAGAGTGAGGGAAGTCAGAGTACTCAGAGAGAGTAAGGATAGTAGATGGGGCACAAGGAGAAGGGTGTAGGAGAGAAGTGAAGGAAGTGCAAGAATAGTGACAGTGAGTGGCTGTTTCTTCCCTGTTTCTTCAACGTGTCGACACAAGAGTATCCCAGCACATTAGGACTTGTGCCGAGTAGTATTAGGCAATATAAAGGTACATGTACCTGAGGAGTGGGCATAATCTCGTCGAGCTCTGCTGAGCTGCATAAGAAGAGCGAAGCATGAGATGGTGCCGGGCATACCTAGATCTATGGCAACCATGAATGGAGCTTCTTCCGATCAAAGTAATGCTGGAATGCGCTACCAATGATAATCAGAGCTGACACCTCGTTCTGGTCGTTCAGAGCCAAGGTGAAGGAACTGCTCATAACCCAGCAATAGACTGTTAACTTCTCTTAGCTAAATCTTGCATCCTTATATTCTTGCATCAAATATGTGCCGCAACTGCGACGGACCATCCTGTAACCTGGTCCCCATACAATTTCACTTTGCCTTTTTATCAAGGTCCATTCTGTAACCTGGTCCTTCATGCTATTTATTGTACTGTATCATATTCTGCTGTCTCTTGTATGTGCAACTTTCTGTAACCCATGTTGCTCCTTAAGGCTAAAGCTCCCAGTTACCCTAGAATTTGGCTGCGCTATACAAATAAACAAACTAAACTAAAGTTAAAAATCGATGCGCTTTCCCCCTTTCTGATCCTGCTGTTGCACATTTTACTTTAACTCTGCATTCCCCTACAACGCCAAAAGAAAAAAAACAGATGGCCAATTCCAGGCGTTGTAAGAGCCCCTCCCCCGGCACCCTCACCCCAACACTGCCTCACGCATCCTCCGCACTCCCAATGCAGGTAGCGCACTCCCACCACTCACAACATCTCCACTCCTTCTGCAACATTCACCCCCTTCACCAACCTACCATCCCGCTACCCTTTCAAGCAAAGAGACCTCTTTTCTAAGATTCAAATGGGACTCTAAGGTCACAGTGGCCATTAGTTCTAACAGGAGCCCTATTCCTGATGGTGGGGGGCAGATTGATGATAGTGGGAGCCAGTGGAAGAACATGCAAGTTGAGGAGATGTTTATAAGAAAAGGAACATTCAGGAGAAACGCTATCTACGGAAAACTGAAGTGTTCTAGGAGAATGTAAAGTAAGAAGCTCCTATGCCACGGGTAGTCACACTGTACCGTGGGTTCAACAGCAGTATCAGGAGGCGGGAATGGCGGGACAACGTGTATCTCTGGATCCCTCACGATGGAAACATTGTTTCCAGTGGCGGAGCAGCTTTTGGATGCAACAAATAGGGCGCTAGCGGCAAGGTGGGGGGAAGGGGTGCACTTGGCACCAGAGTTGAGCGGGGGGGGGGGGTTCTCACTGCCTCTGCCACTGATTATTCCAGCCTCTGCAGACTGCTGGACTGCGAGGAACTAGAATAAAGACTATGGTGGCAGGGTGGGCAGTGAGTCCTCATAACAGAGCCTCTCGCCCTGTCCCCTTCCCAGCATCTACAATGGAAGCATGAGAGCCTTGAGTTTGGGTGCCTGCTGCCGGGCATGTGGCAAGGTCCCTGCGGCGACTGGGCCCGCAGCAGCAATTTCATGTCTGGCCTTGTCATGCAGGCATTGTCCAGGCCCTGTTCCCTGGCTGAAGAGTGATGATTCATAAGGACTCCATAAGCTTGCCGACTCTTCAAGTCCTTCTCAATCATCGCTGTCATTTCTCCCCATGTGCCATCATACAGAGAGGGCCAGCCAATACTAAATGGAGAGAGCAAGCAGCCACAGTGCAGGGAGAGAGACGATGAAGGGAGAATCGGAAGGAGTAGAAAGGGAGGGCGAGAGTTCAGATGCGCAAGCGGAGGGAACCCCAAAAAGTGGGATGGAGCTGAGATGGAAGAGGAGAGAAAACAGGGACAGAATGAGAGACAGGGAGGGGCAGCAAAGATAGAACTGGAGGGGCGAGGGGGTAGAGGCAGAATAGAGGGGAGGGAGAAAGCGGCCACAGGGAAGAGACCAAATCAGAGAGAGAAACGAGAGAAAGAGCAAGCAGAGGCGAGGGTCTGATCACGAGGGATGGGAGAGCTAGAAAAGGAAAATGCAGGAGAGATGACAAAGTATAGAAACATTGAAGCAAGGGACAGAGAGAAGACCATAGGAGACATGTTTTATAAGGGGAACGAGCGCATGAGAAACAAGGGAGGACATACGACCCAGAACAAGAGTTCTAGAGGGATGAGATGGGTGAGTGAGCACAGCATAAACAACGGGCAGGAGAGTGAGAACAAGAAAAACACAGAGTAAGAGAGCAGAAGGGATTAAGAAATCAAAAAAAGAAAGTAAATAAAAAACAGAATATGTTGTGAGGGAGCCTTTGATTGCGCGACACGGTGCCAATTCAATCTCCTTCTCAGTGATCAGTCTTTTGATGCTATTGGGTTGGGACATATGCTGCCCCCCCCCCCCCCCCCCTTTGCAGTAAACGGGGTTAGGAGTCTTACGGAGCGGAGTCACGCCATCATACCTCCACTCACCCAACTATGCATTTCCTCTTTTCCTCATTTGGAGGCTGCCCCCTTCCTGTGCCCCGTTGCACCCTCCCAGCATACCACAGTTCTCCTATTTTCCTTTAATTTGATCACCCTCCAAGAGCATCACCCATCAGCCAGAGAGGTATGCATGATAGTGGCGGCAAATCGCCTTTTATAACACCACATCACATCCCCTGTGGGCATACCACCTACCCTCTTGCCACTCACCCATCATGCTGAGAGACGAGGGTCACAGACATCAAACACCTTTGATGAAGGTCGTCTTGGCATTCAAAAAAAGTTTGGAAACCTTGAATAATTCCAATGTCTTCAACTCCCCTGGCTGCGGTCGTCGCTACAAAACCACACTTCTTCATACAGGGAATGTAAGCTCACAGAAATAGAAAAGTAGATATGCGATTCCTGGGCTCAGCAGGTAATACATGTTGTACAGTTAAAATCAAAAACCAAATAATGGTTTTGTGATAAAAACGTGCTTACTGCAATGCACCAAGAGAAAAATTAACTGAACTGGGGGAAGAGGAGGGTGGATAAGGCAGAACTTTAGTAAACATGCTGTGAAAGTCACAAGAGCTGAAAGCTGTAGCAACCCACCGGTGCGCCTACGTTATTTCAAAAAGCGAAGTAGGCATGGAGGGGGTCAATAGAGCCAGAGTCTGCAACCTGCAGCCTTCCAGATGTTTTCTATTAGAACTCTCATGAACCCTCAACCCAGGGTGATGCAGGCTAGGGCTGGCGTTAGTGCAAAACACCTGGAGAGCCAACGATTACGGATACCTGTGAAAGGTAGTGATTCATGTCCAGGATTCTAGGCCCCAATCCGTTTCAGGACACACGCTGGCCCTATTGTGATGTTCATGCTCTGTACCCGATGTACCCACTTATTTTGCATTCATTTTAAACGAGGGAGGAGCTTTGTCGTCATGCTCTGTACACGAGGGCACACAGAGGCCGGTTGAGCAATTCCATGTCTGGATGCCTTAGATGCAGTGAATGATACAGTAAACAGTCGAGGAGTGGGGGCGGTGTGGCCAATAAAGAGGGGCTGGTACCGACATACAACGAGTACGGTTCTGTGTTGTTTCATCCCGTTATTTCTTCAATGAGTTTTTTTTACCGAAAATGTTGATCTGAAAAAACGAATGGAAAAATATTGCTTTTATATTTGGGGTGTTCCCCTGAAACCCACCTGCCCTATTCTTTACGCCCTATTCCCCACCCCCTACCAGTTATATCCCCTTACCCACTGCCCCTACCCCCTATATTTTTCGTTGAGTTTTTTTGTTGAAAATGTTTCAGCAAAAAACTAATTGAAAAAATAACAGATGAAACAACGTCGTACCATGAGCACAAACATACATATGCAGGGATTAGGAAATACAGAATGCACACATATGTAGGTGGTGGGAGAGTAGGGGGATCACAGGGGGTGTAATGATACTAATGGTTGACTCAGGTGTTCCCTCAAGGGAAAAGAAGCAGTTTTATATCTTGATACACTGAGGGATGAGAAAAAGGCAAGATCATACTTACCAGCACTGGAAAAGTGACGTGAAAGAAATTATGTGTGAACTCTACAAAACGCTTTTGTTATGAACGACTTATGCTGGGTCACAAATCACACACTTAGACAAAATGAGGTTCATGCGCCAACTCCTCTTTGATACGCATGGGCTGTAGTGGGGGTAAACATGTGAGCTATGTGACGAATCAAGGGTATCTGTCGTTTCTCCCCAAAGGGGAGCCACCCACTCTGAGGCTACAGTGGTGAGCCTGCTCCTCAAGACCCTCCCTAGGACTGGGCAAGTGGGACCTCACTGGGAGTGACTCCCCCTTAGGGGACAAGGACTCTCGTTCCCATGAGGAATGCCCTAGACCAGCGGTATTCAAACTGTGGGGCGCGGCCCCCCAGGGGTCCGCAGGTACATCCCCGGGGGGCCCTGAGAGCTCAGCATGAAAAGTAAAAAAAAAAAAAAAAAATTTAGTTTGGAAGAAATGGGCTGAGGTGGCTCACATGGTCGGGGTGAAGCATGAAACTGTCTCAGGCAACAATGAAAAAGTGGCCCAGTTGTAAATGGATGTTCATTCCTTTAGTCACAGACTGGGCCTCATTACAACTATGGCGGTACGGTAACAACGGTGCCGGTAAGCTACCGGCACCGTTGCTACCGTACCGCCATAGTATGAGTAGTGCTTGCGGGTGCCTGACAGCCCGCCAGGTCTGACCTGGCAGGCCGAGCGGCACCCGCGAGCACAGCTCGACGGATGCACCGGCACTGTTACTAATGGTGCCGGTACATCCGAGCTCCCCATTCCCATTGAGCCCTAATGCCCTATGGGGCTCAAATGGGAATGGGGATCTACCGGTACCGGCACCCGCGAAAGGGCAATTATCAGGTCCGCCTAACTCGGCATGACCCAGTAATTGCCCATTCGCTGGTTCTGGACCCGGATGCAACTCCAGCATCAACCGTGCCGGTTTTACCAGCACAGCTACCGCCAGGATTAGGGTTGTAATGAGGCCCAATGTTTCAATAGTAGCCAAGGGGGTGCTTTGTGTTAAAATGTAAGTAAATTGTGATACATTCAGCAACAATGGTCAAAATTACTAACTGCATAGTAAAGTAACTCCACAAACTGGTCCACATTGGCCAAAATGGTGGCCCATTTTGACTGGCCCAAACTAGCATTTTACATTTTTGGTACAGGCATTGCCCTACAGGCCAGTCGGAGCCTGGCGGCTCATCCATAATGGCGAAGGGGCGCCCACCCAGTGGCCCCTCACCCATTATGGAGGAGCTAAGGAGTCAGCCCAGTGAAACAGTGAGCACTCCCTCAGCTGCTTTTTCCAGTTGATGGAGTGCTCCTGGGCTGGCTGAACTGTCAAAGGGAAACACTATTTCCCTTTGACAGTTCAGTTTAGTTCTCCAGCCGCACATGCTCACCGAGCATGCAAGTGCTGGGGCGTTTAGCTTCGCCAGCATTGCATAGCTCATTGGAAATGCTGGCTGGGGCACTGCATATCTGTAGGTCCAAGGGGGAGCGCCTGCACCCCCTTGCACATACAGACAGAGCAGCCTGGAGCAGGGTGTTTCAGCACCCACATGCAGGCCAATGCAGAAGGTACATTTATGTTCATTTTTTTATTTAAACATGTGTATGGATGCGTGTATGCTTATGTGATGAGTGAGTGTATGGTGAGGAATGCTCGTGTGAATGATAAAGTGATTTCTGTATGAATGTGCAGCACCTTGCATACACACATAGTCATGTTGATTGTGTTAGGCCCAGTGGGGCCCAGGGGACAGGGATGGTATCTTTTTACTGGACATCTATCATAGATGTCCAGTAAAAAATGTCATGCCTGCCCCCTGGGCCCCCAGCACCAATTGCAAACTGTTTGGCTATTTACCCATTTTTTTGTTAAAAGTATGCTCTAAAATGCAACATTTGAACCCATTTAAAAAAAATTCACAGGGGAAACCCCCTCGAACCTCCAAACCTCCATTTATTGGTTCAGGCTCCCTCACTATGCTCGGTCGCTATGGCATTTTTGGGGGAAATAGTTATGCCCCTCCACTTAAAAAAATCACCAGCCGCCACTGGCCCTCGGACTGTGTTGGGAACGGGATGGGGGGAACCCAGGGACTATTGTGGGAGCACAATGGGCGGGAACCATGGGATAGTGGTGGGGGGAGAGCCCAGGGTGTGTGATGGGATGGGGAGAGACCCCAGGGACCGGGTAGGAGTGGGATGAGGGAGCCCAGCGACTGTGATGGGAGCAGGTGATGGCGCACAATACATACTGTTCATTTGGCATTTCTGGGGGGTCCCGGCCTGCCCAAATTTTGCTCAGGGGGGGGCCCCGGCCAAAAATGTTTGAAGACCACTGCCCTAGACCAAGCACGATATCAGCATATTTGGGACTGCCTGCTATGAAGAATAACGTGTCGTCCTTACCTTTGGCTGTAGGCAATGCTGAAGCGAACCAGCCAGCAGAAGTAAGAGCAGATGTCTCCTTAAGAAGAGACGTGTGTTTAACCAAGAGGAGTTGATTACGAAGGGCGAGTGTATGGTACAAAGGTGAGGCCCCGGAGAGGCAGAGCAGAAGCAAGTCGCAGAGCCCGCGACTTTCTGAAAGGCAAAGAAAGCCAACTTGAGACACATGAAGGATGACAAATGCAACAATGGGAAAGCTGCTGGCAGAAGGAGAAGAGGAGTCCTGTGCAAGGTGGTGGTGTGACCATGATCGTATCATAGTGGGCGAGATGCCTGGCTAACGACGCAGAGACCCAGCTGGGAGTGTCCATTACATCTTCCTGCCAGCAGTGGAACGGGAAGGATAAAGCTCTTTCGTTAATCACTGCAGAGGCTGCAGCTGGGGGTCTCCATTACGACCTCCTGCGAGCACTAGAATCGCAAGGATAATGCTCTTCAGCATAGTCACTGCAGAGGCTGCAGCTGGGAGTCTCCATTACCTCCTCCTGCAAGCACTGGACTCGCAAGGATCACACTCTTCAGCATAGTCACTGCAGAGGCTGCAGCTGGGAGTCTCCATTACCTCCTCCTGCGAGCACTGGAATCGCAAGGATAATGCTCTTCAGCATAGTCACTGCAGAAGCTGCTGCTGGAAGCCTGTGTTACGTCGTCCCGCCAGCAGTGGACTCTCAAGGATCACACTCTTCAGCATAGTCACTGCAGTGGCTGCAGCTGGGAGTCTCTGTTACCTCCTCCTGCAAGCACTGGACTCGCAAGGATCACACTCTTCACCTTAGTCACTGCTCCGTTACCTCCTGCCAGCAGTGGACTCTCAAGGATCAACACTCTTCAGCTTAGTCACTGCAGAAGCTGCAGCTGGGACTGGGAGCCTCTGTTACCTCCTTCTGTCAGCAGTGGACTCGCCAGGATCCAGCTCTTCAGCTTAGTCACTGCAGAAGCTGCAGCTGGGACTGAGAGCCTCTGTTACCTCCTTCTGTCAGCAGTGGACTTGCAAGGATCACACTCTTCAGCTTAGTCACTGCAGAAGCTGCAGCTTGAAGCCTCGGTTACCTCCTCCTGCCAGCAGTGGACTTGCAAGGATCACACTCTTCAGCTTAGTCACTGCAGTAGCTGCAGCTTGAAGCCTCGGTTACCTCCTCCTGCCAGCAGTGGACTCTCAAGGATCCCGCTCTCCAGCATAGTCACTGCAGTGGCTGCCGCTGGGAGCCTCTGTTACCTTATCCTGCAAGCACTGGACTCTCAAGGATCAACACTCTTCACCTTAGTCACAGTATGCATTTCTCACACTTGCCGACTGGAATTGTTCGTTAGAGGCTGCCAACTAGATCCCTGTGGATGCTGGGAGTTAGAAGTGTGTACGGATCAGTCCTGTCGCGGCCAGCTGACAGAGCTGAACGTTATCCAACCGCACACAGAATAGGATTCTTTGTGCCAAACAATACACAGTTAGCCAAGAGCAGGACCAAGGTATTTAAAACTCTGATGTTATCTGGCTGTGCTGTATGATTGACGCTAGCCCCAGAAATCTATCTGTCTTTTCAGCTGGATAGGGTGTCCTGCGATCCGCCCACCCAGGCCCCATTTTCGCTACGCATGCTCCTTGGACTGGTCGTGTTCCTTCCTATACAGCAGCCAGACATCGGATTGTCTTGAATTGCAATGCAGACGTGTCGGTAGCTAAACCCACTGCCGGTTGCTAGCCCTGGCCACCTCCTGCCTGCCCCGGGGTGGAAAATCGGTGCTGGTAGCAGTTAGACACGTGTGGGTCCCGAAGCCAATGAAGACAGAGAACAGTACGATCGAAAATAAAAAAAGACGTTTATTGCCTGTCAGAAAATGTTGCATTCTTGGCCATGCGTTCATTTCCAGTGAATCTCATTCTGAAACGTGCCGACTGTGGGCAGACCATCTCTGGGTCTGTGACATTTCCCCACACCATTGTTTTCCACATGATGGCTGGGGAATGTTATGTTCATATAGCAAATGAAATCCAAACAAACATTAAAGGACAACCTCTTTCTTGTAACTGAATATGAATGAGGGCAATGCCTTTAACGTCTCAAAAAGACAACGAGCCCTCTTTTTTGTCTGAGATCCATCCGATTCTTTGCTGTCCAGCACTTGCAGGTGTACAGTATTAATATAAAAATAGAATGGCATGTACTATAATAGAAAGGAGGAAAAAAGCAGAGATGGGATAAACCATTCATACCAGACATGGGCTAACTGGAGAGATGTGCCATGATTAATATTGGATATTTATTTAGAGAGGGTGTATATATTTCCGGAAATAAAGATATGTTTCACAGAGCACAATAACACATTAGATACAAATTCCGACACATGGAACATTGTTTTCAGAAGTAGTCCAGCTTCCTACAGCAGTAGGTGAGATAGTTCTGAGATTTGAGTACTGGCCTCAGTGATGTGTGCAACCAGCAGTCACATGATGGAAACACAGTCCTTTACAATTGTGTGTTTGATAAACTGAATATCATTAAATTGGGTACTAGTGACACCTATCACTGCAGTGCGTCAAAGTGGTAGTAGGACGCCATGCAGCACAATATTCGAAGTTGCATTATGTTAAGTAAGATGTAAGGCCTGTGACATCCATCATTGCTGGCTGAGAAACCCTGCACACAAGCCTCCTCCACCCCTTGACACTGAGGCACATCCTGTGAAGGTAATTCAATGTGCAGGTCAGGCTCCATCTATCCAAAGGAAGCAGCTCTGCCATATTATGGCAGCGCCAATGCATGGGAGGCCGTACCCTGCAAATGATGACGAAGGAACAGCATGTTAGCCTATATCAGGAATAAGGTGGCAATCCCTCTCCATATGAGGCTGCACTGGCATGTGGCGACAGTGCCCCTAGTTCTGCTCGGTAAGAAACTGGCATATCAAGAGTTAACCCTGCATATATCAAGAAAGTGCCCATGTTAATATATGGATGGTAAATTAAATAATTCCTTGTCTACTTTCAAATCTATCCCTTACAGTTTTCTTTTTTACCTCAGTGGTGATATTTCCTGTGTTGCCATCAAGGCCAAACCTCATGTGTGCCAGCACTTCCTGTGATTTAATTCATCTCAAAAGTAAAATGTTATTTCCTGTGATGTCACTTTTGCTACCCCTAATAGTTAAACAAAGATGCATCTAAGGTTGACAAAAATAACACAATTAGTAGAAAAAAGTCACATTCTTTATATCACAAACGAAAGTGTTGGCAATTACCCAGAACAACAACTTCATACAAGTGCTAATCAATGCATTCAAACAACATTGGTCCCAAAATATCAAAGAGTTTTTAAATGCCAAGTGCTCCCCTTATTCCATCAAGGAGAAAGCACAACACACTAACATGAAACAACAAACAATGAAAGTCAGGTTCTTATTTTGTCCAGAATAACAATGGTAGGTTCTCAACGAACTCAGTAATTTATACAGTTTTAGGTCCATAACATTGGTGCATAGAGAAGACATTTTTCAACTCTTGCATTCAGAAAAAACACAGTCTACTAGAAGAGACAAATACAATGTTTGTCTTCAATAATGAGCTCTAACAGGGCCCTTTGTATGGTCAGCCCAGCGCTAGTGTCAACCTTGTCCCTTAAAGGGGCTGGTTTTCAACATCAGGACTGGAATGGTGGTATTCAAAGTGGTCCCAGAAACGTATTCATGTCCTAAAGAGACTCCCAATGATCCTAAGAATACAAAACAAACGAGGAAATCAGTGTGCAAAGGGAATACATGAGTATATAAGTTATAAGGTGGAATCAACCTGAAATGATAAAGGGATACTCACTATTCCAAAGCTGTTCATGTAGATTTGTGCCTTGAGAATAGACATAGGTATCTCCAACAGACCCCCTGAAATGATGTATCGTGTGTTCTAAACATATACAAATTCTGAAAGAGCAGGAATAAAATCAGTGTGCCGATACATCACCCAATTACAGAATTCAGGGTGAAGGTGCCACTGTCACCAAGATAATGACTAGCAAGTTGTGTGCCCCAGGAGGCCATCATGTGGTGCCTGATTCATGATCTGTAAAAACACAATTAAGTTAAAAGTGTAAGCGCGTGGTTTGCCGCCTGTTAAAGTGGAGTTGAGGAATCAGAAGCAGGCTTACCGCAACAGAATGTTTATGTGGAGTCACATCTGTGAAGCAAATCGCTCTCTGTTCAGAAGTGGCAGACCCTCTGTTGCAGAATGAAAATGAGAACAGGCTTCTGTAGCTGCTAAATTACCTGCCAATGCCGTTCTACGTAACAGAGCAGAAAGGGAGAATGTACTGGAGGTGCCGAGGGCGTTGTCTGGCAACCGGGCATGTCTGCCTGGGTTGCAGGCTTCCATGGCATTGGACGCTCAATCTGGCGAAGGCATGTGGGCTGACAGTGAAATGCAGGAGCGTGGCCCTAGTTTACAGGGTAACTGTTAAGCATGGCCGCAGGGGGTTGTGTCGCTGCCTCATATCCCTGAATGTGGAAGTAACGGAGGTCCATGTTTATGAGCGAATTGAATGGTGATGCATAAAAGAGTTGGGGGCGTCATTACACGGTAGGAGGTAACCATGCCGCTATTAGTGGCATGGCTACCCCCTACCGGGTACCCGGTCTGGGTTCCTTGAATGAGGAATTACCGGGCCATTCCGACCTTGGAGGGCCCGGTAATTCCCCATTCAGGGAACCCAGACCCTGAACATCCCCATTCGAGCCCCCATAGGGCTCAATGGGAATGGGCAGGGTGCTAACAACGGGCCCGTTAACAACGGACCTGTTGTTAGCACCCTGGTCAGCTCGTGGGACCCGCTAAGGGCGCCTGGTAAAACCAGATGTCCTTAGCGGGTTCCCGCGAGCAGACTCGTAATGAAGCGGTAAGGGGTTGATGGCTCCGACACCTTTACCAGCGCCATTAACCCCTTACCGCCTCACTCGTAATAACCCCCTTGGTGTTGATAATGCATCCAGGAAATACGTTAAACCAATGTTTAAGTAAAGTAAATTAATCAATTGGAAGAAAAAAGGTCAATTCAATAAAGTCCAAAAGCATAAAAATCAATTGAATGAAAAAAGGAGGGTCTGACCCATTGGAGGTGGGTTTACGTCCTGGTAAACATGCAGATATATGAACATAAATCGAGGCATGCCCAGGAGCAGCTCACTCGTTGTGGGTAGAATGCATAAAAGCGTGGTGGGCAATGAGCAACAACTTGTAGACTACCAAGAGGGCACTTCCTGGTGGTGTTGAAGATGCACCACAGGGCGGAGTGCCTAGGTGAAGAAAAAATGCATACCAAAGGATTACAAAACATGGTAGAGGGGTAAGGCGGGCCGTGATGGGCACACATCAGACTAGTGTGTGCCCAAAAAAAAAGTCGAACCCATGTGTGTTCAGCCCGGCCGAGACCTAGGCAGGTGCAGGAACCAGGGGAACGAGAGCCTAGATGCAGCCCAGTGGCTCCCATTCTTCCCTGTCGTTTAGGCCATGAATGTAGCTCTGTACGGTGTAGAGCCAATACTTTTCTCTTTTTGCCAGCAACGTCTCTCAAGTTGGTATCAATCGTCTGGATTTTATTGATTATCTACCAACATAGATAATCCTGTATGTGTCCTTGTTCCAGGCAATGTGCCACCAACAGGGCTGTTAACAGTATTAGTCCCGATTTCCGAGCGGTGTTGAATAATCCTGGTTTGGGCCTGTCTACTAGTTTTTCCCTTATACAGCTTATTGCAAGGACAGTGAATTACATATATTACATGCATACTGTTACAGTTGCTGTGAAATTTGAGAAAGTTCTTTTTGTCAGTACATTTACAGACAGAGCCATTTCCACAGGGGAAATGTACTGCGATTTTTGGTAAGCCGAAGAATGTTCTCAAATTGGGAATGGGTTTCCTAACCACGGTCAGCTTTAACCAAATCTTGTTTTATATTTCTACCCCTTTTGAAAGCAAAAAGGGGCTGTGCCATGTCTGCCCTATCCAATTGTAAAATGTGCCAATGTTTCTTTATTCGTTTTTTAATAACATTGCTCTGTCTGCAAAAGGTAGTTACACAAACAGTACTGACGTTCTTTTTCTTAACATCAGATTTATCTAACAAGGTTGATAATTGATTGTAATCAGGCCTCCAGATAAGGTGGGTACCAGGCCTTTTTACACATGAAAATCTTGCAAATACGACAGCTTTAGTATTTTTCTGGGTACATTTACACACAGGTTTAGAGCAGAGGGCAGTGCAAAGGTCAGGTTACTTGATAGAATCTAAGAGGCTTCTTTTGATTTTTATCTACATGGATGTAATTGCAAGCCACCTCTGAAACAGAATGTATTTCTCTGAAACAGAATGTATTTCTCTGAAGCCTTTAAAAAAAAAAAAGAAACTGCACACTGTGATAAAAGGAATGGTTTATTTTCATTCAGCTTTAGAAGCACTGTGCATAATTTCCTAGAATGTTAGGATTGTATAATTAATTAGATGGAAAACTAAGTTGCAATTCAGAATTAATATTTTTAACAAAGTATGCTTTTTTTCCAGTGAATGCAAACCAGTATTGCACAATTGTATTTTTCAGAGTTCTGGTGCTGTGTGCATAATCATGCGGAGGCAGATCATTTTTACACTGATAATTTAATTTACACTCTAATTATAAGTGTGCAAAATGATGACTATGCACAGTCTAGATTACATCCATTCAACCTTGCAGTAAATGGAGTACATTACCATAAAAGGTCAGTGGCAGCAAGTCTTTGCTCAAGGGTGAGTGGTTGTCATTACACCAATCACATGTGTTCTAGCCTTTCAAATCTTCTTCAAGACTACAATTAAAACATCCAAAACCTGACTTTCCAGGAAGTGCAAGCGCTGTTCAAAAACAAACCAATGAAAGTTACATTTGTAATTGAAATAGAAACTCAGCAAAACCTGTCCCTGTGATAATCCAGATAGGTCTAACTTCATGTAGTGCTTCATAAATGGTTTGTCCAACATCTAGGTACTGTAATTATTATACCTCAGTCGATACTCAGTTAACCGACCTCTGAAGGATATTAGCCAATAAGATAGCTCAGCCGGTTGAGCACTCATTGCTGCAATCTGTGCATGATTTGTAGGTTGCAGGCTCGAATCCCAGCAAGTCCAACTCAGCCTTTCATCCCTTCGAGGTCGATAAAGGAGTACCGGACTTTGGTTTGGTGATAATTGTGATAAATATGTTCTATGTTCAGCGATTGGCCAAAAGCGCTATATACACCACTTGACCATTAGACTAGATAAAGAATTTAGCATGGAGTCCTTGCCTCTGTGCACTGTTGTATCATAACATTGGCATACCATTAGGTAGTAATAGCTCTAGAAAATGAGGACTCAAGCATCAAATGACAATTCTGCTATCGAACCTCAAAACACACAATACAATTCATGTTTGCTTTATTATGTAATTGGCTAGGTTTTTGTGATTTGAACATTTAAATATATACAGGAGAGATCAAATGGCCAGACCTTCGAGAAATAATGAAAGGTGTATTCTGTCACAATGCAGAAAACTACCGTACGGTAATGATTTCCACACAGTTTGTGCATGCGTCGGCTGGATGTCACATACATTTTACTCTCTTGCAAAGGAGAAAAGTCATTTTTACTCTCTTAAAATCACATTTACTCTCAAAGTTTAAAAACGGGAAGTAAAATGCTCCCATCTCAAAATCTTCTCTGGAGCACTGATTGCATTTGATCTTTGTTGAATTGACCTTTTTTCTTCCAATTGATTAATTTACTTTACTTAGACATTGGTTTAACGTATTTTCTGGATACATTATCAACACCAGCTCTCTTATGCATCACTGTTTGATTCGTTCCAAAATTCAGGGATACAAGGCAGCGACAAAGACCCTGCAGCCAAGCTTCACAGTTACCCTGTAACCCGGGACAAAGCTCCGGCATATCGCTGTGAGCCCAAACGGCTCCGCCGCATCGAGCGTCCATTGCCATGGAAGCCCGCAACCGAGGCAGGGCGCCTCTAGTGCGCTCTCCCTTTCTGCTCTGTCACGTAGAACAGCATCAGCAAGTTACTTAGCAACCGCCGAAGCCCATTCTCATTTCCATTCTGCACAGATGCGAACACGGTTAGGCAACAGTTGGTCTACCGCTTCTGAAAAGAGAGAGATTTGCTTCACAAACACAACATTCTTTTGGGGTAAGCAACTTGCTTCTGAATCCTCAACTCCACTTTGCTAACATGTCAGCGGAGCAACCCACGCGCTTACACTTTCAACTTAATTGTGTTGCTACAGATTATGAATCAGGCATCAATGATGGTCTCCTGGGGCACACAACTTGCTAATCATTATCGTGATGACTGCAGCACCTTGACCCCGAATTCTGTAAATGACCGATGTATCGGCATGCCTATTTTATTCATGCTCTTTCAGCATTTTCTATGGTTCAAACACACAATACTTACAAGATTTCATGGGGTTTGTTGCAGGCACCAGGTTATGGTTTGAGGAACCAAGGAAGAGTGTTACAATAGTCCAGCTTGGACATAATGAGGGCTCTGGCCAGTGTGAGGCAACTGTTGGTGGAAAGAAATGGTTTACAAGCATTTATACGTTTGTTAGTATAGGTGGTGGATGAGATAGTGGTATTGATTTGTTTTTTGAGGCAAAGTGTGGAGTCAAGATACACCCCGAATGTTTTGACTTCTTTTGACACTTATGATGTTACCATCAATGGTGAAGGCTTTATATCTAGGGTCTAGCTTGTTGAGGCGCACCTGGGAACCGACAATAAGCAGCTCTGTTTTGTCATAGTTTAAGCAGAGGCTATGAGTAGCCATCCATGTTTGGAATTCCAAGTAGATCTCATTTAGCTTTTCCACATCTTCGTCATAGCTCCCTGTGAGTGCGATAAGGATCTGGGTATCGTCAGCATAGTTGGTATATGTGACGCCCAGGTTGTCCAGGCGGTCAAAGAGGAGCTTGGTGAAGACATTGGGAAGGGTGGGGGAGATACAGGAACCTTGGGGAACTCTACATTGGATTGGTGCGGGGTTAGCAGCAGCGCCGCCAGATGGTGCGAAGACCCTGGTTGATCTGTCCGATAGGTAGAACTGAATCCTACTGGTGGCATCCGGGGAGAATGCAGCAGACAGGGACAGGTGTTTGATGAGGATTTGATGGTCGACTAAATCGAAGGCTGCAGACCGATCCAATAAGAGCAGAATGGCCAGGTTGCCCTTATCTTTGGCTTTGTCTATTTGGATTTTTAGATCCAGGAGGGCTGTTTCAGTCCCGTGTCTGGGTCTAAAGCCGGATTGTCTCAGTCCTAGGAGGTTGTTGTCCTCCAAATGTTGTTGTATTTGGAGATAGGCTACTCTATCTAGAAATTTTAAGAGGAAGGGTACTGTGGTGATGGGCCTATAATTAGTGGGCGTGTTGGGGTCTAGGTTAGGTTTTTTGAGCAGGGGTAGGACCCAGGCCTCTTTGAGGTTGTTGGGGACTACCGCATTTTTGAATGATGCATTAATCGGCGCCGTGAGGAGGGGAGCGAGATCTTTGATGGAACAAGGGGAGCACTTGGCAATTACAAACTGTCTGATATTTTGGGACCAGTATTCTTTGTATGTTTTGATTTTCACATATATTAAGTTGTTCTGGGGAATTACCAAAACTTTCGTTTGGGATATATTTTTGTCAACCTTAGGTACACCTTTGTTTAGCTATTATTATTACCAGCCCCAGTATCTGAGGTTGTAAAAGGGGCAAACCTACCATGTTGTTCGTACACTTCTGCTACGCCTGCCATTTTGGTGAACTGCCGTCCCTGATAGTTGGCAGGCAAGTGTGAGAGAACTGATGTAGTAGACACACTATAGTCTCGGGAAAATCCTCGACTAGTCCACACAGTGACATCAATGAGAGACAGTCCGTAACTATATAGTTCCCATCACAAGTAGAACATGGGGAAAAGCAACAAACTACTGTGAGGTAGCGCGCGCATGCGTTTTGTTGTAACCCCCACAATGCACACACCCTCCTGCAGCCTTTTATCAATGGATTTCACTATAAAAGTCAAGTAATTAGGCAACCAACTTCCTCCCACCACCACACACAACACAAATCCCACTAAACTCTAGTGAACCCCGTGGTTTAGGTGTGTTTGAGACGTCTGCACCATTTCAACAATGCCTTCCATCCGAAAACGTTGCTGGATGCTGTCCTTTGCACGAGCGCCTGGCCAACCGCCCGCTTATCGGAATTCTGCATGTGTTTCTGTACAATAATATGCTCTCGTTCCTATAAAGACCAGTGCTGGAAATTGAAAAGTGTACTGGGGGAACTGTCACCTCTTTGGAGGGTCAGGGTTTTGGGAAGGAAGGGCATGGCCCGGGGCCAGGTTGAACACATTATCTCTTCATAGAACCCAATCCTAGCAATTTGCATAAAAGCAAAGAGCATTATGGGACCATTTTAAATGTAAATCATGTCTAACCCTTTTAGAAACCCTTTTAAGTGAATAATCGACTCTTCTGTTATGATCGGTCACCATATTCACCCTAATAAGATTCAAACTGTCCACCATTGGAGGATCTAGCTTCCCTGTCAGGGCAGCTCAATTGTGGAACTCCTTGCCGCACACACTCAGAACTGACCAAACATTTACCGAATTCAGAAATAATACTATTAAATGGCTCAGAGGAAGAGCTGTAACCCACTTTCTATCTACCGTACTAACCTAACTATGACCACCTGCACTGTATCTCTATCGTATTGTTAAAAATGCATAACTTAGTAAACTATGTTCAGATGTACATTCACATGCCTTGACACCTGTGCTGCTTACCTTCACTCTGTAACATAAAGGTAACCTGCCATAACCTGTGCAACTAAGCTGTAAGTCATCTTTCAACTGCGCCTCGATACCTCTGGGTCCAGCGCGCTCTACAAAATAAATAAACAAACAAACAAACAATAAAGAGATGTCTGTAAATTGCAGGACATGTGTACTAGTTTGGACCCCTGCAACACTATGTTGCGGCCTGCAATGCTGAGTCTTCTGAAAGCGTGTTGAAGAACGGGTTACTCATGCGTGCAATGTGAGCAACCTGCGCCTCAACGAGCAGACAGAAGACAGCAGTCACCTGGGAGAGACATCTGCTGGCCCCTGGGTCTGGGGGACTCTGCGACAAGAAATGTTTTGCCAGGGCTCCGCTCCGTCTTGATCATGCCCATTCCCTGCGCTGATAAAGACCATAAAGCAAAACAAGTTGACCTAAGTGAACTACCTCTGCAGAACTCTAGTTCTGTAACTGGGGGGGCCTTCCTCTAATCCCCTTTTGTCAGAGTAGCATTGCTGCACTTCCGTTTACCAATAGACCTAAACACTTTTCTGAAACACTGTATAACAGCAATGTTTTTTTCCCCGATGCAGCTCTATGGTGTCTGAGACGGACACTGCCATGCCAGAAGCAAAAGGAGCAACAGCACCCCGCAAAGTCAAACAAGAAATGCATTCTAAAGATGAGAGCGCTGGCTGTTGGTCGTTATTTTCATTAGTATGCGAGTCTGGTTAACACCGAGACTTGCAAGCATCTAACCAAGAAACCAGGGTGTGAAACACATATTCCAGCACCAGTCACAACAAGGCCAACGGAAAGGGGACCACAGCGCTCAGATTCTGTCACCTTTGCTCAAAAGGATGTGTTGGTTCTGCCGCTGTAAACGGGCACACTCTCAATGCAGAAAGGGATATCCTTTGTATAACATCTCTTAGTGGGGGAACCGGAATACTAGCCCCTTAGCATCTTCTGAGAGTCATTTTTAAATCGGATTAGTCCCCACCGTCCTACACTTCAGGAAGGACCTGATCCACACCTTCAAAGAACATTGCACCAATCACTGATCGCTCCTCTCAACCAAACTGCTCCATGTCGGCGCTCGCCCCCATCCTCTGCTCCCCTTACCCATGCCGCCTTCCTCTGCTAACCCTACATGCACCCAACACAAAATGCCCGGCATGCATCCCCTATGTACAGCACTCGGTTGCTTCCCAGCTTAAGTTCATGCTTCAAAAATCCCAAACATGCATTATGTCTCAAGAAAGCAGCCAAGTATATGTTACATTTATTATACATAATTTACTTCTGGTGTTCAGCCCTTTTCTGTGTGCTCTCAGTTTCGGTAGATATGTGAAGGGAGAGGTGAGTGAGCTCTCTTCACGGGCGCATTCCATGGGAGAAGATGTTGCTAGCTAGATTAGGAAATTGTGTGATACTTCAACAGCTGCTGAAATGGAAGGCCACTGTTCCACAGTTTCGGAGCGATCACAAAGAATTGTATAGTCATTTACATTAGGAGATCTTCAGAAGTGCAACATAACTAATCCTTGAACAAGAATGCAATGCTTGCTATTCATCGCCTGACCCATATAAGCATTTACAAACCGGCGCTTCTCTAAGCCTCTGATCAGTGGGGCACCGTCATTGTATGCCCTTCGTAGTAGTTGTAAATGCTTCTTGGGTAGGCCCAAGAACACAGTAGCCCAAACGAGTGCTCACACCAGAACCGATCATCATAGGTCTGAGTTCTATTCATCATCAATCCCCACCTTTCTTTCACACATAGCTTCTGTCACCAAAACATGCAACCTAAAACTACACCTCCTCTGTAAGAAAAGGCACTCTTCCCCTAACAATTTCAGCACTGCGGTCCAGACACTGGTCCTGTCCAAGCTAGACTACGGAAATGCACTCTTCACTGGACTCAAACAGCACACACGTCCCCATGCAAGCCAAGCAGAATGCAGCAGCAAGACTCATCCTGCACCAACCCAAACACTGGCACACCACCTCAGCTCTCGACCAACTCCACTGGCTCCCTGTACCCCAAATAATTGCCTTCAATGGACTCTGTTGTAAAACAAAAAGCCCTCCACCTCAAAACCCAATCTTACCTTCACAACAAACGGAAACCCTTGACCCACACAAACTCTAAATAAGCTAGCCAAAATCTCCTATTCACCCAGTGGGCAAACCGACCCTGGGACACCCCACCACTTCACCCTCCATCACCACTACCCTAAAAAGCCTTAAAAAAAAACTTTTCCCCGCACATAATCCAACCTCACTACTTCCCCAGTCATCGATGGGCTATCCTAATCTTCATATCCTGTCCTGCAAACATTGGTAACTTCTATTTCATCTGTCACCTCTTGAACCTTGTAAGGTGCTCCAAGACCCGCTGAGTGGGGCTAGCGATGAACAACACAACACACAAAAAGGTACCAGTGCCTGAAGACCACTACAGTGGTGTTGGCATAGTATTAAAGCTTTGTAACGCAGCATAAAATCTGCACCATTTCTATGCATTCTTGAACGACCTCCATTATATACTGATGTTGATGTAATATTATCTATAGCTGTACATATATTTTACCCCGTCAAAATATATACGTCTTTATCCTTTACAGTTCTCACATATTCATCACTGGATGCAGTTTGCACTTTCCGTAAACGAGAAATTAAATAAATACCTTTCACAATCAATTTACTTCCAACAAATATTTTACTACTCAATGGCATGAGTAAATATCAGTAAGGGAGGTGATAAAAGAACACATGGGGGAACGTTTAAGTATGAGAGTCAATGTGTTGCTTTTTTTTATATCACCTGCTATTGCAGTTTTGTCACTTCATATTGCTATAAATGACCGGCACTACATATGGCTGGGAAAGCCAAGAAACTTACCGTGAGGGTCTGACCCCAAGAGCCAAACGCGAGCCAAGCCATTGAAAAGGGTACATTAAACAGCCTGATATTATGTGAATATCAAAGGTGACATTGTAAAACCATTTTGATTTGATCATCACCATAATTTACTATTAAACATTTCTGTTCTTGGTATCGGCAGGCAAAACTAGACTGTAAGGTCTCGCAAGATGAACTCCCACTACTACCAGTAAACATTTGCAGTAAAAAGGCATAGAAGCCTGCTGGAACTCTGCCTCATGAACTCTGGCTCTCACCTTGCAACGCATGGAGTGCCAGAGGCACTTACTGCAGTGTGCTCGCATACAGACCTACTGCAAAAGCATCCAACATTACAACTGATGAGATCTTCTCATTACCAGGCTGGCGGTTGGACGAAGCCTGGAGGATGTTGTTCACATTGCAGGTTAGCAGAGCCAGATGAAATTTTCTCAGGGTTACCTACACTTGGAATGCACCTGAGAATGACAGAATTGCCACATTTGGAACAGCTCTACAGTTTTGTAATCCTGTTCAAGAATGTTTGTAGACACTGTTCTGTTGTAATACACTGTTAGCTCTCAGACAGTATGAGGGGGGATTGCCCCATTTCCTCGATCAACCCAGATTGCACCTATTCATGTCTATGACATCCTTTACTCACCAGCAAATCTCACGGGCATAGGGAAACACAATAAAAGGCTGATTGAAAGGTAATTTAACGAAACACGAATGAAGAATCTTCATCACACCCTCAAAAGAGGGTCATTAGAGTGCTAGGGTCAGAGCATCCTCATTGCAACATAGACACACAGAGATATATATGTAAAAACCTGACTTAGCCAGGCCACTGGAAAAAAGTGTTATTTGGGCAACTTGGGTGTTGTGGTTACCGTCATTATACTGTACAATAAAAAGGGCTACATTTTAATTGTCCAAAGAGAAAAACTAAGGA
Source organism: Ambystoma mexicanum (assembly GCF_040938575.1). NCBI lineage: Eukaryota > Metazoa > Chordata > Amphibia > Caudata > Ambystomatidae > Ambystoma > Ambystoma mexicanum. The sequence goes on along the minus strand of NC_090937.1, from coordinate 399,219,107 downwards.
GTGTTAATCATTTACCCAGTAGGGTGGCTCTGTACAGCAGTCACACAGGCTAGAAAGGATAAGTCTAACAGAACAATATCACTTTTTTATACCGCTTCCTGCCAGATGCATACTACTTCTAAGTGATGTAATACTCAGTGTTATTAACCCCAGAAGGATAAAGGGCTAAATAGCCTTGCAGGGCTTTGAACTCGTGATTACGGGTTTTTAAATGTTTGAGACGAACGCTTCACCATCTGGCCCTTCTAAATTGACACTGCAGAGAGGGCTTAAAGACCCTTTCACTGAGAGGTGGTGCATGGAGGATATTTTGCACATCTTTCCCGTTCACAGCCTTGAACATGGGGTTTCTGTGATTTTCTTTCCCAGTTCCCCTAGGCTCAGTTTACGTTGCCGGTTTCATGCAATGGTCAAACCACATATTAGAGCCGATGACTGACAATAAAAGGCAGTTTGTGTTGGACAGAAGAGTGCATGTACAGTGTACAATCCAGGGGGATGTTTCCATTAGGTTGTGCTGATATTACTGTTATATATTCAATGAGTTTTGACAGTCTTTCCCAAAGATAGGGTCATGTTTTTTGCGGGTAAGAGGAGACGGTATGCCGCATTCAGAGGTGATAGTGCTTGCTGCACTCTGGTTCACATTAAGTGTGCCTCTCGCTCCAAAGCACAGTTTTCAAAATGAGGATATCACCTACATATGTTTTCCATGCACTGAAGAAATATTGTTTTTAGTGGGCACCACAAACAGGGCATGTGTTGCTGTGAGCCTTTGTGTGTTTTCCTAAGGTGCCACTGCAAGACAAATTGACTCACACTGCATTGAGGGAACTATCTGTACAATCACCGCCATCTAGTTTTTGAACATCTATATAACTCTTCCTCAATGTTCCCATATCCTTCTCAGTTTCTACTCCCTCGCCTTTTTTTGTGTCTCCCGTATATGTGCTTCCTCCTTGTTGTCCCTCATCTTGCTCTACCCTACCTCCCCCAACCCTCCTCTTCTTTCTCCATCATCTACTTTTTGTATCTTTATTGCCTACTCCCAGTTTCCACCATCAGCTTCCACCTTCGGCAAGGACAGCAACCTTAATGTCTGGCTTGGCTCTAGTTTGGCTCTTGATTTCTAGAGGGTCTAGAGCTAAGCCAGATTTCTGCCTCGAGCCCCCATTGCTTGCCCACTTCTAGCATTACTATTCCCCAATTTAACAATTCTCAATTATTGACTTTAGAATGATGAAGGTCTGACTTAGCCCTGACAATAAATAAACCCATGATCTTCTGTTTACTCTCATAACAATATCCTCAAATGTTTCTATAGTGCTTCAAGCCGGGTTCCCAAGACAGTTTAGCTGTAATCAAATTTCACAGTGCTCCATTGTTATCAACCTGGGAAGGATGGAGTGCCATATATGGTTACTTCCCAAAAGTATCATCCGTGTATTGATTGATCAGAAGGGAGGGAAGGGGGGGGGGGGAGTACCAAGATATGGCACGCCCACGACAAAAACACAAAGTCTTCAGAAGAAAACTTCTTTTCTTGTGTTTCACAGAATCGAAAGCTGTGGGGAGGTCCTAAATAGCAGCAAACCATGATTCCTGCTTAACATATAAAGATTGGGCAATTAAAAAATAAAGGTTTGGGACTTACGAAGCAGTCACAAGACCTTTACAGAATCCTAATTGAGTAGAGGTATTGATGTTAGTATGCTAATTGACAAAAGGTCTACAACCAGGCATTTCTTTTCACACTTCCCCAAAATGCCCCTGAAGTTCCCATAGGTTTGCTGCTGGCCTCAGGGATGTATTCTCAGCAGTGAACCAACATACATAAGGCTGGCCTAACATGGAAGTGCCTTCAAACCTCCTACTTATTCCTACTAATCGAACTCGCTGTTCATGTAGATTATTGACCCGGCAGCCTCAAAGACTCCATTCCCACTACCTGCCCTCAGTGCTTTATTGTGGCACAAAGCGCTATCCATGTCATAATACAACGGGCTCCCAGTCATGTAATGCTGCCTCCTGCACTGAAATCATGGGTAGTGCAGCGACTGAACTCTCAAGATATTATCAAAATATTCAAATATTCCCTTTCACTGCACCAAAATGGTGTATGTGGCCATGCATGCATGGCTCTCCGAAGGACGGCCCACACACCGGATATCCTCTCCCCCCAGTGTGTCCATTTCATTCACCTTGCACACTGTCCACTCTGTCACTTCTGACCTCAGGTTTTTCTCTATAGAGAGGCTTTGAGGTTATGGTAACACCTACAGGACAAACAAGGCACCACACATCTAGGGTACACGGGCAGTACTTGACTATAAGTACTAGAAACTGCCAAAGCAGATATGCTCACATTCACAGGACCATTAAGCATTTCCTCTTTTCCATTGCTTTGATCCTTCTACACAACGACTCTAAAGGTATATAAACTATCACAAACTCCCTCCCTAGCCTGAATTCCTTCCTTAGCTGCACACACCCTTCAAAAGGGTTTAGCCTTTCGTCCCCTTTCTGATTGCCCCTCCTTTGCTGCCCTAGACCACTATGGTGGTGACTGGCGCAATATAAAAAAAACTCTGAAAATAACAGCAACAAGATGTACATATCTACATTATCTTACATGGTGTCTATGTTTAATTATTGCACGATCAGTCACTGGCTCCAGACTACTGTAATGTCCTCTTTGCCGGCACCTCGTCCCAAAACCTCCGGAAGCTGCAAAAGATACAGAATAATGCTCGCCGAGCAGCTCTTAACATTCCCAAATGTGAGCACATATCTGCTGCCAGGAGAGCAGTACATTGGCTAACTATTTGCGTACTGATTATCTTTAAAACCGTGTCCAATATTCACAGGTGCCTCTCCAACACCGCACCCCCTACCTCGCTCAGAAAATTACTAAAGTTCACTCGTCAAGGCACACTAGGACCCCCCCCCCCATACACACCGCCTTCACCAGCCTAAATTCAAACGTACTAAAGCTGGAGGCTTTAGATTCCCATCCGTTGCAGCCAAACAGTGGAACTCTCTTCCTCCCACCTTGAGAGCTGAACCTCAATACTGGGTATTCCGAAGATCCCTCAAAACCTGGTTCTACAGACTCCTCCTAATGAACTGGTAAGTCTGGTCTAACTGACAATGGGCCTCATAACAACCCAGGCGTTAAAGGGTTAACGGCGCTGTAAAAGGTTGCGGCGCTGTTAACCCCTTAACGCCTTACTACGAGGTCCCTTTGCGGCTCCCAACCTTAACGGCTGGTCTGTACCAGCCGTTAAGGTAGGGACCCGCAAAGGGACCTTGAAGGTAATTACGGTACCGCAATTTGCAGTACCGTAATTACAGCCTTCCCCATTCCCATTGAGCCCTATGGGGCAAAAATGGGAATGGGGAAGGGCCAATGGTAAATGGGGGATTACCACCCTGCCAACCTTGGAATCGGGTGGTAATTCCCCACTTTACCATGGCAGATTCGGTAAGTTACCGCGTTAACCATGGCGCTAATAGCGCCATTGGTTAACGCCAGGGTCGTAATGAGGCCCAATGTGTTGTCCATTGCAAGTAACTGGTGTCTGTAACAGCGCCTCGTTTTGTGTGCTTTATGAATGAAAAATAAATGCATGCGTTCCAAGTAAGTGCTTAATTGTGCTAATTGCCACCATCGCCTCTAGCTATGGTCACAGGTACTACAAGGGTTGCATAGACGATGGAAATGGCATAGATGTGTTCAGAGGTCTTAACTTCTATAAAGGCTACTCAAAAATGATGAAAAATAAAGCAAAAATCAAATAACTCACACTGGGTGTCCCAGTGGCATTGGAGGTTTCCCAGTGGTTCCAAAATCAATTTTTCTGCAATCGTTTCTCAAGGGTGAACAGTCTGTCGGTGTCACTGTCTTTTGGACAAGCTGTTAAACTGGCTGCACTATCTCTCTTGGAGGAGGCAAAAGGGTGTCACAGATGTCTGATGGCCACTTGCCTTTCCTTCTTCCTCAAGTCTCAGGGTCCCTTCGCTCCACTCTCTTCTCCCCTCTATCCTCCAGCACCTCTTAATCGCTCCTCCTAACTCGCTCCAACATTGTGCCACTGCTCGCCACAACCTTACACAACAGAAACGTGATTGGCACTGGACTAGCTTATAGTGTACCCCTTCCTCCCCCTAGGTGGGTGTTCCAGTGTGGTACAGTATCTGGAACCTGTAACTATGAGAGGGCTAGGATGAGCTGACGTCCCGGAAGGCACCCGAGACTGCTTTCTGTTCTTAGGGCTGGAACAAGCCTATAATTGTCCTGTCAGCATCTGGGTTGCTAATTTTTCACCCCTCTTCTCTGTGCTGCCTGTGTAGCTATTTCATGTATACAGCGTGTAGTTAAATGGATGGCAACACACTGGGTAAGATTATTAAATTATTCATGTACCAGAAACTGCCCTCATGTAAAATTGCGTGGCCTCACGGGCGGAATTTATTCCTTTTTCCTGATCAACATTCTTTGATCCACTACCATTTATTTGATTACACGTGCAACCTACTACCACAATCAAACACCCTCCCCCTCTTTGTACCTTCCCAATTGACAGTCAGTCTGTTCCTATGCTGCTATCGCCATTCTTATCTTTTGCAATAGTGCCTGGGGGTCATTAGGTGGGGATCGCAGGGGCAGGACGCCCCCACCTGCTGAGTGAAGCTGCACCCAGAAGGGGCATTAAGGAGGAATCCCTGGGGCAGTCCCACCTTGCCCCAGTACTAACAAACGGGCCTGTGGAGGGCAAGCACCTTCTATTCTCCTGCCCTTTTAAGAGGTCCTCATATGCTGAGTGCAAGCTGTTTCCCCAATACCCCTTCAGTTTGTGGTCCCCGGGGGGCCTCTACCATGCAGGAAAAATGTGCAAACCTTGCTGGCATAGGTGATCATCATAGCCACATTCTGGTGATGCCAGGAATAGACGGTGAAGCAGTATTCTGACTGCAAGGGAAATTGACAGAGTGGCATCCTCAGCAAACTGAGTAAATCCAAAATGGTGACCAAGCCTGAAGTTGGTGCGGTCTAGGACCCTGTTGCAGAAATGTACTACCTTCAGAAGAAATCATTACGACAGAGCCGCTGCTCCAATCCAATCACACCCAGCCATATTGAGTACATGCATGAGCCAAACTCCTGAGTAGGATGCACCAGTGGGTGGAGCTAGGCACCCTTTAAAGCAATTTACACTTTGACAGACGTGTGGGTGCGAGGAATTGGCAAGCAAGTACGGCAGGTTGCTAGAGGTGGAGAGAGGAGGTGGAAAAGAGCTAGAGGAAAGAGGATGGGAAGTGAGGCGATGAGGTGGAGAAAGGCACTGAAGGAGCAGGCTGGAGTGGTAGAAAGAACATCAAAGCTGAGATGGGAGGAAGACAGAGAAGAATTGGTGAGTGGAACACCAAAAAGTAGGTGGTTGAAAGGAGACACAACACACAAGAGGGACACCAGGTTATTGTACACCCCGGCCATACCTGGTATAGCACATGTGGCGGAAAAAAGGGACCGGGTGTATCGTGCATCTGTACAGTAGACCAGATGAAGCAGAGGTGAACCCAAGTCAAACAAACTATGGGAGGAAAAGATTCATTTCTATTCCATTAGTGCTCGATAATGAGTACAACAAATGTATTAATATAGAAATGTTAAACACATGACACATTCTTCATTGATCGAGACATTCAATAAATTCATACAAATGTATCATTGTGGCTAACATTTCGTTAACACTCCATCTAAAATAATAGATGTGGAAATATTCTACACCTATTTAAACATGTGTAGTGAATAGACCAACAAAATAGTATACAGCTCAAGAACCACCCATTCGGTAGTAAACAAACAAGACAAACAATCAACAAATACATACTACAATCAAGCATAGCAATCAAAATGTCAAACACAAAAAATCAATTATTGAAAATCAAATATTGTGCATGAAACAGTAAAAAGCATGATACATATAATTCAGACCAATATCAAATTGACCAATATCATCCCGAGCTGTATACCGGACATATCCCAACACAAAGGGTCAAGCAGAGCCAGGCATTTACTGATAATTACACACACCTGACTTCCATCACACTTCCCCACACGGATAAAAGGCGGAGCACGAAAGCACTCTATGAGCCAGGCAAAACACACGAGGAAGCAACAGTTCTGAAGTGGCAGTTTAATCTGAGGAGAAAGGCGGGAAGACCAGAAAGAGTCTCTGAAGGTAGCCCCTCTACCATTTGACATGTTAGCCCCCTTGCGCCAGACGTTTGTTACATCCCTGATGTGCAACATGCAGGTGAGCGTATTCTAAATTTGCATTGCATGTCGTTAGCGTTTTTCGTGCCCCAGTGTACCTTTTCAATGGGTATCACAAGTCGCAAAGAAACTAAAACAGGGCTGCGGAAATGTCACAATTTCGATCATTTGGAAGAATAGGAACATGAAGGGAGCTTAAGCAAGGGTGTGCTCTTCAACCTGGATTTGTCAGACCCACCAATAGAGCGAGGTAAGGGGAATAATTTCCCACCTAGGATAGGCGATAGACATATTCTATGTATGGCCTATGCAGAGGATGTTGCCATTTTTGAACGTACAAATGTAGGCATCAAGCGTAGTGCCAAGAGATTATGTGAGTATATATGTGTGTAAGCAGGAGCAACAGCTACAACAGTCCCATTAGTACCCTATAGGGCGATAGATTATTACACCTACCTCGGGCAAGTTATTTCAGCCAGGCAAGGTCATAAGGAACTAATGGATTTCAAAGTAAAGAAGGCACATGTATTCATGATGGTTATAAAACAAAATAGCGACCAAAACAGCGAGTTTTAGTCTACAAGGGATCATGTTTGCATCCAAGCAAAGCTTCATGGCTTTGGTGATGTATGGTTTGTACACTCGTCTGGAAATCATTTGGATTGGTTACAGAGATTTGTTTCTCAATTTCATTTCTTGCAAGGTGTGTGCTATACCCATCCTAATTGGATATACTCCATGAAACATTCCACTTCGCCCGATCAAGCATCTCCGCTGTGACGGGTCTACTTGCCAGGAGCATAATCTACCAGGCAGATTGCTGTATTTCCATGTGCTAGTGTCCCACCAAGGCATACATCCATGGTGGCATGAAGAGGCTAGTTTGGTTGTTGAAAATGGCAACCTAGTATTGCTTAATATTGAAAAGCCATGAGCATGCACTTTGAGCAGTGAGGTCTGGCAATACAATCCACATTCCTCTGCGTTTCCATAAAAGAAATGCTACAACAGTCGCTGATTTTTATGATTGTGGTATATCTGACCCTAGCGTTATGTGTTCAGTAGCATCAAATAATAGGGGGGATACAGAGCTTATAAAGCATGTAAACTAGTCACCCTGAAGCCCATAAACTCCTGCTGCCTTGCTAATGAAATAGTATGGACGGATGTGCAGGACAGAAGCCCCAATGAACAGAACATGAACCACTTGGATCCCTCTGCGCAACTGGGAGTTGGGACAAGCTGAGTTTCTTGGATACACAAGCCCTGGTCGGGGGATTTTCTAATTTTGAGGGCAGAGCTCGTACCAGATATCATCAAGCTTCAGAGAGAATGGAGAAGACCATGAACCCATCGCGGCTCTCTGAGCCCACCGACAGACCAGTGCTCTGGCCCTGCACCATTCTAAAGGGAAGTGTGAGCAGTAGGGTAGCTAGTCTCAAGAACCCTCCAGCCCCACTTTGCTGAGCGGGACCGAAGAGACCAGCTGGTACGAGCCAGTGGCAGAAGGACGTCTGTTAGCAGGAGCGGGAAAGCACCACCACAAAGCCATGGCCCTACTTTCTCCAAATCATAAGTCTAGATCAGGGGGTGTGCAACCTCTGGCTCTCCAGATATTCCAGACTACAACTCCCATCAGCCCTAGCCAACATAGTTAATGCTGAGGGATTATGGCAGGCGTACTCAAATACATCTGGAAAGCAGCCAGTTGTCGACCCCGGTATCGATCTAGACCATAAATACTTTACATTCTACTTCAGGTTTTGATGCATGTGTAATATTGAGAGTACTAGCTGCCTTGAAAAGGACTTAGTGCCACAAAGGACATATTGTAATGAAAACAATACCCATCGACTGAGCTTCATGTGTCAATTGGAACTCCTTTAAGAGTTTAGAAACCTCACTTCAAGTTTTGACAGTACTGCTGCTGAAATGGGTCAACTTCAAATTCCCTATTTCAGGTCTGGTGTGCTGGAATGTTCAGCCCTTTTATTCTTGGTCTATAAATAATGGGCAATGGTCGAGGACCAGCGCATCCCGATTGCCTTGAATGCGTGCAGCATCAGTGAGAATGATTGGAAATGAACTAAGGTGAATGCGTGCAGCATCAGTGAGAATGATTGGAAATGAACTAAGGTTTGCATATGTTAAACTGCGAAGGACTCAAATATACAAAATGAACTGCAAATATAATCCCTGCCCTTTATTATGCTGATGAAAGGTCACGCTAACTTGTACTTGACGCACTCTCCAAGGAACATACAAACACAATATGCAGGAAGCTGCAGGTGTTGTTAAATATTCAGCTCCTTTAAAGCCTGCACTTATAAAGGTTGGCGTTGTATGCTCTTTGAAAGAAAATAAAGTAGCATCAAACCAATAGCAAATCTAATGACATAATGGCAGGATAAAATCCACCATCCATGGAGAAAGTCTGCATCATGTTATGTTGTAGGGCCTTTGGAAAGTGCAATGTACAGCATTTCCATGGCCTCTTGGTGCAGACCGGAGCCTGGGCTGTGCATGGTGTGCACAACTAGGTCCCATGTCAGATAAACATTTGCCAGGTTTGGGTATTGTGGCGAGTTAGAAGGGAGACAGAGGGCCTCATTACGAGTCTGGCGGTAACCATGCCGGGAAAACCGGCAGGCTACCACCGGACCCGTATTACCATTCCGCCTCCATGATTCCCGGAATCACCGGGGCATTACGACCCCGATGACCCGGTAATTCCGGAGGCGGAATTCTGTACTCCCCATTTCCATGGAGTCCCAAAGGACTCCATCGGGATGGGGACAATGGAAACACTGGTTCCGTCTATGACGGAGCCGGTGTTTCCATGTCCGCCTGCAGGCGGGTGGTGTTAAACCCGAAGGTCAGACCTGGCAGGAGTGACACCTCCCGCCTGCAGGACTCTGAAAAAGCCGGTCCGAAAACAACGGTGGCAGTGGTTTTACCGCCACCGTTCTTACCGGACCGGCAGGGTCGTAATGAGGCCCAGACTCTCAGGTGGCATGGTCAGGAAGATTTATTAAAGTAAGAATTTGTAAAGCCTAACTTTCCCTATAGAAATGATAATTATATACCTAATTTACCAACGAATGTGCTCGTCAGTCAGTTGTGAAAGTCCAAATATAGAAGTCTGCTGTCCAAAACTATCCTAGTGGACCCTACCACTATATAAACAAACTTAGGCTTGGAGAATGTCTCCCTTCGCCTTTGGATACTTTTAGTGTCAGCCTGTTTATTAGTATAAGATTCTTAAATATATTCTTGTTATGTATTTGATCAGTCCCTTTAACTCTTCCTATTGGCTTGGGAGTTGTTCTCTCCCTTTTGAGATCTCTTTCATACATTTCTTATAGGTTTTACTTTCTTGACTGTAGTTCTCAATATCGTCTTGGTTATATTTCTGCCTTGAGGTTGTTACCCCCTTTACTTTATTAAGGTTCAGTTCAAATTGGCCTGTTCAACCTTGTATCTGTTGCACTGTTTGCACCCTTTTCCAAGGGAGTATGGTCACTGGTTTTTCTCTCTCTTACTTCAGCTTTTTAATAGCTCTTGTTTTTTCTTGCTTGAATTTTTGTGAATGGTAATGTTGAATTAATTTTGTAATTTTCTTAAGTGTGAAAAGTTTCTTTTGTAAACTGAAACACACGGTATTAAATAAAAAATTAAAAAATAAAGAATAACTTGTACCTTCGAGTGGTCACACTTTGCATTCACTTTAGATTCTTTCCACTTTTCCCCGAGTATATATAACGATCCCCACCCGTGACTCCCGTACTGCCGCTTGGCTTCTTCTTCAAAGGAGAACGTCTTCTGTAGTTGGGTTCCTCAGGATCCTTCTTGCCTACTTGTCGACCGCCGGTGCCTTCTGTGGCATATGGTTTCTCGCAGTCTCCCCTTTGCTCTTGGTTTCTTGTCTCGCTTCAGTGTTCCGGTCTGAATGGCGGACCGGTTGCCTTCAGGCTTCCACTTCACAATGGTCTTGGCGCAGTTGTCTGGATCGTCAGTCCACCACAGATGTTCCCTGTGGTCCCGCCACCATCTATCTGCGGGCCCCTGCCCTGCTGGATTCACTCGTCACTGTCATGCCACTGCGTTGGTGTTCTGCTCAATATGCTGAAGCGGGGTTTCTCGTTCCTGCAGGTGTCACGTCACTCGGGACCTTCCCGTGCTGACGTTTGCTTTCCTCTCTCTCGATTTCTTGATTCCTCGAGGTTACGGTATAAGACACTCATAACTTTTTTATACAAAATATTGATCAAGACCAGTTATACAGAACAACACCTCAAGATTAGTGTTTTAGCCTCTTTAAAATGGAAACTGGGTGATTCAATTTAAATTGCTTATTTGTTTATTCTTTTTGATACCATTTTTAAATTAGCACTTTATAAATCTGCATAAAAATACTGACAACAATTTTGACCCATAAAGATAATGTCCTACACCTGTGGAAGCCAGAGGACGAAAAGGATGGACAGAGCAGGTAAGGAGCAGACCCAAGTACTCTAAAGCAGCTGTGAGACTAGGGAAGGGCAAGGTACGGAAGGGAGGGAGGGCCAGGGTGTGTGTAAGTAAACAAAGCAAAAACAAAGGGGTGATGGTTGGAAGGTTTAGACTGAATCTTAACCACTGGCATTGCTCGGGGCAACCCTCCAGACCATCGTTATTCGCCTGCCAAGCCATTACAGAAGGGGAAAGACCATATGCAAATCAGGCATGGCCCACCCCAAAAGGGGCAGTCAGCCCGAACTGCTAGGTCACATCCCTTCTGCACGAGACCACAAGCATCCCCAAACATGTTTTGCCCTTGTTGGGGGGCTCATCAGTGAGGAGTAGCTTGGGTCTCTAGGCCCAGCAGGCATGGGACCCACGTCTGGGCATACCCGTCCCACTCGGGGTGACAAAGCAAAAACAAAGGGGTGATGGCTGGAAGGTTTAGACTGAATCTTAACCACTGGCATTGCTCGGGGCAACCCTCCAGACCATCGTTATTCGCCTGCCAAGCCATTACAGAAGGGGAAAGACCATATGCAAATCAGGCATGGCCCACCCCAAAAGGTGACGCCCAAAACTGATGACGCCCAACAAGGCTGAAACATGTCTGGGGATGCTTGTGGTCTCGTGCAGAAGGGATGTGACCTAGCAGTTCGGGCTGGACTGACCCTTTTGGGGTAGGACCAAGCCTGATTTGCATATGGTTTTTCCCCTTCTGTAATGGCTTGGCAGGCTGAAAAACGATGGTCTGGAGGGTTGCCCAGAGCTTTGCCCGTGGTTATGATTAATTCAAAACCTTACAGCCATCACCTTTCTGTTTTTCTAAAGTCACCCCGAGTGGGATGGGTATGCCCAGATGTGGGTCCCGAGTCTGCCGGGCCTAGAGACCCAAGCTACTCCTCACTGATGACGCCCAACAAGGCTGAAACATGTCTGGGGATGCTTGTGGTCTCGTGCAGAAGGGATGTGACCTAGAAGTTCGGGCTGGACTGACCCTTTTGGGGTAGGACCAAGCCTGATTTGCATATGGTTTTTCCCCTTCTGTAATGGCTTGGCAGGCTGAAAAACGATGGTCTGGAGGGTTGCCCAGAGCTTTGCCCGTGGTTATGATTAATTCAAAACCTTCCAGCCATCACCTTTCTGTTTTGCCTAAGTAAACATAATACATATTTGCAAAGCTACTCACACGGCAAGGAGGGTGGAGTTAGTTAAAATAGCGCTTCATATGCATGTATCTTTAAAGTAGACAAGCACCCATGCTGGCAGCGCTGTAGCTGTTCTGTATAGGCCTTACAGGTGTGAAATGACCACACACACGTGTTGCCTAGTTGGAAAGCCATTGTTGTGGTCAAAAGATGTATTAGTTTACAAAATCTTTATGAATTACATACAAACATGATTATAACAGTGTTATGAATAAAACATGTGACCCAAAACTAAAAGCAGCAGGAGCCGTGTCTCAATGGGGGCAAAAAATGACCCACAACAAGACATTGCAATCAAGCAGGGATGGATAACAGTTGAAGAAGGAAACACGGTCTGGAAATCAAAATGGGAAACGAGTCCATATACATGAGGTTTACATGAACAGGCTAAAGGTTTACAAGCACTGGCAAAAACAGGGGTAATCTCCTTCGTAACTCCATCGCATTATTGCTATACGATGAAAGAGCAAAATGCAGAGTGTCCGACCACCTGTCATGTGTGAGTTGAATACACCCGGGCCCACCCGGATGGGAGGCCCGGGGCCGTAAGCTGGGAGGTGGGGGATTTGTGCGAAGTCCGGTGGGGCAGCGCCTGTTTGGCGCTGCCCCACTTAGCATGCACATGGTGGGGTCGGGCTGCTGGGTCCCTTGACAATGGGAACCCAGACAGTGCGTCTCCAAGACAGGAGGGTGAGGTGAGAGGGGCAGGTGACAACCGGTAGTCGCTGCCCCCTGTCACCTTGCCATCCATACTTCAAAGGCCCCCCTTCCCATCCTGCGGATGCTGAGCGGGGGCCTTTTGAAGTTCAAAGAAAGGGCCGCCTTGCCCCCAGGCCGAATTTTGCGGGGGCAAGGTGGCCCTTCTCATGCTTCCTCCCCGTCAGCCACGAACAGCAGCAGGACGGCTGCAGGCTCCCAGGACCTGGATTAAGGGGAGAAAAGATTGTTTTGCCCAAGGAGCCCGAGGAAGCCTGCAGCATGCGGCTGCACACGGACCTCGCACATCAAGAGCCCGAGGAGGTCGGCACAGCAGTGAGCGGCTACACACGGAGCTCGCAGAGCTCAAAGAAGGCGGGTCCCCGAGCACAACACAAGGAGTGAGCGGGGCTGCAACAGCAGAGCCTTCATAGCACGGCAAGCAGAGCGTCAGGCTCAAGCGTATAAGGAGATAGGTTCGAGCCCCGGAGAGGGCGCAAGAATTTATATTTGGGCGCAAAATTTTTTAATTTCTCTCTGGCTCAGGGAGGACACAGAAGACAGAGGACAGCCGGAATTCCCAGACGCACATTTCGGCAGACCTGCATTGGAAGGAGGCTAACACAGAGCCCCAGCTTTTTACTTCACCTGGGAACTACAATAAGGGGGGGAAGAGGACCCTGACCCACACAGCAAGTTGGGAAACACAAAGACAACCCATTACGAACCAGCACGCAGTGACCCAAACAGGCAAGAGATGGCCAACGCCTTATCCCTGAAAGAAACATTACTCCTGGAATGGGCCAAAGCAGCGGAAGCCGTCCATGGCATGGACGTGGTGCAGGAAAGAATGGCAGAGCTCGCATCCACCGGCCTCAACGAGGATGACGCAGGCGCCCTGGAAGAGGAGGTCGACAGCGATGAGGAGCCAGCAGAAAGGGAGCAGCCAGCTAGGAAGAAGCAGCACCTTGACGTCCGCAGCATGCCCGCCTCTTCAGACACCCACCCAGGCACCAAAAGGAAAGCAAAATCAGGTCATGTGAAAAGCAATGATTTGGGGCCTATGCTTGAACAATTTTTAAAATGGCATAAGGGTGCGGGTGCTGGGAAAAAGAGGAGGCACAGGGATGACTCGAGCAGCTCCAGCAGTGAGAGTGACAGCACAGACACAGAGTCGGAATCTGGGGGCGAGGATGACCAGGGCCACCTTAAAGCATGGGTTGGGCCTAGCAATGATGCACCGTCTCCAACCCCACATATGACTAAATATGGGAGGCGCACTGCCGGCAAAAGTGTAAATAGAAGCCTAAAAAAGACCATTGCATGGCACATTGAGCGGAAAATTAAGAGAAAGATCTGGAAAAAGCAATTTATTGACATTTTCTGCCTATTGGAATATGAAGAATTAGGTTTGGCATTTCAAAAAGGGATAAGAAAGAGGAAGAAAAAGAGAGAGCAAAGAGGCCCACACTGGAGAAGAATATTCAGAACTGGGAGGCCTCTTTTCAAATCCTATCCACAATAATTCTAGAAAAATTCCCAGAAGGGGGCACTGCACTAATTGCCTACCACCACAGAATTTTGGAGATTCACAATACCTTTGGGGGGGTGGGGGGGGAGTCTTGGCTGAACTATGATAGAGAGTTCAGGAAGGAGATGCAGAGATTCCCTGACCTAGGCTGAGAGGAGGAAGACCCTAAATTGTATCTGTTTCATGTATTAAAAGAAAACTCAGCTAAGAGCGCCCAAAGCAGCAAGGACTATGAGCATCAGTATAATAGAAGGGGTAGAAACAGGCAACATAACCAGCGCAGGCCTCAACAAGACAGTATAAATACTAACAAAAACAAACCCCCCTTTCGAAGAACGCCCCCAGGGGGGCAAAAAACAGGGCATAATCAGGGGCAGGCTGGCAACCGCAGCAACGTGGGGGCCAAAGGAAGCACACCGGGGGCCTGCTGGTACTTCAACAGAGGGTCATGTAACAAGGGCAACGAGTGCAGATACAAGCACCAATGCAGCACATGCAGTGGTGGCCACAGCAGCAACAACTGCACAAAAGCCTCTCCTTCCAGGCCCAGCCCAAAAGTCACTGAGGGCAAAAACATGCACTAGCTACAGAATAGGGGCCTCTCCAATAGAAATTGACAAACTGCTAAAAATGTTAGAGAACTACCCTGACCCAGCAGCTAGAGCATTCTTGGCTCAGGGTTTCAAAGATGGCTTTCAGATCTCATTCAAGGGCCAGGGATTTCCCACCATACCCAAGAACCTACAATCTGCCTCATCCCTAGCTACCATAATAAGCGAAAAAATTGATAAAGAGCTACGACTAGGGAGGATTGAGGGCCCCTTCCAGCACCCCCCCTTCACTGAGTTTTTCTGCTCCCCCCTGGGCATCGTGCCCAAAAAAGAGCCGGGGGAGTTCAGGATGATCCACCATTTATCACACCCACCTGGTAGCTCTTTCAACGACGGCATCCCTGTCACGGATGCCGCTGTCTCTTACAGCTGCGTGCAAGATGCTGTCGACTTAGTAAAACTGTCAGGTAGACACGCTCTCATGGCAAAAGCGGACATTAAGTCAGCTTTCAGGCTGCTGCCCATGCACAAGAGCACTTACCAGTGGCTGTGTTTCCACTTTGACAAATGCCTGCCCATGGGCTGCGCCATCGCGCGTGCCTATTTTAAACAGTTCAGTTCTTTCCTACAGTGGGCGTTCCAACAGGCCATGCCCAGAGCCAGAACGGTACACTATTTGGATGATTTCTTCTTCACTGGCCCAGCAGGGTCTCTCCTATGCAGCTCATCCCTAAAAACATTCAGTGAAACCATGCAGGAATTAGGGGTTCCGCTGGCACCCGAGAAGACTGTAGGACCCACCACCACCCTGTCATTTCTAGGAATAGAGATTGACTCTTCCATGGGGGAGTGCCGCCTGTCCAGGGAGAAAATAGAGGACCTCCTACAGACAATAAGGCGGATGACAGGCAGGGACAAGGCGACGCTTTGCGAAATACAGTCCCTTGCTGGGAAGCTGAACTTTGCTACCAGAATCATGCCCCAAGGCCGGGTTTTTCACAGGAGCCTGGAACTAAAAATGAGGGGGGTTACGAAGCCACACCACCACATCAGATTGGGCAAAGAGATAACACAAGACCTGGCCATGTGGGAATCATTCCTTAACAACTTCAATGGCCAAGTGATATGGCGCAAACCCATGAATGGGGCAGACAAAAGGTCCCTGTTCACGGATGCGGCTGGCAGCAGAGGCTTTGGGGTATGTTTTGGTAACAAGTGGTGCGCCGGCCACTGGCCGCCCTGCTGGCAGCAGAGGGGCTGGACCAGGAACATCACATTGCTAGAGATATTCCCCATATGGCTGGCACTCTACCTATGGGGGGACTTGTTGGCCAACACAGAACTGGTCACATGGTCAGACAACATGGCGGTTGTACACATTTTAAACAAGGGTGCTGCCTCCTGCCCTCTGGTGCTAAAAGTGTTGAGAGAAATGACGAAAGTCACCCTGAAAAATAACATTGTAATAATTGGGCGGCACATTGCAAGCAAAGATAATAAGGCCGCTGACGCTCTGTCCCGTTTTCAATTCTCCACTTTCAAGGCACTAAACCCACGGGCAGAAGCCAGGAGGACAGCAGTTCCAGAAGAGGTGTGGGCCATCATGGACACATCCAAGACAGCCCCCGCCAGCCAGCCGGTCACAGCTCTTCCATGAGATGCCCGCGCCCAACTCTACCCTCACCCCCGGGCCCGGACAAGAGGGGTTGCCCTTCCCGGCACCACACTCCTACAGGTGAGCCTAAAGGTGTCTTAGGGGAACTGGCCAAAAAGGCGCTGGCACAGAAAACTGCCAAAATGTACAATAAGTGCTTGACTGATTTCGGAAGGATCACAAAAGTCACCAACATCAGGGATATACAGGAGTGCCATGTCAATGACTTTATGGAGTGGGCTTTCAAACAAAGCAAAAAGAAGGCATGGGCTTCATCCCATCTGGCAGCAGTTTCATATTACACTAGATTAGCGGGGGCACCCGACCCCATCCACGGCGCACTAACCAGATATGCGCTCAAGGGTTGTTCCAAAATGGAAGGGGTCAAAACAGACACCAGGCGCCCCCTCAATTTTGCTAAATTAAAAATCCTGCTAGACACCCTCCCTGCAGTATGCAACAATGCCTACGAGACCTCATTTTTTAGAGCTGCCTTCACACTAAACTACTTTGGGGCGTTCAGGATCAGCGAGATAGCCTCCAAAAACACAGGATCAGAGGAAGGGCTGGATATAGGCGACATACACCTGGGGAAGGACTCCATGGCTGTGAAACTGTGTAGGTCCAAAACTGACCAGTTAGGAAAAGGGAGGATCAACAACCTGTACTGCATTGAGGAAACAGAATATTGCCCCATTTGCACCACCAGGGCATTCATGAACAAGCGCCCCAGCCGGGGGGGGCAATTATTCACACACAAAAATGGGTCTGCCCTCAGTAGATTCCAGGTGAGGTCTGTCCTCAAGAAGACTAGAATAGCTATAGGATGGAATCCTACTGAGTTTGGATCCCACTCCTTCAGGATAGGAGCAGCCACTTCAGCCTGGATGGGGGGGCTGCAAGAGAAAGCCATAAAAGGGATTGGGGGTTGGAAATCGGGGGCTTACAAAAGATACATCAGAAAAGACTTGATCTAATAGTATCCTCCGCCCCCCCCATTTTCCTCTACCCACAGGCTACCCCCGTCCCAGACGGCGTGGATCGTGGGTCACTCTTTCATTACCAGGGCAAGCAGATGGCTGGAGGAAACCCAGGACGGCATGCATTTCCAGGACACCATCACCTACTGGTGGGGCAAGCCGGGCATGCGCTGGGGAGACCTACACGACAAATTGGCTGGCCTACTGGGGGCCTGCTCACCTCCCCCCGATTTTATCATCATACACCTCGGGGGCAATGACTTGCCCCAGCTGGGCAGGAAGCTTCTCCTGGCTGAAATCTGCACCTCCCTCAGATCCCTGGCACACATGCTAAGACTTCGAACAGAAGTGATGATGTCAGAAATCATCCCTCGCCAACATTGGCATGGGGCAGAGTGCAACAAAGCCATGGAGATTTCTAGGCGCAAACTGAACAAAGCTGTGGCCAATTTCTGCCTTTTCTCAGGCCTCAAATTTATTAAACATGGGATCTCGGTACACAACCAGGCCATGTTCTGCAGTGACGGGGTTCACATGTCCATTGAAGGTATGGACATCTTCACCAGGAATATTTTCTGGACCCTAGCAGCCAGAGGCTGTACTTAATTCACAATCCCGTATTTTGGGGGGACCTGGGAGACGCCGGTCAGCATCCCCTCAGGGTGGCGGCGGGGATCAGCCTCGAGCGGGCCCCTAATTGGGATTAGGGCCCCCCGCTCACCTGTTCCCTCTGTCCCCAAAATATAGTGTTGTTATCCTTATGTGATGTTGGCTGGTTTTTCTTTTGCACCATGGCTGGTACTAAAATAAAGCTTGTGGCCAAAGTTTTTTCCACCTCACATCCTGGTCGTCAGTCTCCTCATTCCTACAACTGTCATTACTGTATTGCCTGTCTTGTCACACTTGTCATCCACCCGTGTCACCCGCATGCCACTCCCCAGCACAAAAACACTTCCAGGCTTATACACCCGGGCCCACCCGGATGGGAGGCCCGGGGCCGTAAACTGGGAGGTGGGGGATTTGTGCGAAGTCCGGTGGGGCAGCGTCTGTTTGGCGCTGCCCCACTTAGCATGCACATGGTGGGGTCGGGCTGCTGGGTCCCTTAACAATGGGAACCCAGACAGCGCGTCTCCAAGACAGGAGGGTGAAGTGAGAGGGGCAGGTGACAACCGGTAGTCGCTGCCCCCTGTCACCTTGCCCTCCATACTTCAAAGGCCCCCCTTCCCATCCTGCGGATGCTGAGCGGGGGCCTTTTGAAGTTCAAAGAAAGGGCCGCCTTGCCCCCAGGCCGAATTTTGCCTTTATCTGGCGGGGGCAAGGTGGCCCTTCTCATGCTTCCTCCCCGTCAGCCACGAACAGCAGCAGGACGGCTGCAGGTCTAAAAAAACCATCCCTCCCACCCTGCAAATAACTGTAAGGAAAAGCTATAGCGAGGGCCAGGTAGAAGATGGAACACAAGCATATCATTAGGGGAGGCTAAAACGCCTCATTTTAAAAAATAAACATAAAAATTCAACTCCAAGAAGGGCCTTTTTTTAAAAAAAATACCGGGGGGTCTTTTGTCTATTAGTTAATCTTCTAGGAAAGGAACAAGTTACTTACCTGTAACTTTTGTTCTCCAGCATGGGTCTGGCATGGATTCACATGCTCATGAATATTCCCCGTCGTCAGGCTGGGAATCCTCGGTAAAGAAAAAACCAGTATCAGTTTCGTTTCTGATCTGTCTTTCGTAGTAACAACCAATCACTGGTCTCTGCGTCATACTGACCACAGCCAATGACTGCCCTCTACCTAAGCACCGCCTCTGGCAGCCATCTTCAGATTTGGAAGCACGTGAAGTGGCAGTATGACCAAGTGAAGAGCCGCAGAGGGGTAGGCGGGAGGGTTCGCATGTGAATCCATGCCAGACCCATGCTGGAGAACAACAGTTACAGGTAAGTAACTTGTTCCTTCTCCAGCATGGGGTCTGGCATGGATTCACATGCTCATGAATAAAGAATACATAGCAGTACACACATGCACAACCACGGGAGGTGGCAAAGGCTCAACATTAAGTATTACATCAAACTCAACATTAAGCATCTTACCTCCTCACCAGGCTCACCTCAGGCGAACAGGTTGCGCAGCACTGCTTGGCCGACCCTGGACTCCTCCCTGGAATCCCGATCGACGCAGTAGAATTTCGTGAAGGTGTGCGTCAACCTCCACGTAGCAGCCCTGCATATGTCCAGCAGGGGCACACCAGAAAGGAACGCCGTGGTAGCTGCGATCGCTCTGGTGGAATGGGCTCTCGGACGGCCAGGCAGCGGTCGGTTTGCCAACCGATGACAGTACATGATACAGCCGGAGAGCCATCTGGAAATGGAAGCCTTCGAGAGAGCCTTCCCCTGATTGACAGGTCCAAAGTTCACAAAGAGTTGTGACGTCTTCCGAAAACACTTTGTGCGGTCCATGTAGAACTTCAGCGCTCTAGCCACATCCAGCGAGTGCAAAGTCCTCTCAGCCGGCGACGAAGGCGACGGGAAGAACACAGGCAACACCAAGGGTTCGTTGAGATGGAAGTCCGACGGTACCTTGGGCATGAAGGAGGGGTGCGTCCTGAGCACTACCCTCGTGTCGTGAAAAGCCAAGTACGGGGCCTTGCAGGAAAGGGCCTGGATCTCACCCACCCGTCGTGCGGAGGTGATGGCCACAAGAAACGCTGTTTTCCACGACAGAAACTTCAACGGGCCGAGTGCAGAGGCTCGAACGGAGGTCCCATGAGCTTGGTCAGCACCACGTTGAGCTCCCACGCCGGGGCCGGAGCCTTCACCGGCGGGAACGATCTGAACAGTCCCTTCATGAACTCTTTCACCAGACGATGAGACCACAAGGACGTCCGGCCCGTGGTTCTGGTGTATCGGGAGATCGCAGCAAGATGAATCTTGATGGACGCGTGTGCCAGTCCAGCTTTGGCCAGCGTCAGCAGGTACGGCAGTACCTGGGGAGCCGTAATCCGTAGAGGGTTAATCTTCTGTGCATGGCACCAGACAGAGAACCTCTTCCATTTGTGTCCGTAGCATTTAAGAGTCGAGGACGCCCTGGCCTTTGCAAGAACCTCTCTGCAGTCGGCCGGTATGTCGTATCCTCCAAACTCTAGCGCTGCAGGAGCCAGGCCTGCAAGTTCAGCGATTTCGGGTCGTGGTGGAGGATGGCGCCTCCTTCCCTGGAGAGTAGATCCGCGTCCACCGGCAGCTTGATTGGCGGGGACGCTGACAAGTCCAGAAGGTCCGGGAACCATATCTGCCTCGGCCACGCAGGTGCGACGAGGATCATCCTGCACCGTGACCTCTTGAGCTGGTTGACGAGCCGGATTAGCAGTGGCAAAGGAGGGAACGCGTAGAGGAACAGGCCCTCCCAGGGGAATGAGAAAGCATCGCCCATGCTCCTCGCCTGGGGAAACCTGCTGGCGAACCTCCGGCACTTGGAGTTCGTCGCAGTCGCGAACAGGTCGATCTGGGGTGTGCCCCACCGTCGGAAGAGGCGATCCACTAGATCCTGCCGTAGTTCCCACTCGTGGCACGAGCGCAGCTCCCTGCTGAGTGAGTCGGCGATGGTGTTTTTTATCCCTGCCAGATGAAACGGCACCAGAAACATCCTTTGGGCGACGGCCCAATGCCACAGGTCCTGCGCCTCCTTGGACAGTGCTGGGGACCTGGTTCCGCCCTGTTTCCTGATGTAAAACATGGTGGTGGTGTTGTCGGTGAAGATCCTCACCACCTTGCCCTTGAGGGACGGAAGGAAGGACCTGAGGGCCCAGAACACTGCACGGAGCTCCAGGACGTTGATATGGAGGGACTTCTCCGTCGGGAGCCAAAGGCCTCTCGCGTGCAGATTTTCAGTGTGAGCTCCCCACCCTTCCAGGGAGGCATCCGTGGTCACTGTCTCCTGGTGGTCTGGGGTCTGGAAGTCCATGCCCACTGTCAGATGCGCGCGGGTGCCCCACCACCGGACCGCTCGGCGGAAACTCTCGTCGAGTGTGATCCTCTCCTCGAAGTCGCCGTCGTTTGGATCCAGCGCGCGTCCAGGAACTCCTGCAACGGGCGCATCCGGAGCCTGCACATGGGAATGAGGTAGATGCAAGAAGACATCATTCCGAGGAGGGACTTGATGGACCTCACCTTGGCCGCGTCGGAAACCAACATCCGCTGTACCTTGCCCAGGATGGACCTGGTCCTTTCCTCCGACGGGGAGGCCAGAAGGGACACTGTGTCGAGCTTCGCTCCCAGAAACAGTGCGTTTTGCGCGGGTACCAGGTGGGACTTGGCGTAGTTCACGGAGAATCCCAGGTCCGTGAGAAGTTGGACGGTCCTTGCCGTGTGCTCCATGGCGAGCTCCCTCGTCTTGGCTCGGATGAGCCAATCGTCCAGGTAGGGGTAGACGTGGACCCCCTCACGGCGCAGCTGCGCCGCCACCGGTGCAAGGCACTTGGTGAATACCCTGGGTGCCGACCGAAGTCCGAAGGGGAGGGCTTTGAACTGGTAGTGACGCCCTTGGACCACAAACCTGAGGAATTTTCGGTGCCCCTTTAGGATGGGAATATGGAAGTAGGCATCCTCCAAATCCAACGACGACAGGAAGTCTCCTTCCTCCAGCTGACCCAGGACGTGCTGGAGGGTGACCATCCGGAACTTCTGCGCCTTGATGAACTTGTTCAGACGTCGCAGGTCTAGGATGGGGCGCCATCCTCCCGTCTTCTTCTTCACGAGGAAGTATCTTGAGTAAACTCCGGAGCCCCGAAGCCTCTTTGGGACGAGTTCGATGGCGCCCTTCCTGAGCATCGCCTTTACCTCCAGGAGAAGCTGAGGGACGTGAAGCTCTTTCCTGGCCACGGGGGGGACGCGCGGGCACCTTCTTTGAAACTCGAGCGCGTGGCCCCGGGCTAAGGCGTCCAGCACCCAACGGTCGGTGGAGATGGACTCCCACACGCTGACGAAGCTCGCCAGCCGGCCTCCCACCGGGGTGCTTCGGTGGGGGCCCGACCCCACGGCCGGTTCAATCCTGTTTCGACGAGGCTTTGCCGCCTTGACCTCCTTGGCGACGACGGCGGGGTCCGCCAGACTTGCCTCGTCCTCTGTAGGCCTCCTGAGACGACGAGCGGGCCGCTTGACGGCAGGCGGAGAAACCGCCGCCGGAACCTTTGGAGGCGCCCTTGCCTCCGCTGCTCCGAAAGGGCGTCCGTCGTTGCTGCAGAACCCCAAGGGCCCAGGCCGTCTCAGTGTCCGCTTTAATGGCCTGAAGGGAATCGTCCACTTTTTTCCCAAACAGTTTGTTCCCATCGAACGGCATGTCCAGGACTCTGGTCTGTAAGTCTTGACGGAAGTCCGTAGCCTTGAGCCATCCACGCCGCCTAAGGCACACGCCGTTGCCCAACTGGCGAAACCCAGTGTCAGCGATGTCCGTCGCAATAGTGATGGCGTGGTCCGACGCCACCTCACCTTCCTGTAGGATCTCCAGGGCATCCGCCCTCTTGTCGTCCGGTAGGAAGTCCAGCAGGGGAGCCAGTTTGTACCATAGCTCCCTGTCGTAGCGGGCCACGATAGCCAAGGCGTTGACCGCTTTAATCGTCGTTGCTGCAAACGAGATGACCCTGCGTCCCATAGCGTCCAATTTCTTTCCCTCGCCGTCCGGTGGGGAAGTCGATGTGGAGGCCGCACCCCCACCCGCTTTCTTCCTGGCCGCCGCGGAGACGACGGAGTCCGGGGTAGGCTGCGCCCGGAGGCACAGGGGGGCCGCGTCCGGGACCCGGTGCTTCGTCTCGTACCGGTCTCTTCTAGCTGGCGTCGTGGAAGGGTTCTTGAGGAGGGCGAGGCCCTCATCCCAAATGTCGTCCAGTAGAGGCACCGCGAGGACCGTCTTCCTCTTGGCCTCGCGCCGTTGATAAAGGAATCCTTCCTTTTTCTTCTCCTCAGGGCAGAGTTGGAAAAGCTCGGCTGCCCTGGCGATCATGGAGTGGAACGATCCAATCTCGTCGGGCGGAGAAGCCCTGGTGGGAGGTGACGACGGTAGATCCTCATCGTATACCTCGTCGTCCGTACCCGTCGCTGCCGTGTCGGGTCCCCGTATCATCCCCTCGGGTGGACGGGGAGGAGGGCGCAACGGCTGAAAAGGAGGTGGAGGGTGAATCCTTCTTTTCTTGGGCGGGGGAACACCAGAAGGTCCCGGTTCGGGATCCCCCGACGGGAGAGGTTCCTCCGTCGGCAACGGTAGTCTCGTCCTTATCTCTGAGCATAAGGACTGTATAGCCAACAAAATGGCCGCCGAATTGTCTTGCGGCGCTGGCCGAGGGGAATCCGACGGGCGATCAGGGGCCCCGTCGGCACCCTCGACGATGTCGTCGTCACCTGCGTCGGGATCCATCCCGACGGGCCGGTCTTCTTCCACGCCAAGGCCGTGGCTTAAGACCTCGATCAGCTCTTCCTCCGAGGTTGAAGCCGAATCTACGACGACGCCCTGCCCCCCCTTTTTCTTCCCCGCCGGGGATTTCACGGGGGTCCTATCGATGGGCACAAAAGAGGACTCCCTCCGAGGTGGCAGGGAGACTCTGAGCCCCGAGGTCGCCACCACTGGTGTAGCCTCCACAGGCTGAGCCAGGGCCGCCGCGACAGTATCGATAGAGGGGTTGGCCGGATGGATTAAGGCCTTCACCACCTTAGGTGCACTCACCGCCTTATCCTTGAGGGGGGGGGACACTGCCTCGCTCCCCCTCCGATGGGGCCTTCGAGCTCGACCGGGGCCTCTCCAGGAGCTTCGCCGGGTGCTCGCCCTTCCTCTTACCCGACCCAGAGCGTTGGCTTGTGGCTGAAGGTGCCAGGGAGGATGCGCCCTGCCTGGCGCCCGTAGAGCCCGACCGTTCGGCGCTCCCGGTGCCAGCGGACTCGCGGTGCTTGGCCTTGTGTTGGACCCCCGTCGCCGGGGCGTCCTCAAAGGTCTTAGAAGACCGCTCGGATTTCTTCCTCTTCTTCTCGCCTGACGGGCTCTTCCCTTCCAGCCAGTTGGCGAGACGTTGATGGCGGTCCTTCATGGTCCGCTCCGACATATTGCCGCAAAACGCACAGTCCTTCTCCACGTGCGTCTTGTCCTCATGTAAGCAGTAGAGACAAAAGGAGTGTTCGTCCTCCTTAAAGACGTTCTGCAGCTGGCATCCAGGGCAGATCCTGAACAGCTTTCCGGGCGTCGAGCTTCCCTTCTCCTGGGCCATGTCCGGGCCTGAGAAGCTTCTGGAGTCCTCCAAAAGCGTAGCTCGACGAAATCTTCACCCTTGAGGGGCGCAGACGAATCCGACACGGGTCCCCGTTGATCGGATGGAGAGTCGGTGGAGCTTGAGGCTCTTTTGACCGAAAAAACGAAGTTTTTGAGAAAAAAATGTGAAAAAATAGCACTAACGCTCGAGAGCAATAGCACGAGGATCCCAACACATGAACGTGCGGTACAAATCTGAAGATGGCTGCCAGAGGCGGTGCTTAGGTAGAGGGCAGTCATTGGCTGTGGTCAGTATGACGCAGAGACCAGTGATTGGTTATTACTACGAAAGACAGATCAGAAACGAAACTGATACTGGTTTTTTCTTTACCGAGGATTCCCAGCCTGACGACGGGGAATATTCATGAGCATGTGAATCCATGCCAGACCCCATGCTGGAGAAATACAGTTATAGAAGACCCAGGCGCTCAGAATCCACCAGAGAACATCAATACAGGTGGGAGCTCTAGGGGTATTTCAAAACTGAAAAGGAGAGAGGAACTTGAGCAGAAACAGGTACTAGCAAGCCTCAAGTATCCACCTCCATGCATGGAGAAGGGGGGGTCTCACCACAAGTGGATCAGGAGCAGGGTAAGTTCCTGGTAAGACTCCGGAACCCACCCCCTCGCATTTTTTATGCAAGATAAGCGCACTGGGGTACGCAAGTGGATCGTGGGCAGGGGAAGTTCCCAGCTAAGCCCGTAGGACCCACCCCAGCAGTGAAATAGTACAACACAAGCACTGAAGGGGTTTCACAACACAAGTGGATCGGGAGCAGGGAAAATTCTAGTAAGGCTCTCTTTTTGAACCCATTCCAGCTGTAAAAACAGGCAGCCTTAAGCGCAGAGGGGGTCTCACAACGCAAGTGGATCGGGAGCAGGGTAAAAACCTAGTAAGGCTCTTTGAACCCACCCCGCCTGTAAAAACAAGCAGCTTTAAGCGCTGAGGGGGTTTCACAATGCAAGTGGATCGGGAGCTGGGTAAAAACCCAGTAAGGCTCTTTGAACCCACCCCGGCTGTAAAAACAAGCAGCTTTAAGCGCTGAGGGGTCTCACAATGCAAGTGGATCGGGAGCAGGGTAAAAACCCAGTAAGGCTCTTTGAACTCACCCCGGCTGTAAAAACAAGCAGCTCTAAGCGCTGAGGGGGTCTCACAATGCAAGTGGATCGGGAGCAGGGTAAAAACCCAGTAGGGCTCTTTGAACCCACCCCGGCTGTAAAAACAAGCAGCCTAATGCGCAGAAGGGGTCTCGTAGCACAAGTGGATCAGGAGCAGGGAAGACCCTAGTAAAGCTCCTAGAACCCACCCCCGAGGAAACAACGAGCCCGCAAAGGGAGCGTGGGGGCTTCAAAAACAAGTGGATCATGTGTGGAGAAAGTTCCAAATTCATCTCCAAAGAGTGGACCAAGAGGCTAAAACGCCTCCATCCATGGAAAAGTACAAAACACATGACCAAATAAATCAAAATGGCTCCAAGAACACATCCCGCGGAGGATCAAGTGAAAGGCTTCACAACGGGGGGTTTAGTTTTATCAAGAAATACGGATCAAGAGCCATAACTTCAGCAAAAATCACTGTGTGAGCAAGAGAGGGCGCAAGTGCTAAACTTGGTCAGATTGGACAGCAATGAAAAGCACACAAGCGCACACCTCCCCACCTCTCTTGGATAGGACAAGAGTAAGCAGGATGAACCTGCTCCAAAGACAAGCAATTATGAACATGTCACAGCTCACACGCTGGGGCCAAACAATTGTCACAAGCTTTCATTTGAATGGCGGCGGGGATCAGCCTCGAGCGGGCCCCTAATTGGGATTAGGGCCCCTCGCTCACCTGTTCCCTCTGTCCCCAAAATATAGTAATGTTATCCTTATGTGATGTTGGCTGGTTTTTCTTTTGCACCATGGCTGGTACTAAAATAAAGCTTGTGGCCAAAGTTTTTTCCACCTCACATCCTGGTCGTCAGTCTCCTCATTCCTACAACTGTCATTACTGTATTGCCTGTCTTGTCACACTTGTCATCCACCCGTGTCACCCGCATGCCACTCCCCAGCACAAAAACACTTCCAGGCTTATACACATCTTCGCAGCAGGCAACGAAACCACTAGGCTCTCCTATAAATCGATCAGGGTTTCAAACAAATTGCCACCCTTTTTTTCTCTTGGAGTTTACTAGTCAAAATTTGTTTTAAAAGGTACAATCTTGCCCCGTTAGGATTAAGATAAACGTACGAAGCATCCCCGCCCTTCTGAAGCGCTCGATAGAGACCTGGTCTTATGTTGGTGTTTCGGAATCGCTGTAAACGTGCGGTTTGCTGCGCACATACACGTGAAGGTACAGGCTTGCGCAGTCACCTCTTGTGTATGCATGCAATCTACTCTTGTGTATGCATGCAATCTACCAGAAGGGATGTCAGCACCACAATTAAGGGTGCAACAGTGTGCTGCAGATCCACGCCAGGCATTACTGTAGCTAAGAGATGCAGGGATTATCATCCTCGCACCCGGGTGAGAGGGTGAGGGACGCTGCAAAGGGCTGCCGGGTGGCGTTGCCTGCGAGCCGTTAGGCCATGGCTCAATGTCTCCATGACACTTAAACCCCTCTATCATTGCATGGGCCATGTAAGGCACGCGTTGAGTGCGAGTGCGAATTTCCATCTTGGTGCTCACGTTGCACTCATTGGAGCTCATTTTCGAGTCTACAGGTAATTCAGCGGTGGGGACTGGACGCATGAATTTTGGCATGCACAAGTCCCTGCCACTGAATTTTAGGCATTTGCACGGCAGTGTGCAAAGTTGCAGTGCAGAAGCGGTGTACAAGTGTGTATTTTGCCCTGCACATTCTCACTCTGCCGTGCAAATGAGTAAACGTTGCCTACCATGCGTTTACAATGGATCCCTACGGGGTCTGCCTGATCTATGCTGGCGTATCAAGCCGGCGAGCTCTATGGGGACCCCCAGCATTTGTATGGCGGAGAGGGAGAGTGGGGGGTAGGAGAAGAGCAAGTTGCGTTCCGCCACTCCGTTCAGCAATATAAACGCAGGAAAATGGGACGTACTCAAATGAAAATACATAGAAGCCTTGCATAAGGCTTTTACACGCTTCGTCGGGCCAATAATGAGCCCCATTGTGTTGTTTCAATACCTACAACACAGAATTATTTTTGCGTTGCAACAAATTTTTTTTGACAACTATATGAATAGAGCATTTCTCAGATTCAATGAAAACAAGACGTCAGCGCGGTAACTACTGCCTACACACGTTCAGCCGTCTTCTGGAAATGTTCCTGGTGCTCAACGCCTGAAACCACCCTTGCAAGGAAGGAAGAAATGGCAGGGTCTTGCACGGAGAAAGGGCTCGACAGTGTTGATTTTCATCATCTTATGAGAGACATCAGGATTTCTTGGAACAGGAAGATAATGGACTTTTACAGGGAGTACAGAGTGGAGGCGGCGCGGCAGGGGAGAGGACCTCAGAGTACAGGACAGACTCTCACCCAATCTTTGGGAGCATGGACCTGGGCTGCTCAATGGTCTCTAGCAAAAGTGACTTGACTCACAAATCTTCTAGGGGGAAGCAGAGGAGGCAGGTGGAGCTGGGCGGGGAAAAGCGCTGGAGGAGCAGCAAGATACTTATAAAAAAGCAGGTGTTCATAAGGGTTGTAAGAAATGGGGCGACTATCAGAATGAATATAAAGACCGGGCTTCTAGGTGCTTCACTAGAAGGAGGAACAAGCAGGTTAAACGGTGCTTTAAGTAGGCCGGGGCCAGCTGGGGCTGGGCCCCGGCAGTCTCCAAAAAGAGGGGCTGAGCCAGGGGCCCCCTGGTCGCACCACATCACGGTGGGACACATTATCCCACCACTGCTGCAGCCGCAACGGGAGATGCACCCGCCATTGAGTCAGGCAGCTGAGTGACTGACCGAAGTGCCTGCCAGCCGTGTGGCTGGCTGGTACTTCGGTCAGTCACTGCAACTTCCTCTGGTAACCGCTTGCGAGGGGTCACCAGAGGAAATTACAGTCATTTTGTTTCCCCTTCCCCAGGTCCCTGAGGCGTCTTTAACCCTTGGCTAACTTGGGGACTGCATGACATATATCGAGGTTTATAAAAGATGGCTTGAAAAACACAGAATTCAAGCTATCTTTTATAAAGCTTTGCCGACAGACAAAGTCAAAGCTTCATAAAAGATGGATTTTATTAACCTCGAAATATGTAACATATTTCTGTTTTAAAAAGAAGGCTTGAAAAGTGCACAAACAATAGTAAATCAAGCGAACAAATATATACATGTAAGCATTTATATATGTATGTGGGCAGCTTACTATGGTTTATGTACTATGCAAGCCATCTTTTATAAACACAGAAATATGCAACATATTTCTATATTTATAAAAGATGGCTTGCAAAGTACAGAA
This sequence comes from Ambystoma mexicanum, assembly GCF_040938575.1. Classification (NCBI taxonomy): domain Eukaryota; kingdom Metazoa; phylum Chordata; class Amphibia; order Caudata; family Ambystomatidae; genus Ambystoma; species Ambystoma mexicanum. The sequence goes on along the minus strand of NC_090937.1, from coordinate 399,190,014 downwards.
ACCATAGTAAGGTACGCACACAAATATATAAAAGCTATGCTATGTGTGCACCTTACTATGGTTTGTGTACTTTTCAAGCCATCTTTTATAAACATAGAAATATGTAACTTATTTCTGTTTATAAAAGATGGCTTGCATAGTACACAAACCATAGTTAGTTATGCATACAAATATATAAATGCTCACATACATTTATATATTGGTTTTAGTAACTTACTATGGTGTGTGCACTTTCCAGCCCACTCGCATCATGCAAGCCACGCCCCCAAATGAGCGCCCCTCCCACTTAAAGCCTTGAGGTTAGAAGCCCAGCCTTCAAGCACCCCAGGAATGCATTCGGCACTCCCACCCTTCGAACACTGCTGACTCGGTTTCGATTTGCCGCAACATAGTGTTACCAGCTCAGTATGTCCCGTGTTTCAAAGCACTCGGAAATAACTACACGACAGCCTGATGCCCAATCCAAAACACTTAGATTGAAGAAATAAATGAAAAGAAAAGATGGAAAATAACTGTTTATGAAAAAAGCTAAGTAGAAATGGTGTATATGACATAACGACGCAGCCAGGACAAGAAACAAAGGCCAGACACTAGGAAGTCGAGGGAAACCGTGCTGCGGAAGTGGCAGAACCCAGCTGAATAGCCCTGGTATACGACTGGGGAGGAGAGAAGCTGAACAATGCCCTAATGACGAGCTGGTGAATAACCAACAATGGCAGGCCTGTGTTTCGTCGGTCTTTTATCAGGCGGGCCACCACCCAGCTGCTCTGAGCGTGAACGCGCACCACCGCAGTGGTCAAGTGTGGCTGACAATGTGGCTCTTGTTCACTGGGAGAGGGGGCCTTTTAAGATGGAAAGCGTTGACGCGCACTCCAGCCGGGCCCGCATTATCTGCAGCCGCTGTCAGTGCCCAGTGTTGTGACTGCTCTGAAACCTCAGCTTGAACCGCTTCATTAGCATCAAAATCATGGACTGACAATGCACTGCCTGCCATGCTGCCAGCCCCTGGTCAAAACAACTTGGTTCACGCAGTGACTTGGCCTGCAGGTGATGCGCCGCGGCCCCTGCGTGCTGCTCCCGACCAGACGTTAGACTGCTCCATCGTCAAGCAAGGCATGCATGACCAGGCTATGGCGGGGCCATGTGTCAGGTTGGTGAGTGGCCTGGCTTTGATAGAAATTAACCTCCCGTGTAGTAGAAAGACGTCCCTAGAAGCGAGCAAGTGCAGTCAATGGCTCAGATTGCTTCTCTTGGAAGGTGGGACGACACGCCTGGCCTTTACCTGTCTTAGATGACATTTTTTAGACTGCTTTGCGCCTAAAAGGTAAAAGCTGCTTGGCGTACTATTATACTCTTCACCCATAGTGCCCCCTCCTCCTACTGTCGAGAATCCCATCCGCAGGGACGGACCAGAGCTAAAATTGTAGAGTCCCTTATGGAGGCACAACCGGGAACATGTGTGCGGTGGCTAACCGCACTCATGCACGCTCTGCAGGCCCCAACCTACCTTAAGACCTGTCCCATCAGTGTAGGCAAGCATTTTCGGATAGGCAGAACTTAGTAGTGTTGATGGGAAGGCATGTGGAGGAAAGAGGACGATGGGCTAAGAGTAAAGTAGTCACTATAGTGAGTAACTTTTACCCCATTCACTTTCCTCCATACTGTTGGGAGGTTTCCAAAGCATTTTTAGTGAAGAAGGTTGCAAATCAAAAAAGTACCAAACAAAAGGTTACAGAGGGCTGCTTGGCCAAACTGGTCATCGCTTTGAGAGTCGACATCCACAGAGTAGTGTTTACAAAAGGAGGATGTCAATGACCAGGTAGCTAGCTGCCCATCAAAGTGCACATGTCTCTGAAAAGCTACTGGTGTATGAAGCTTCAACCAAGTGAGCAACAGAAGCTTGCAAGGCTTGGAAGAAAGTGTGTTTCTTTCCATCTGGCATGGTCTTTTAGTTGTCCGCAAAGGTACAGTCCTATCCAAGTACAATTTCAGAGGCCCCTAAACGTTCAGCCAATGCAGGACCCACTAAACATCTGAGGAGGGGTTAAGAAAAAAAGTTGATAGACACATTTCTGATTACACTTCAATAAAAAGGAAGAACGGTATCACAACACAACTTGATCTTTGGGAAAAAATGGTATGGGCATCAGTTGAATAAATGAAGCGTAGTTCACATACATCACATGTGAGCTGGGATCCAGGTGACCAGGAAGACTGTTTTTCAAGTTTCCAGGTGGATTTCCGCTGGGGTTATGTGCCCAAAAGGTTTGTAGGATAAGGCTGAAAAGACCATGTCAAGATCCCAGGGGGGACCAGGCGCCTTTACTAGAGGAGAAATATAGTAATCCCGCAAGTGCCGCTTCACTACCGGATTAGAACATGAAAAAGAAATGAGATCAGAATTTCTATAGCCACCAATTGCAACATGGTAAGGCCTGCAAGAGCCATCTTGTGTACTCGGAAGGAAACAAAGTGAACCACAGACGACAGGACATTGTTCATAGAATATGTCGAGGAGATGATACGCACCTGAAAGCACCAAAGTGAAAAGCAAAGCAACTTGCTGCAGTATGGAACCCTATCTCAGTTTCATTGCTGCTTGAAGGAGATCTGTATTTTCATGAGACAAACCCACGTGGCCATGTGGTAGGAACTTCAACACCAACATCATCAATTGAGGGGAGAGGTAGAAAAGGTGTCCCCCTGCTGCATCGAGCAGCCATGATGTAAGAGACAGAACCTGGGTGGAGGAGGTACAAGAACCAGAACCGGGCGGGACAGTAAAGAAGTATACCAATCCGGTCACAATTGCGAGACTCCCTGAACTTTGATAAGACCTTGGGCTATCACCACAAGTATGAATGTGTCCTGCACGGGCCTGTCCTTCAGCCCTCAGAGAGGTACATTGAGAACTTTTATTATTGGAGTGGTGTGGCAAACAAATCCACTTCAGGGGATCCAAAGTCCATACAGGTTGGCATTTAAGCCATGTGATTGAGTGCCCATTTGTGATTTTGGTGGCAAACTGGGCCTAGCTGGTCCAATTCTCAGCTCCCCCTATGTGTGTAGCTTGAATGAGGAGACCATGGCCAAGAGCCTATTTATAACTATCCAGAGCCGGATGACGTAGGAGAGGGCCTTTTGAGCCCTTCTGCTACTTTCTAAACATCATGGCAATGGAGTTATCCGTGAGGATCAGCCTGCCATGAGAGGAAGAGCGGAGGAAAGCTTTGATTGTTAGGAAGATAGATTTATGTTGCAGAACTCCAGAACATTCAGATGTGGTCTAAGTCCTGGGCCAACCAGCATTTGTGTACTTGAAGGCCCTGGAATGTGGCACAGCAGCTGAATATAGAAAGGTCTGTTTTGACAGCATGTTAAAGCAGGAGTTGCAAATAAAATCCCAGAGGGGAGATCTCCAATTTTCTTTAACCACCAGGAAATACCACTCACCCTCTTGATTTGGAGTGGGATAGCAATGCTGAATGACCATGTCTGTAAACCCATTCCAACTCAGAGCCAGGTGAAGCGGAAGCCTCTGCATCTCAATCCTGTCAAACTACACAGCCAGTGCACACAGGGCCATCAAGCCGAGGAGATACCGAACGTACCAGATCATTGGTGAGCCCTGGGTAGGAAATAAGCAATAGCTATTTGAGAACGAGAATGTTGCGAAACGTCTCATGCCTTAATAACACGTGGATAAAATCCATGTCCAAGACTATGTCAATAAAAACAGCCTCTGAGAAATTGTCAAGCAGAACCTCTTTGCACTGACCAACAAAGAGAAGGTCCAGTAACGTCTGCAAGTGTGAGATAGAGTCCCAGGTGAGGTGAGGTAGGTTCTAGGTTAAAATCTTCCGATCCTTCCCTCGGAGCCCCTTCCTCCTGGCCCGTTTCCAGGTGCTGCAGCGCCTCTTCCCGCCTCCCGACCCACCTCCAACCCTGATTCACCATTTTCGTTGTTTGCATCGAGGGGGGCCTAGTGCAGCAATCCATTGCCGACTGCACCATTTGGGTCCCTGGTCAGGTGAGGCTTCAGGTGCTAGGTTTTGGGCTTTTTTGAATTTTGGAAGTTAAAAATCTTCTGATCTCTCCCTCGGTGCCACCCCCCTTCCTCCCGACCCGTTTCCAGGTGCTGTGGCACCTCTTCAGGCCTTGTGACCCACCTCCTGACCCTGAATGGCCATTTGCACCATATTACACACCAATCTACGGCAGCCCCCTGCAGCAAAGGAACCAGAGGCGAAGGTCAGCTCCAGCAGAAAGCTCCATACCATGTTAGCCTGTGGGCCTTCATCCATGAACCAGCAGCTACTAACAAGTTAAGGGCGGTTCGGGCGGGGGAGGGGGGTTCAGCCATTGCTGCTCCCCACTAAACTGACCAACCCAGTCATATGCTTACACTTCCATTTTCTATCTTATTCCTTTAGCCTGACTGTGTTGTATTGCCACATCCTGCATTTAGCCTTACTGTGTTGAATTGCCATATCTCGCATTTAGCCTGTCTTGTGTTGAATCAGCATATCTCACATTTAGCATGTGTGAGAAACCCGAGGGTATTCTCACTGATACGCCTCAGGGATCCTTTGTTCAGGTGGCCAGGGAAGGCCGTCGCCCTTGGATCCCAACCCTGGGGACGAACGAGCGGGGGTGGATCTCCTGGACAGGGGATCTTTTGAGACTGCGGAAGGAATTCCCTCGGGAGAGACCCAGTATTCCCCCATTTCCGACACTCCCCTACCCAACGCCCTCTCAGTCATTATGGGATGCTGTCAATCAAACCCCAGTATAGTGCTATAACAACACGAAAGAAACACAAAAGGAAAATAAACCCCCCCTTGGGATGAAGAAGAGGCAGGAGAGAGTGATGGAGATTACCTGTAGGGACCAATACACCATGGGTTCCTATGGGCGATCTCCATCTTGTCCCTTTAATGAGGTCAGGTAGAGTCCGGCAGGGCTGGACAACTACTCACACCCGACTCTTGTTACTCCTGCCGACCAGTATAAAAGATGGAGCAGGAAAGCCCACTTTGAGCGATCTGAGGATGCTTGAAGGTGTTCAGATGGCAGAGAAAGATCGGTTGAGCTGCATAGACCCTGGGAGATCTGGAGTAGGAGAAAACCACCACATTGGACCTTTGAATGCAGGAGAGGCTGCAGTGAGGGGAGAGACCTTTACTTCTAGGAGGTCAAAACCAGGGGTAGCTGAGGTCTCCTGGCAGTGCCACACCTGTGTTCCTCCCCTGGGCCAAGCAGGCTAGCCCAGGTCTCTGAGGGGCAGGCGAAGGGACCTTGACATCAACAAAGATCCCAATTAAAGCACCTGCAGCTCCCAAAGCCAGAGAAAGCTGTTCTGGGGAGCTGTGAAGTGAGAGCAAAAACCAACTAGGAGCATTCTGGGACTGGAAGTCCAGAGAAATTTTCTTGGTGTCAAATGGGAGCGAGGCGATACACAGGAAGGAGCAGTACTTCCGAGGCAGTGGCGACCAGGCGAAGAGGAGCGATGGACAAAAGGGAAAGAAGAGGGGTATGGCTGGCTAAAGACCCCTTTCACAGGAATTTGTTGTGTCCTGAGAGCCGCGAAGGCTGTGCAAAACTGCTGGAAGAAAGGAAGTTCAAGAGTGCTACAGAGTCGCAGGCAAAGCTTCCGGGTGAACGGCCGAGTTGGGGAGGAACCGTGCAAGCAAGAAACCTAACCTTGACTTCCAGATGAGACGCGAGAATGCAAAGCCTTCCAACACGGCAGGTGAGTAACAATGAGGAACTAAAGTCCGGTCTGTGTATGGCAGTGTTTGCAACAGTTATAATAAAAAACTGAGGGTTACCCGCATGAAGGCGACGCAAGAGAATCAGAGTGAGCCAATTGCTAAGGAACTTTAACGCTAAGGATACTAAATATTACAGTGGTCCGGAAGGTGAATTCCTGCTCCTTCAAAGGTCTCAGTGAAAGGTTTACAAGGTGTGAAATCAAGCGGAAAGTTGTTTATGTAGAAAGAACTGTGAGCGCATGTTGTCAGAACTACCAATACCAGAAAGCATTGCATAGGAAAAGCCGAAGTGGTCATGTTGAGGTCAAGTCAAATCCTCAACACATTCGAAATACTTCAACATTTGTAAGGACTTGAGCCCGGCAGAGGGGAGTCCTGAGAGTGGTGCAAAGTGGTGTAAAAACCCAGAGTATCTTTTTATGCCTGGCTAGTAGCTTTAACTTTACCCCTGGTTTCTATATGAACAGGCATTGAAGCATCTAGAATCCCTCAACCCCCTTCCTGATAGTACGGGATGATGCACCAAGAACCAACAACCCCTCCGGAGCATCGCTCTTAATAGGAATGCACAATATGGAAACCACCATTCTGCTATTCCTAGTCATGGGTATAGCTGGGGCATGCATGTCAGATAGAAAGGGGATCCATTGAGGTCCTGTAAGATGGTTTTCATTTGACCAATGTTAGTTTCCTACTCCTTTAGCAACCAATCACCATAAATCTGTTGAATTCCTCTTTGGAAACGCCACCAACATTATGTCCCAGGCTTTCTTCTGGGACTCCTTTTTTCAGATTGATACAGGCTTTATTACCATTTGTCTCTGATCTCCATTCTGCTTGGTAAGACACGGCTTTAGGACACTTAGAGTTCCTGTCTACAATTATGTTTTCCAAGAAAACAGTTGTGGTCAAACCAGGAATTGATAGGGAACTGGCTCCCTTCAAAGGGATGCAAGCTCTTTGGATGTTTAATTTGGTCAGTACCTCCATGCAGACAAGTGTGGCAAAGCAAGAAAACCATTCACAACCTCCTAGCTCAACAACACGGCAACCAAGTTAACCATTTATGAAGCGTAAAGGGGAGACTTAAGGGAGACCATCTGATTGGCTTCCTGTTCACCACTGCAAGCCCATTATCTTAAGAGAAAGGCACACAATTCCATGCGGGACAGGAAAGGGATACACGCTGGAGCAGATGAGCACTATAGGGCCAATGCAGAATATAACATGGTCTGCATATGAAATAATGTTCGTGGTCAAGAATTGCACAATCCTAAAAAAACTACTAGCAAAGCCCCTGTGGAATGTGTACTTAGATGGGAGGTCCTCCTCAAAACCACCATTAAGCACACACATACCCTATAAATCCTCCAATAAGAACTGGACCACTGTATTGCGGGCAGAACATTTCTTCGGCAGCAAACCATACTAAAATTCCACAAATATTACTTTGACTCAGACTGTCTCACTGGAAAACGTTTTGCATTCAAATCACAGATATTATAACATGGTGCATAGTGTTCCCACAGAGAACAAGGTGGCCAGAAAATAGCAGCCACACTACTCAGATGCACCAGATGAAGAAGATGCTTAACTGTGAGGGGGATGGGTGCAAGGAAGAGCTCACAGCAAGGGACCAAACCCTCTAGCACCGGTTCTGGTGTGACCATGGGAGGGGGAAAACAGGCAGGAGGCCAAACAGCCAGGTTCCAAACTCCCCCATCCCCCTGCAAATGGCATCCGAATTGACAAACGGGCAATAGAATACCTTGGACAGTACTTGATGGAGGGACGATTCCGAACACTAGGAGAAAACGAGGGGATAGGGCCGGGCCGTATCCGATTGGAATATTTGAGGCAAAGGAGCCAAAGCCCACCTAGTAGGAACATGCAGGTGGAGTGCATGCTACGAAAGGGGAGCCGTGTGTGGGGGTGGGGGGGAGAGGGTGATGGGGCTGGGGTTTTATTAAGTGTTCATAATTGCAGGAAAAGGGAATTCATTAAGTTTGTACTTTCAGACTCAGACAACCAGGGGACAATACCAAATAAAATCGATATTGTGCTTTCAAACCTCGTTTCCAAAAAGCCACGTTTAAGGTTTCTTAAAAAGAACAGTAAGTGAAGTTCTTCACGATGTCTATCTGGATCATCACATTATTGCACCAATACGAGATCTAACTGAGTACTACTACCTGGACTTGTTGATAAACTTAAGGGGTGGACAGTCCGACACAACCCTTCATTAGATCCTACCACCATAGAGGGTATGCTAGTTGGTATGTGTGATGTTAAACACACCTTACGTTTGGTCTATGAGAGTTCCGCAATTAACCTATAGGTTGCCAAAATCTCGGTCAGGCAGGATAAGAAACGGATGTACCCTGACAACCAAGGTCACACAAGACAAATTGGTGGCCATGCGCATTTATACTTTTGAGTCTGTGAGCTTTCAGTCGACTGCACAATGCGCTCAGGTTGGAGGCACAGCATGGTGCAGTTGATACAGACTAGCCAAGAGCTGGTCATGAAAGCTGGAAAAACCTACTAAGTAGTCAAGGTTGAAGCCAAAAATACAATTTACTCCCAGTATTTGGTAGAGGCAGATTTAAAAACACAAATTGATTTAATCTCTCTCTCTCCAAGTCAGCAATGTCAATTTCAAAATCAGTTTGCAAGAATGGCTTACTGACCATGTAATGTAATGTAATGGTCATTTGTATGGCACCTTTTCCCATTGGTTTGATCTCAAAGCGCTTTAGGTGAACGCCCTCGGGTACCGAAGTCCAGGTATTGGAAATTCATCAGAAGAGTTTAGAATGCGTGTGTGTGCATTTTAGCCAATACGAAGATAGGCAGGGGTGGGCAAGTCCCTGCTAGCTACCGATTTAGAGCTGGCATGTGGATGGGTGCTGTGAGGTAGTCTGGAGAGTATGTGAGAACAGGAGAATCATTATGTGTGCAGCTAGACCAAATTATTGTCATGGAGGATAGCTACATTATTTTGGCAGAGGTGTTGTGCGATGTGCTTTAGAGTAGTGTATGAAAGCAGATGCGTGCAGGTGGGTGGCCGTGCCTTCGGCTATCTTCCATAAGCATGGAGTGTGATACGTACCATTAAAAAATCATGTTGCTCACAAGAGGATGTAATCCATGAGGAATGCCATCCCTTTGAACAGGCCCTCCAAACCCCACGACAAAAATGTCCCGGCATCTTTGGACCCAGAAAGACCTGTGTCTCACTCCTTTTAACACCACCACTTTTTAACTTCCACCCAAAGAACACACTGAACAGACAGTTTCACTCAAATGATCCCTCAAGCATTGTGAAGGACTGGTTCCTCCATCAGGCTTCCATACTCATATGCTTCATTGATCACATCCTGGCTTACCTCTTTAATAAAGAATGAATTACCTCCTGCACAGCTATCATCCAATCTACATTATAGTTTTCTCACTCAGGGTCAAGGAATCATTAAGCGCCCACATCACTGTTGAGGACATTATGAAAGCAATTAAGGATCTTGTGACGTCTAAAGCTCCAAGCTCTGACATATTACCTCTTAGTTTCTTTTAAAGAATACGGCTGTAAAGGTGCTGATAGTTTAATCCAAGTGTGGCAGGAAGTTATGCAGTTGGGTTCCCTGCCTCCTATGTTGGGTGAGACGATCATCTCCTTGATTTTGAAGCCTGGCAAGAACCCAATAGATTATTCCTCTTTTAGACTGATATCCCTTTTTAACATGATACAAAAATACTCTCTAAAATGTTGGCTGATAGATTGCTTCCCTTCCTCCTGTCCATCGTGCATTTGGATCAGTCAGGCATTATACCGGGTCGGTGTACAGAGCTCAATTTGCAAAGACGGTTTGTGGTTTTGGCTCAGATCGACCCCTCTGTGCAAGCAATTGGAGTGTTTTTGGATATGGAGAAGGCGTTTGATTATGTTGCCTGGGATTATCTGTTTACAGTTCTGAGTAGTGTGGGGTTCCGGCATATGACTTATTTTGTGTTAAGGTCTTATATTCGGGTGTTACTGCATGGATTGGTCTCTTTGGCAAACGCTCTGCATCCTTTCAGCTGATACGGGGGACGCGTCAGGGGTGTCTGTTGTCCCCACTCTTATTAGCAATGGCCATGGAGCCGCTTGCGGTTATCTTAAGAACTCTACACCGACACAGGGGCTTGCAATGGGGGGTAGTGAGGGAGTTAATATCTCTTAATGCTGATGTCATCGCATATATTAAGGATCCTGAACATAATTTAACTCACACAGGAAGCTGAAGCATTTGGTAGAGTATCTGGGTTGTAGGTAAATTGGTCTAAATCGATTTTATTTTCTCTAAATGAAGTGACCCGGAAAGCCCTTAGAAGTAGAGCAGTTTCACTGGGAACAGACGTCCACTCAGTAATTAGGCGTAAAGGTTAGTAGGAATCAAGCCCAATTATTGTAGGATAATCAAGGGGCATATCTGGAGTCGCTCTGCTGGAAGGTGGATAGATGGACTACGCGTCCAATCTCTTATGGGCCGGGTAGCGATTATGAAAATGGTGATCCTCCCTAGGATTCTGTATTTATTTATTAATATTCCTTTATGGCCCGGATCTCAATATTTTAAAGATTTTAGATTGTGGTTGATTCAGCTAGTGTGGAGCCCGAAGGAGCCCAGAATCAAATAGGAAGTACTCACCAGGTCGTGGGAACAGATGAGAGGTTAAATGTGCCAGATATAGAGCTATATTACTTGGCCGCCCAGGTTTCATTTGCCTTTTATTGGATGCCGGGATCCCAACCATTCCCACATGTCTGGGTTGAGAGGGGTGGGGGACGGTGCCTGCCCATCCACATTCTCTGCCGAGTAACCTGATATCTATATAGAACAATGATAGGTGACCGTCTGATCCGGAATCGTGCTCTGTACATGTATATAACTCAGAGCTTAGTGTGTGGAGTATTCACTGTCTGGCCCAAACATGTGAAGGGGTGATTAAGAAAGATTAGTCGCAGCTCGGGTCAATAATATGTTTGATTTCTATGCAGATGGGAATTTTGTCTCCTGGGAACAGGTTAAGACCAAGTTAGGGGGAGAATATGGGTTGGTGTTCCAATACTTCAGGATTCGAGAGGCGATTCGGGCCTGGTCACAGTGTTGTCCTGCAGAGCCTCTGGTATTTCTCATTCTGCCATATCTTGTTAACTCTGCTAACACTAGGAGGGTAGTATCTACAATTTATCAGATGGTATTAAGCTTGGCTCCTAGGACAGTTCTACCATGTAGATCCCTGTGGGGGCTGATATAGGGGAGGAACCTGGAGACAAGCTGTGGCATCAAATGTGTCTGTACACCCAGCGAGTAGCGATTAGTTCCAGATTTAAGCTCATACAATTTAAAATTCTCCACTGGGCTTATTTGTCCCTGATGATTCAGAGGAAATTTTATAAAAGTGCAGATGGATGTTGTCCCATGTGTAGATTTGAGAATGTTGGATTTCTCCATGCCCTGTGGGAGTGCCCTTCCTTGGCGAGTTTCTGTAGACAGGTAACTGCAATGACCGGTCGGATGATAGATCAAGATGTGCCTCAGAATATCCTCTGCTGTATGTTTGGGTGGCTTCCGGGAGTAGCCAAGGGAGCGAAGAAATAGCTTTCTATATTTTCGAGCCCCGGTAACATTTGGGATCCAGTGAAATCCTTTCTACTAACTTGGAAACCATAGAGGAATGCCATGGCTGAAGATGGGGTAGTGAATGATGACCGTTGAATGATAGTCGGGCCTCCATTGGATTGTCTTCAAGTCAATATAGGTTGAAAGGTTGAATGTGGGTGTGTAGTGCCACTTCCTGGTACAGAATTACAATGCTTGTATGGATGGGGGATTCTGTGATATCGTTCCTCGCAATTTGTGGGTTGTGCTTGTATCTCTTGTGTTTAACATTTTTGCAAAATTAGGAACTTGTTGATATACACTGCTTGTTACTGGTGTAAGGGCTGTCCCCCTGTCTTATTTTATTCTGATGTGCCCCTTTCTATTTGTTTTGTATACTATTCGCTGGTGGTGTGTAATGTGAACCGATTTATAAAGTTTATTTTTTAATATAGTTTTCTCACTCCAAGATTATTAGAAAAATCTGATCATACCCAACTTCCTTTTTACAGCAAAAATAACAATCTGTGTGGCTCCTAGCAGGGAAGTAGGTTAACAGAGTACTATGCTAGATGACAGTACAACTCCTCCCTAAGGCTGAGAAGGAAGAACTTCCCTTCCAATGCTCCTGTGACACTCTAGTCTAGACCATCCGGTTTTCCGGAGAATGCTCAACAGAATGATTGAGAATTCATGGTGCCACTAGCTACTTTTAATCCTTCAATTAGCAGAGAGAAGCATACTCCCCAAATGAAAGCACACCTTGTCATACTCCACGATGACCTGTTAAGGCCCTTAGGGGTCTGCACTTCCGCATCCCACCCACTTTCAACATTTATGCCTGTCCCCGCACGATGTAACAGAGGATGACACATGCATAACAATTGAAGCTAATGGCTATTTACTGTATTTTCTCCTTTCTCACTACTCTACCAACATCAGATGACACATCAGCCTTTTGTAGGCCTTGAGGCAATCTTGGAGACCCGTTCTAATGTTAGTAGAAATATTACCAAGGGCTGGATCCATTATGCCACCTATTCCAAAATAAAAATCATCTGCAGCCTGTTGGATGAGCCTCTTTCTATCAGGGGGTGTGCAGATAAACAGCCCTGGCTGCAGCGTTCCCTTCTAGTGAAGGCTTTGGAAAACAATCCAGTGCTTTTCATATCATGGCCAACTGGCCAGCTTTGACCAGGACATCACTGGGACCCTGCAATGATTACTGATGACCATTTACGTAGAAGCTGTAGAGGAGGTCCCAAGTATAGCCTGCACTCCAACCGTCCATTTTGAAGTACCAGGAGAGTTCACACCGAGATATGTGATGTATGATGAGCAAATAAACCAGCAGAGAGCCGCAGTGGGGCTCTGTCTAGTACCTATCAGAAGAACAGCACCTATTGAAGTACCAGTACCAAGGAAACCATGGACAGTAAGTTGTCCATTGAGGAAGCCATATCAACCAATAACACGAAATGAAGATCGTCTAAATACAGTCCCTGAAGAAACCAAAAAGGTCTGCATGGAAGATGAATGGTGACGTCACAAAAACCTGGACTGACTCACATATATAAGAAATGAAGACCAGAGAATGACGTAAAGAGGCGAAACGCCATGAATAAAGGATATCGTGAACCTAAAGTGAAAGGACAATATGAAACGTAAGAAGCTAAGCCATGAGCATGGTGAAGATATTCAACCAAGTTTACACATGTACATATGCTTGGAACCGCAAGAAAGCTAAGAAAATTGTGCGGCTTGCTATGCTTAGTAGAAAGATAGTGCGGCAAGTGCCACCATACATAATCTACCTCAAAGAAGTACATTATATAAGCATATTTCCACTTTGCACAAGAAGCAAAATCAACCAAAAGGTTACTAAAAGGCCACACGAGAAGAGTTTCATATTTGGCGAAATCGCGACTACAGTGGCAGAAACTAAACTCAGCAGAGGCAAATCGTGCCTGGAGAACCAAGGTCGTATCTGTCAAGATGGACGAACAGTGGCTACAATTAATTGAAGCAAAGAAAGAATATACTGCTCTGAAGGGTCAAGATAAGAAGCCGAAGGCAGGTGGTGGGTGAAACGAAAGTCAAATACAGCAAACTGTATGAAGAAGAGGCGAATTCACAGTATCTGAACCACGTGACCAGCCGAGCGAGCAGAAGTAAGCCTTTCACACCTACGCATGGAGCCTTATCGGACCCATCCTCCTTAACTTTCTCAGACCAAGAGGCAGACTCAAGGGCAAACTACAAGGCATTAATTGACACACGGCCACTAAGATGATAAATGGCTGTAACATAAATTGAAGGAAAGCTGGGGTACAGACTTACTTCCTGCACCTGGCCTCATTAGTCTACGTGCTGATAAGCAAAGTGGAAAAGTACGGGTGGGGTTGGTGCCAACCCAATCACAAGGGACCAAGTAATCTAGGGTCCTATAGTTAATAGAACCAATGAGACGTCGTACTCTTAGTGACACCTACAGTAGCTAGTTTGAAGGTAGGGCTTAGATGCCCCACCTGACAGTGTTTACCCAATCCCCTCACTTCGTTACCATATACAGATATAGTACCTATAGTAAAGTTACCTTTCCTGAACCAATAGAATTGTATGTCAACTTTTAAGCATTACACATCAATGATGATTAGTTTTCAGTATAAATGTTATGATTTTTATGAAGTTCGTTGGAGTTGAAGCGAGAAGGAAGATCGAGCAACTGCTGATATTCATAACTCCCCGTTTTTTGTGCTCGTCATTAAACTGACTCCCTTTGCCAAACCGTCGAGTTGTCATTATTGATTTGGTGTTTGAGTATTTAATCTGCACCCCCATCCATCTCACGGGTGCTGCTTTCTTGTCTTAAAGTGCTTCTGGGCAAACCCCAACTCTATGGGCCGGTTGGGGGTCCCAGAGCACAAAGCTGATCAAGAAGAGTAAAATGTGCTGCACTCTAAAGGATTGTGGTTGGTGACAACATAACCACCAAGGCTCTCTTCACCCGCATCTCGGGTGTGCTGACTGCCAGCCCGAGTGAACGTCATGATCCTCCCACTGACCCACACGGCAGGACATAGCAAAACCCTACCCTTATATTACTACAGTGACTATGCAGACACCTTCATTCCAAAGCACTTCTCCTTCATAACCCCATCAGCGGGAACTCTGTCACCAGCTTCTGGGTGAAGTTCATGTCAACAAGAACCTAAAAGCTTTTATGTTCTAACTCTAGCCCCAGCTATCTGCATTTCTACAATGCACATGCTTTTTAATACATCGCTCTGGTCTGTAAGGCTGAGCAAGCCAACAGTTTCCCGCATTAGCGTCCTGTGCCATTAGTTGAGAACACACAGCGTTACATGTACATTAGGGGAAAGAAGTGTCAATGAGTCAGCCGTCCTCTACAAGTGTGACCACTCCAAGGAACAAAAGCTGAACATTTGACACAGCTTCTTCCCGCGGCGGCTGCTTTGCACAACTCTACATCCTAAACACATGTGAAAGAAAACGAACGCAGACAATTGCTCCACTGAGACGCTTCTCGGTGTTGTTGCTCTCTTTCACCCACATACCTTAATTTCAAACAACAAAGCAGGCCTCGCTAGGAACGAAGGCTTGAGGGCCATTACCCGGGCCTCCCGGGAAGCCAGGCAATCTTCACACCCACAGCAAAACGCATACTTTACTCACCAACACCCTGACATGTTTCTTACTTCTGCATGCTTGATTTTCTTGCTAAGCGGTGGAATGGTGGAAATGAATCCACCCATTTTCCTACCACAAACATCCTGCTATTTATATATCACAAGAGCTCAAACTTCTAAACATTTCTAGCACCTATTCCAACATTTAACCCCAAAACGTCGGATCCAATGTAACCACGGTGCACGCATCTAGGTTTTTAATCAGGCTCAGTCATCAGCCAAGATGTGCATTGGGAAGCTGGCATGAAACCGCTGCCTGCGCACCTCTGCCCGGCTGCCCGCCCCCCAGCAGCCAGGATACGGGCATACTCGCTAAATCATCCACACCTCCATCTACATCTACATTCATCTTGCGTCATCACCTCTAACTGCAGACATGCCCGTCTTGCCATCCGCCCATGTGTGTGCGCATCTGCTCTGCCATTAAGACCTGTGTTGCATGTATGCTGCTGTGGCCACCTGGGCTTCCCAATAACCAACAACCTGACTCAAAACACATGCGCTTTAGAGGAGTAAGATCTGCCATCTTTATTTGAAAGAAAATATCATCCTTCATCTAATTAATTATTCAACCCATTCAACAACAAATATAATGTCACAGTCTACATGCGCCAACTCGGAATATTACGCAAAGCTATTACAACTTCCACATGTGATTTGAGGTGGCCCCTGTATGTGAATATGTGCTGTCATCAGTCCTCAATTTGTGCATCTGTGCTCTGCCGACGTGCCCGGAATCTGCCTCAGTGCTGTACATCTATGGTATTCCTGCTGCCTCTACGGTACATGCACCAATGCTCTGCCCAATAGCACAGTTTGGTATTCCAGTGCATTCGACTATGCTCTGCTAAGCCTGTATGAGCATGTCCGCTCTGCCTTCGGGTCATGTGTGGGCATTCTCAGACTGTGCCTATTTAACTACGCTATGCCCTCTTCCCCTGTGCATGCAAACGACCCCTGTGCAGTGTTTGTGAGGGATTCGACCATCCGCATGGAAAGAGTGCACTCTCCTGGGAATTTTTTGTTTGTTTAAAAGAAGGCATGGGAATGATGGGAGAACAACCTCTGAAAATATGTGGGGCCATTCCCACACAGATTTTCCACGTTCACAGCACAGCAGAAAAATAGTCATGTATTCTGGGAGGACACAGCTTACCAGCGCTGCCCTCCCCTGTCATGTATAGCTGATAGCCGTGGATACATCAAAAGCCTTTGGCAGTGGGCAGCCCGATTAGAATTTCAAGGCCCCATGGATTTGCATCTCCATTGTCAAACCTTGCTGGTGGTGGCGAATACTGAAGAATGTTAATTTGCAGGCCTCAGGGAGGCCTGGCTGCAGGAAGTGTCAATGGAGACCAGTCGCGAGCACCTCTTTGTAATGCAATGAGTCAACTTGGTACCACAACCCTCCTTGATATGAAAGGGCAGTGAAGGTCCTGTCTGGAACCATTCCTTTCAGAGCTGGGAAGTATGTGAATTGTAGGAGACGAAAGTCTGCCTGCAACCTGCAACGTCAAAGGAGGCCCATGATGTGATCAAGTGCCACATAGGGTTCACTTAATTAGGGAGACACTTAGATGTAGAGCAGACAGGAAGATGGGTGGGACTTAGAAGTATATGTTGCCATCCGTCCCCTGTCTGTTGCCAAGCGCTCTGGTTCTGACCTGAAGCATCACTGAAGATTGTTGGTGGAGACGCAGGATTGGCTCACTTTAGTTAGGCTTGGCCTACACCAATCCCTGGGCCCCATTTAGCTTTAGAAGAGGGCTGAGCCTCTCACTGATCATATCATCTAAAGATTTTGCAAGGAGTAAGAGCAAGGACTCATTTGGACCCGAGCTGAAGGTGCAGTCTACCTTGCATCTTTCGCCAGTGAAGGAAGGCCAGGAGCTCCAAGAGAGAAGCAAGATTCCTCCCCTAAACATTGCCCAGGGAACAGAGGGAGATACCGCAGTCAGAGGACCCATCCAGCAGCTCCAGAACTGGTACCCAGCCAGCACACAGTGTGCCCTGCTAGGTTCTGACAGCAAGCTTCCTAGGTGGGAAGTGCCGGAGAGTCTCTGGACAAGGGACTAGGCCGTTGCCTGCAAACACTCTCCTGAGCTTTGGCCCGTCCACCTTGAAAGGACACGAGCCCTGCAAAGAAGCTAGGAGTGCCACACAAGCATCATCCAGCGTTCATCTTTTTAAGGACAATTTCAAGATAGTCGAGTTCTCGAACCGCATCCAGCTGCACCGCTGACTGTTGTCACGCCGCAGTCACCAGAGCCGTCCAAGAGGCGTTGACCAGCATTCCAGATCAGCCAACCAGCCCTGAGACAACGATTCTTGGCCCTGAGCCGCCGTGCCGGACAGCCTGCAGACGTCCATCCAGCCGCGCTTGCCGAACTGGCTGCCACCTGGTACCTGCAGCTGTCTCCCACCACTATCACGGTCTTACGGGCTGCAAAATGCTCTGGAACGGCCTTGAAGAAGTTCTTGGTGCTCGACAACATCAACACAAGGTACATTGTGGTTCTGCCCCCCTGGTCCTCCTCCGAAGGCCCCTAGAGACAGTTACAACCCTTTGCCTCTTTGGTGCTGAAACCAATAACCTTGAACTTTAAGACTGATTACCAACTACCCTCATGTTAGTAGCCAGAGTGCATCCCTTTCCTTTGTGACTCTGTGCTCCTTTACAGTGTGGGTTGTAATTGTAGTGTGCTAGAACTCTCTGTTGTAGTAATAATAAAGTAGATATGTTTATACAACCTTGACTGGACAGTCCCTTTTATCATTGGGGGGTAATTGTATTTTCGCTGTTTTGCAACTAACCAACCATCCACAACCTCGCAGAGTTAAGCCTGCCGTTCCGTCCACATTACCAGAAATTGGACAAGGTCTTATAATTTACTTGTATTCTAATCTGTTCGCATCCCTTCTGATGTACTAGAGGTGTGGGGCTGATTGATGGTTTAGAAACCGATATTCATCCCTGGACCACTGGTGCACCGGAAGTTAATTTGTGACAGTGTGTGCTTCTTTGTTCTGCTCTCTCGGACCCTATGTGCAGTAATGCTCTGGCCCCCATCTCTCTGTATGTGGAGACACACTACATGGTCAGCATCTCTGGGTGAATCCTTCAGTCATGGGTGAAGCTCAATCGCATCGACACCTGGATGTGCCTTCCTTCAAAATCATCACACTCTGAAAAGGATTAATTGATCTGACAACCAAGTAGAGATGGGTGCTTTGCGACCATCAAAAGGACACCATAGAAAAGCCTAGATTCGGTGCTCCAGCAATCTTTAACCAATTCCACATCTTCTGTTCCACCTGCCAACAGCTTCAACTAAAACGAGCAGTGTTAGTAGGTGTGAAGGTAATGCTTTGTGTTGAACAAAGCTGGGAATCTCGTAAACCATTCAAATGTATCGAGGTAGTACCCCAGAGCTATTGGAATGCTACGTACGTACTTGGAGTCTCTTGCGGGATGAGCACTTTGACAAAATACAAACTGTCCAATTATTTCGTTGGTGGGATGGCAAACCTGTGGATAATATCGGTCGCTGGGAGTTAAGTGGTCAGAGGAGTAATAGTGGTGTTAGTCATTTGTTGTTTTATTGTAGTTGTCAACAAAAACACCAGAACAGTTTCAAAACATTAAGTTGGACAGAAATTGCCAGTTTTGTTCAACATAGGTGAGTGCACACAGCCGACGCGCGTTTCGACCTAAGTCTTTTTCAGGGCCAATAAAGTAGAGATAAGGCTCTGGATAGAGCTGATGGGTGGTCCTCCCAAGTCAGGGTGCCACTGGGGCTGGATAGCCAGTTCTGGTGCTGTGTCGGCATGTCAGCGCAACTCGGCGCTGACATGCCGACACAGCACCAGAACTGGCTATCCAGCCCCAGTGGCACCCTGACTTGGGAGGACCACCCATCAGCTCTATCCAGAGCCTTATCTCTACTTTATTGGCCCTGAAAAAGACTTAGGTCGAAACGCGCGTCGGCTGTGTGCACTCACCTATGTTGAACAAAACTGGCAATTTCTGTCCAACTTAATGTTTTGAAACTGTTCTGGTGTTTTTGTTGACAACTACAATAAAACAACAAATGACTAACACCACTATTACTCCTCTGACCTGATGATGAACTTAAACCTCTAGCAAATCAGCTATATTCATGGATTATTGAATCCTCCCAGCGCCCGATATTATCCACAGGTTTGCCATCCCACCAACTCACTCAGCCAGTTGGGAACCCCGGAGTTGGTCCCCAGACAAACCAGGAGCAAGGCTGCGGGCCAACATACAAATACTTCATAAACAAGGCGCGCGGTAGACTGGGATTCCCGACCCAGATAACTCCAACCAGCTGAAACCTTTGTCCAATTATTTATATTCATGGCGAGCTAAGCAGGGGTATCTCCAATGGCAAGACTTCTCTGTACTTTACCAAATAATTTACAAGTCTGGCCACAAGAGTAGGAGGAACAAAAAAGGACACAGTTTTCCACTGGCTTTTTTTGGCCAAAGAGCTGCATCGAAAAGTCTCAACTGGAAACACAGCCTTATAGTTGCAGGTAGCACATTGTATGCACACAGAATGCCCTCAGTTTGGGGGGCAGCAAGACCCTTGCTTGAAGCACAGGCTTCCCTCACCCAGCAGTGAAATAAATGGATAATGTGCAAACTATGCATGTGTCCTATTGTAGAACTAAAGGGTCTAGCTTATTCATATCACAGGCTGCATCCATTTACATAGCAATAAATTAGGGATATACGTTTTTTAGTTGATAGTAGCGGAGCACATGCAACCATTGCTGTACTCCCAATTCAGTATCCACAGAGACAATAAGCCAACGGGTAGAACATGAAAACCAAGCACAGTTTAGTATATACGAGGATTTATACACATAGGCACAAAGACTTGTCGGAGGCCATCTCACTTGAAAGTACAACGAACAAAGAAAAAGATAGGCCACGAGTAAATAAGCACAGCCTCATCTGATAGCACACAACGAAACGATGTAAAGTTGAGGACACCTGTGGGGAAGGACAGGGAACACATTTCAGATTCTGCACGCCAAAACATTAAGCAGAATTCAAACCGTAGCCTTTATCTTTCAGAACTTCGGTTGAGACTCCTTAAAAATTGAGCCACATGGAGGCAAGGCGGCTAATTCCAGTGCTGTGTAAATGAGTGACGGTAAGGAGCCTCTGGGAAAGAGGTGTACCCAAGGCCTGTACTCCAAGATGTACAACTGCAGATACTGCAGTACGTATCCTGCTTCTGCTTGTACTCAGTGCCGTGCGTGGTTAAGGGGGGGTGGGGAGGGAAACACCCATAGTCTACATTTATAGTGGAGATCACAGGAGTGGAATCCAGCAGGTAGGGTGCAGTAAGACACAGAGGAAACCTAGCAAGCAAAGGTTGATGCCTTCTTGAATGGTATGCAAATAAAGGCGCGGTCGCTGGGTGAGTACCGTAAAAGAGACTCGAGCCAACCATGCCAAAGCTGAGAAACAAGCCTCCCATTAAAAAAATAAAACACACCACCCTAGTGACTTGTCCTTTTAAACCCAGCGGTACCAAGGAACTGTACTCGTGGCATTCTAACGGCAGCGAAAACATGGAAGACAAGGCTATAGCCAAGATTGTTCTGAGACTTTTAAAATGCAAAATGTAATATTTGTATATTCAGACTTCAGCAAGATGTTGGGGCTGCTCACACCCCACTGCCCCCTGTGCGTTGTTCCGCGTCACACCTCCTTTTTCAGTAGACTTGCAGTACAGCACGGGTCTGCCAAGAGCAAGATTAGGAAGCTCCTAACTGCACCCTCATGCCATGACAAGTAACCCTGTGTGGCTTCCTACCCACGGGGTACTAGAACGTTCCAATCCTGTCCCTCAATCAGCATGGCTGGCGGCTTGACCAGCTCAAGACAGCCCCGAGAGGAATAAAAACCTGCGCATGAGATTCTCTGACTTGCCCTCTCTTTCTGTGGCACAGTTAAAACAGCCTCAGAGCAAAAATGGAGGGTCTCCTGTACTGCACCCACCTGATAAAAGCCCAGTTGTTGCTGAAACAAAGCAGGCTCCTGTGGTGATTGACAGGGATGTGGCTCAGGTGCCATCCTCACGCTTACAGGCACGTGCATTGCTCAAGGACATAGGCTGATGGGGTCCAGATTGATGTAGGACATGGTTAGCAGTCTCTCTAAACAGATCTCTTAACAAATACATGCATGCGATAGTGGGCAGAGATTTCCCACCAGCCAAACTCCTCTGTACACCTGCTAAGATCACCCAAGAATCCCCACACCTGCTTCTCCTATGTGGTAACAAATTCGCCATGATGCCCATTGTTGCCCTGAACGAATAATGCAGAGGAAGTAGCCCAGTACTTTTATTTGGTAATGTTACCTCCCTTTTAGAGTGTGGCTAACATATTAAAAAATCAATGGCCCAGACAAGCATCGTAATGTTGCATTTTTCAATGGTCCAATATCATCCAGAAGCTGCTCCTAAATCATTTTCTCAACATCACGGAAAGTGTAGCACACTTGCAGAATGAAAGGGAAAGGGGAACATTGTTGGGGAAAGGGGAAATGAAAAGGTCCCTTTTCTGGGGCTTCTTTCGGAAACATAACATATAATTGGTTATTTATAACGCGCTTAATATCGAAGAGGTTTCTAAGCGCGGACCCGAGATTCGAATCTGTGTTGCCCCGCGTTGCCACCGAGTTATAATACCCGTGCCGTGATGATCATGGTGAAATAGAGTAGGGAAAATTGGCCTAGCCCACTTTTGTAGACTAACACTTTCACCGAATCACTTTTTACCGATTTGTTTCGCCACTTTTCTTTGCCATAAAAAAACAGATGGAAGTTGGGATAGGGTATATATGGGGGGGCAAGGGTTAGGAAGTGTAAAGGGGGGGTCCCCCCACATTTTTCGGTAAACAAAAGGTCGAAAAATCAATACAAAATATTTTGGCGCAAGTGTAGGTTGGCAAAAACAAGTCAGAAATAATTTATACAACCAAAATCGGTCCAGCCCCATTTTGCCGACCTCCACTTTCACTGAATCACTTTTTACCGATTTTCTTTCCACTTTACTTTGCCACAAAATGCAGATGATGTTAAAATGAGATAAGGTAATTATGTGGGTGGGGGTAGGAACTGCAAGGGGGGATGAGGGGTGCCCCCCCCTGCATTTGTTGGTAACAAGGTGGGAAAATCAGTAAAAAAAATATTCGACGTAAGTGCAGGTCGGCAAAAATAAAGTCAGATCATTCATATAACCGAAAAATGCACAGAGAACTCAATTCCTGCACAGTTGGCGCATTTGTGATTTTTAAGTCACAGTGTAGTGTGATCAGTAATGATCAAACTATGACCCTGTGGCTGGAGGTTTAAGGGTCAGCCACCAGGGCGTAGAGCAAAGTACTAGATCCTGGCCTTTCAGTGTAAACATGTGGTTACCCATTCCGAAGTGGACGAGGAGAGTATGTCACAGTGTGCCTGCCATAGAAACACCTACGCAGCATGCACAGAAAAGTCCACAGCTTGCTCCGGCTACTGAGAGTCTGCTAGTTCTCCATTTCAGTTCCATCTTCACCACTCTTTGTGTGTACACTCAACATCATTCGAAACAACCGTCGCTGCTGGAGTGTTCTTGAAACATTCCTCTTACAGTTATTTGTTTGCCTTAAGTGCCTCTTTATTTGTAATGAAGTTTATTTCTTTTAACACACTTGCGGCAGAAGTGAAATGCACTTGATCCTTGCCAGTGTATCAAAAGGCACGCAATGCATAGCCGCCTTCCCCCGGCATCCTTTGCAGCACGTATCTCTCCATTAGAAAAGGGACCCCACTGTGTTGACCTCACAAGACAAGTCAACAATGTTCTCTGCTTTTCTTGCCTGTAGCCTGGTGTTCGGTTTTATGCTTTAGGAAGGACAGGAAGCCCTTGAGGCGTTCAAGATGGTACAGCTCAAGAGCAGGAACCTCGTTTACACTGCGGGGCTATCAGAAGACACGACCCAGGCTGCATGATCATTAATGCTCTGACCAGATGAGGACCTACACTGCTCAGGCAGAAGACAAACGACACTACAAGGTTACAAGAGGGATGAAAATGACGAATGAAACGGAGCATAGTCGCAACAAGCGAAGTTCCGTATAACAGGCCTTTAGTTTGTCTGCTAACAGGCGGAAGGTATGAGGTTAGGCGTCATCTATGGGTAGGTGACTGGCTGCAGGTCTGCTGAGAGGCACGAGTGCACAAGTGAAGCAATGAAAAAATGTGAGTGCTCCCCCTTCTTGAAAGCAGAGATCAGTATGGAAGATTCCACCAGGAGCCAAGGAAGGCCATGTCAACAATGCCAAAGCGCATGAGGAACTTGCCAGTATGGGCATCCTTACAGATCAAAGGAACGTCGTGAGCAAGAACTGGTCAATGCACCCAATGATAGGTCAGCGTGCGTAAGATGACATCCAGAGTATTGTAAATGACTGAGGGGATTATGTAAGGGGGCTGCCGGAGTTCAGGGGAGCTGCAGAAATAGTGCAAGCTTTGTCCCCCCACCCCCAAGAGGCAGATACCCAGTCTAAGCCATATTGAATTTCAACTGGGGCTTTATGCTAGCATCTAGATGGGGTCAAAAAAGCTACATATAAGAAAAGCTAAGTTTCCTCTAGTATATTGGTTGATACAGGGCCCCTTGGTTCAGATTGTGTGAAAACCTTGATGACCTTGCATGGTGACAACATAGAACCAGCACTTTTTGGAGCAATGGACTGGCATGGCAAGCCACAGGATGACTCTTGGGTGTAGACTGAGCTTACCAGCTGAGTTCAAGCAGTTTGCTTCTCCTGGAAGAATAGTCCACACTGGTTTCCCTTCAGCGGCTGTCTTCTTTATTGAGGATTCCTATGAGATCATAGATGGTATCGCCTTTACCTGGCGTAGAGGATAAGCTGAAGCATTTCGCATGAGCGAAGCCCAGAGGGAGCAGACATTGACCTCTTGTCCACAGCGGAAGGGTACAAGCCATCATATAGGGTAACTATGGAGCCCGTGCGGAATGGTTTTGGAGCTGCTCTATGTCTCAACCCATATGAGGTTTCAGGAGTAGTTGACGCTGTGTGTTTGGGTCTCACCTTATCAGTGATTGACCTAAACACATTACCCTTTTAAGGCAGGCCCTGCCCTTTTAATTCCAGTTTTGTTCAATTTGGTGTGTTTAAACTCTGAAAGCAAGCGTTTGTCCTCTGGAAGTGTATTCAGATTCCCGTAGATGTAAAAAATAAATGCAATATCGTCTTAAAAATCAAGGCACATCGCAACTAGCCTGTGTGGGATGGGTTTTGATCTGTCACTGGAGTCTTACCTCTTTTGCAATATGAGAAGGAGATGGAGCTGTATGAGCAGGTCTTACCCCAAACTCTGTGGAAAGGAAGTTGTAGGACTGGCGACAGCATATACAATCGCAGCAAATACATGTGAGAGGATGAAGGGTTTGGGTGTGTGTGCCCTGAGAGTTTCATGGAGGGCAAGAGTGTGAATGGTATTGTATGAACAATGTGAAGTGATACTATGGAACTATGTAAGAACACCCTGGTCTGGGCGGGCAAGGAGCAAGGACTTTGTTGTAACTGATATTACCGGTAAATATTTGGTATCCATTAGCTAGAGTTCAAATTGTTCTGTGGCGTGGGTTGCGTTGCTGACTCTTGGGCCTAAGTTCCCCAGAACTTGCAAGGGACGCATTCCATGCTGTGAATTTTGAGTTTGAAATGCGTCAAGGAGGGCATTCATTATATAGCCTGCACAGTCCTGTTTATTATTGTTCCTAAAGAACTCATATATACCGTTCTGGGGGTGGCAAATTAGGTGAGCACAGTCCTATAGTCAGTGACCCCATTAGCATGATTTAGTCTGCTGTGTGGACCAGCTGCTAGGCCTGCCTGGGAGGATTTTGACATGTGTTCCTGTGTACACGGTTACACAGGAACCACACACACTGTATAGACTTTTCAGTCTGATTCTCTATGTTGTGCACAGATGTAAAATGTTTCTAGATATAAGCTGAAGCATCAAAAGTAATCATCAGCTGCTGAAACAGAGTGTGTCACTGGAAAGACTAAGCACACTTGCCCAGCGTTCCCTCCCCCTGCCCTCAGACTAGCAAAGTGGTAGGGAGGGTATCTCAGTTTCCTCCAGACCATTCTGCTTGTGGATAGGGATAACAAGGTGGCTTAACCACAGTGCAAGCGAGAGGAAGCACCTTTGAAAATAGTGAAGAAAAGGTTGACCAGCCTGAGATGGATCAGTAGGTTGAAGGGTCAAGTTTATGTTCCTGTCTTGCACCCACTAGGTTCTCCAAGATTTACATCTTCGAGGTGGTCTCATATGATCACGCAAAAAAGAATAATGATGATGCATAACGCCGGATAGGGCAGAAGACAAACCGTGCCCCCTACTCGAATCTCTAGAGTGATTTACATGCTCCTCTTTGGGACACTTCAGGGGGGGGGGGGGGGGGGAGCGAATCGCATGCCGCCCATGAACATCAATGGGCAGGTTCTTCTCCTTCCCGCTCTCACTGATTTGTGGGTGGGGGATGGGCACCACTTCAGCAGCTGTTTGGGGCAGTGCTTGCAATGACTTGCTTGCTGTGCCGCACAATTCAAAGAGAAATCTGCACTACTGGAGGAGAATTGGAGGTCTGCTTCTCTGGAGAAATTGTCCATGAGCCAGGAGAGTACTTGAGCCTATTGGCACCAGTGGATAAACTCGTTTCCCATTGCCCTGGGGATATTACGTAAAGAGGAACGTTTGTTCCCCTAAACCGCAATGTCATAATAGTGGAGAAAAACATGTGGGACACTATCTATTTGAGGGAAATCATTGGACTATCAGTTATAGTCCTGCAACAAATGATTAGTCAATAATGTGTATGAGCAAAAGTGAAGCATAGGGTGCTTTGCAGCCGACACCATGCGCTCTACCTCTTGAACGGGATTGACTGGAATAAACCACTCGACGTTTGGCTTGAAGCCTGAGGGGGGTGACGCAAGTGTCCTCTAGGTAGCACTGTGCATAATGGCAATCTGGAATAGTAACATGTTATCTTTCTAGTGGAGGGAAGAAATGTCTCCCCTCCCCTTTGATCCATGTGGTGACCCCAAAACACTGCTCATTGTGGAAGCGGTGAAGTGCAATGTTGCTGGAACTGAATTCATAATCCTTCCTCACTCCCCGGAACATTTATTCCATAAGCACTCTACATACACCTTGAGACAGGCAAGTCTTGGAGGGTCAATTTACCTCGAACGTGGTGTTACACAGTGCCAGAGTTTCTAATGAACGTCCCCCGTCCCCCCTCCAATCCTGCACTCAATGATGCAACGCTAAAGCTGGCTTGTTTCACATGCTTTACTTCATATTAAAATCAACATTGAGAAGAGTGTACCCCAATATAAAGGCCTCGGAAGAAAGTAAAGGGAAATGTCAGAAAGAGACTCGATGCCCAACACTTTCCATTGCATGTTAATAGTTTTCATGCATATTCACTGTGGTTATTCAGAAAAGTGGCCTACTGCTGGTACTAATCAGTGGGTCGATTAGCCCAGCCCCATAGAATAGAATGCATTCTGCACCACATGCATTATATTTATTTCTGAAGTTGATTCTACTTGGAAGCAGCCGTACATGGACTGTCAGGCAGGGTATTCACATGATCACGTCTTCACTTCTTCTCTTCTAGAAAGAAAACATGCACAACAAGCGGACCTCTGGGGCAAGTCATTGGATAGTCGCTAGGATTATCAGTATATATCATATAGGGCTTTAAAAGGGCCTCTCTGCGACCATCCATAGGTCGGACTTGCACCATTCAAAGGAGCCATGAGCATAGCGGGCACAGTGACCACATCTCACCCAGCTATAAATACAAGCTTCTGACAGGAAGGCTCACAAACTTTAGAATTTTCCAAGCATTGATTATTCCAATTGGACCACGTAAGTGATCTAGTCTCCAATCATATAATGCGGCTATATCTAGCTAAACACGCGCTCATTGATAAGAGCCACTCAACATGTCTATCATTGGCACTAGAAGGTGGTGCGGTCCCAAACTACTTGATAGTTCACATGAAAGAAAGCTAGGCCTTTATCTATAGAGAAACGGTACTTAGTCATGCGCGCCTACTACACTACAACAGAAATGGCTGAGGTTACTTCTGCACCAAATGCTTTCTACAGTGCTTGCAAAGATAACATGTATAATGACCCAGCACACAGTGCCAAGCTCACTTACCTGACCGTGAGATGAAAGAGCTGCGTAGGCCATGGATTGGCTCATAAGTCCCTTTTGTTTCATGATTAACATGCGTTTCTGCTCCTCGCTCAAGTGTGCTATCTGCGTCTGTATTTGTGTTGCTTGTTGCTGTTGCTGCTGCTGCTGTTGCTGTTGCTGCTGTATGTAAGGAATCATGGGATTCTTGCTTGGGGTGGCCATTGGTGGGGTTACTCTCTGACTCATGTCCACATTATAATGGGTCAGAGGTTTTGTATTGCCATAACTGAGCATGTTGGGCTGTTTGTGTACAGCATTCGTTCCCAGATTATTTGGCTGCTGGCTGATCATGTTCATGTGGTTTGGAGGTAGGTAGTTATTCATTGCTGTTTTTGCAGGGTTATTTGCCATTTGAGGCACAATAGAGTTTTGGTTGTTAAAGACTTGGGGATACATCATTGGACTATTTGGTTTTTCTGTATATGGCCCTCCATATGGACTAGTTGGTGGTCCCACTGGTGACCAACTCGCTGCTTGACTTACATGCTGCTGCTGCTGTTGCTGCTTTTGCTGCATGAGCTTCGCTCTTTGCTGTTGCTGCGCTGCCATTTGCTTGAGCTGCTCAGCTGGCGACAAGTCGGCGCTTGTTACAGTCACGGGTGCAGGCCCAGAGCCTGCCCCAGCCCCTGCGGAGTTGATCATGTACCCACTTCCAGGACGGGACTGCGTCTGGCCTGGTGTGTGGGCCTGGTTTGGTGTTTGAGGGGAGTGGATAGCACAGTTGGCCGGAGAGTTGGCAGAGATTGGGGCAGGAGGAGCGCTTGAAGCAGAAGGTATACTGGAGGCTGTGTTGATGTTGGAAAACAAAGGGCCCGAAGATGAAGGCCGCACCTGTGGTGACCCCATAGGTATATGAGCAAACGGGGAGTGGGCGGGATCACTCTTCACACTCAAAATCTCTTGAGGAATAGGGGTGTGAGATGTGGGCCGGGGAAATTCCAGCTCTTTTTTCTCCTCAAAGTCTTCATTGAACAAATCCTGTATGTCATCTTCAGGAACAGTGTTAGCCAGCTCATCGATCAGCTCCTGCCATTCCTGGTCATTCAGATTAATGTCAGAGAACAACTTGTTCTGGTTGGACAGGGAGTTCTCAGAAGTGTCTATACATGCCGGGTCATCCAGGGGCTCCTGCTTCAGGTCCTTGCACTGAAGAATGTTAAACCCATCCTCCAAGTCACTGCAGCCATTGGCAGGAACCTTGATATCGGGCAGGCCGCCATTCTTGCCCATGTCCTCCAGCCCACCGGAATGAGGCACGCTGTTCTGCAACGGCAACGATGGTTTAATATCCAGTTGCTGAAGAGGAGAGACAGAAGGCAAGGGCATATTATTGGGCAAATTGGTGATTGGGTCTACCCCGGGTATGTCCTTCTTCGACCGCTTGTTGGTTGGAGAAAAGTCGAAATCACAGATCCCGTTCTGCTGTTCTCCATTAACTGGCGAGCGGGCACCTTCCAACTTCCTCTTCACCGTTTCTTGCAGCTAAAAGAAATAAAGGGGAAGGGTTATAAAAGTGGCCACAGCATGAAATACCTTAATTAAGCAGTACTCGCTCAATGAACAGGGGTCGCAGGGACCAGGTGCAGAAAAATGCTTCTTGGGAGAAGGCAAACCCACAAAGGTATGACGTGCATAATATATAGAGAGCTCTTAGTGACTTCACACTAGAATGCTCTACATGCCACTGCCCAGCGTCCTACAGGCACCATCCCAATCATCACCCAGACCTCAACACACAGTGCCCAGGCAATGTGCAACCATTTGAAATCAAAGGGCGTGCATTCAATGCGGCACACCCTCCAGTTTCCCCTCCATCAACTTACATAAAAATAACGCAGACCACACCGAAGGTCGAGGCAACAAATGCCCAAAAGTGACCAAACTGGACTAATGGCAAGCAAACCTCGAGGACAGAAACCTTCTGACCAGGGAGCAGTGTTCGGCTCCAGTGCCTGCCGCACAGAAAGCCAACAATCTAACAGCAATGCATATGCTATGCAAAATCTCTGCTCCCAAGATGGCGGCCTGCATCACCACTCACAGGCATGTGTAAATGTGTCTTTCAGGCGCCCAACGGCAGTTTAATGCCACACCACTGTCAGACTGGCAGCATACAAATACCTCTCTAACATAACGCCATGACATTGTATATTCACTGCTGCTCATGTTGCTGAACTATTAGTATTAACGTCAGAGTCAATAATGCCAAAGTACACCTTTTATTTAGCACACTCTTCTTAGGAAGGTTTGAAAATGAACACGTGAGTTCAAGCAGTCCTATCTTTAATAAAACGCGGATGCACGTAAATGTAAAATGGCGGATTAGGAAACACGCCAGCAAATGTATAACGAGAACTGTAGGAATGCGTGTTTACTCTTCCCCGCTCTTCGAAGCTGGGACTACTAGTTGGTAAAAAGTCTGCAACCACTCAAAACCATCTGTTAGTCCCTCTTGCTCCTTCCTCCTTGGTTCTTCCTACTACATTCCAAAGGCACCACGGTGCGGAGCAGGTACCCTACAAACTCAGCATAATGTATCATCCACTACCAATTCAACTGCTTCCCTCCGACATCCTCACTGGTGAACCTCACCAATGGTGCCATGGATGGGCCTTTAAATGGTACACACCAATCACTATGTAACTGCGATCAGCAAACTCCCTCAACCTCTTACTGTCGGTCTAGCTAGCCAGACATTGGTCATTAGAGTGCCTTGGACGATCGTATGGTAGTGTGTCGACACTTGTGGGCAAGCCATATCCATCCATCCTCATACTGAAAGAGGGCGCATTCATACTAACCATTGAAGGGTTTGCTTACTTTGTATGAATTACATTGTTTTACCACTAGTGGCGGGCTAACACATAGTGGCAATAAACAAAAGGTATATACCATTTAGATTTGCTGGACCATGCTCACCTAAAGCATGCCCTGCCATTGACTCCTGATGGATCTCTGCCGAAACAACACACTATACCACACACTATACCAAGCCACACGCAGGCACAGGGAAGGAGGAGATGTGTTGAGGAAGAAAACAGGGTTCTCCCTTTTGGTATTTGGGGGCATGCATGCAGTTGCTTTTTCAGCAGGGGCAGTGTCAGTAAAATAATTAAAAAGTAAATCCCTTCGCGGAGGAGTAATCCCGGAGAACAAAGGAGGCCAAAAATGATGACAAGCACAGCAAGGAGGGAGAGGGTCAGCTAACCCTTACAGACTTGAAAACCTTTTGGACTACTCTGACATATAGTGAAACGGTCAGCTCTATCTAGGAAGTGTATTATACTTTTTATGGTCAGTGGTGGCTGGTGAATAATTGAACTGGAGGGGCATAAATATTTTCTGCAAGTACGCGGGAGCGACCAGGCGTAGAGAGACAGCCAGAACCAAACAAGTGCAGTTCGGGGGGTTCACATCTGCGAGAATTTAACAACGGATTAAAAGAGTACATTTTAGAGGACTCTTTCTGTGACAAATTGTTTAGAAGGTCACACAGTTTGCAGTCGGCATTGTAGTGTAACGCATAAAAAAATCCAATAGATGCACGTTATAGATGCAGCGCACGGGATGAGGTTCCTTATCGTGCATGGGAGGGGACAGTGCAGGCGTTCGAGCATTGTACGGTGCTTAGGTCTATCATCAGCGCAGGCTCAAGGTGTGCTCAGGGGTTGTGGCCGTACAAGGGTGCCCCCTGTGCGCTGCAAATAAAGGGCGCCTTGCCTCAAGCTTACATGACACTGAGCTGAAGCCTCCAACTCAGTGTCATGTAAGCTTAAGTATTGGTCTGGCCAGCGCCTATTAAAGAATCACAGGCAGGCCAAGCGCAGCCCTTAAACACAATACAAGACGAGCAGGGGGCTAAGTTCTGTTGTTCGGCTGACAGTCGAGAACAAGTATGTGGCGGGAGGATGGGGCAGGCGGTTGGGGCACACCCAAAAATCCCACAGAGGGCACTGTCATTCTTACCGCAACATAAGGATTCGGGCGGGGGGGGGGGGCCCTCTAGAAGTGCTTGATTCTGCATCAAGTTATAAATTCCATGGAGGACCGTAGGGAACATGACAGGATGCTCTGAACATCCTTGCAGCAGGCAAGAGGGCAATCCTTGCAGAGGGCAAATCCTGAGCAGTTCGACATCGTTTTTGAAGCAGGGCTTTCTTTGAATGTTCGTTGATTAACACGTATATAATCCCGCTGGATTACATATTGAGGAGCTAAACAGTCATTCATAAATGGAAACAAATCGAGGGAAAGGTAAGCAATGTCTGCATGGCAACGAACCACACTAGCCCGATTTAGCTGAAGGCGTGTGGTATAATGTAAAGTAGTGAACAGCATTATAATTGTTCCAATTGTTCCTATTTGGAAACTATACTTGGTCATTTCTAATCAACAATTTAAATCACAATTAATGATCTTAGATAGTAAAATGTATAAAAATTGCCTGCAATTCAGTGCTGAAAATGGAAAAAATCCATTGGGGGAACTGTCGCCACTTTAGAGGGGCGGAGTTGTGGGAAGGAGGGGGCGGGGCCAAGGGGCGTGGTCCCCTGCCAGGTTGCGCAACACAGTATCTCTTCAGAGAACCCAATCCAAGCGATTTGCAAAGAGCATTATGGGAACACCATAATGACGACAATTTTAAATGTTAAACATGTCTTATAGTGAATCAGTAAGAAGCCCTTTCAAGTGAATAATGTACTATTTTGTTTTGATTAGTCACAATATTCACCATAATAAAGAGATGTCTGTAAATGACAGGACATTTATAGAAGTCTTGACAGCTGCAACACTGTATGTGAGGATTTGGCAGTTTCTGCCTGCAGTGCTCAGTCTTCTGAAAACTCAGTTGAAAAACGGGTTACTCGTGCGTGCAATGTAACAAGCAGACTGCCTTCATTTGACCAGGCAGTGCTTTGTGCTGAGTCTTCTGAAAGCGGTCTACTCCTTAAGGCAGTAGGACCTGGGCGAGTCATGTGCTTGCCTCTGGGTATGCGGAAGCAGTGCACTTGCGAGACATTTTTTGCCGGAGCGCCGCTCCGTCTTGTTCCGGCTCATTCCCTGCACTGCAGCGACTCAGTGGACCCAGGCGCTCTTATGTCGTATATGCCCTCGATGTCACTTGTGTGTCAAGTGCTATTGGAAAGCAGAGCACCAAGACACGTGTAGGAAACAGAAAGACACGTGCTGGGCGTCAGAAGTTAGATACCACCATTTAAATGAAGGCGGCCTTGCTCACATCTTTTGCAACAGGAGCTTTTGTGGCGCAGATTAACCGAGTAGCGAAGGGGCGCAGATCCAGATCTATAGAGAACAGAGTACTCGTTGCATTATGCGGCTTGGAGAGCCTGCGCCAGAACAGAGCGTCAAGATAACTAATAGTAATAACTATCCGAGGGCTTCACGCTATCAGAGTGCAGTACCCAAGCAAAAATGTATCATTGAACTAGCCAGCTAGGAATAAAGTGTGCACAGTGCGTGTCGTTGAGGGTAAGAAGGGCAACGTGGACCACAACTCATGCCCATGGCTGAAACACTCCATGCCACATGTTGTAACCCCCCCAGTCCTTTTCTCGTTTGTGTCCCTCAAAGACATGTACAGCACTCCATTGCTTCCTGGCTGGGTTTGGACGGTATGAAACTCAGCTACAATACTGTACTTCCATACACAGGTCGGACTATTGGCTCCCTATAAGATTTTGCCAGTAAAAATGTGTCAAGAATAATCAACTATGTAAATAAATCCACAGAAAAATGTACTTTGCAAATAGGCTGGCCAAATAACTTTCTAGAGCACAGCAGCACAGTGGAATTTCAAAATACGTGGTAATAACTACATAAGAATAGAGTATGGGAGCACAAAACATACCCATTGCCAAAGATGGAAAAACCCTAGGTTTCTACCTCAATGCCAACACCAATCTAACCAAACAGGTTAATATGACTGCCTCAACCACAGCCTAGACAGAACGGAACCCTGTGTTACCACCCGGGAGCCCCATATGCACCCCGACTGTGCTCAACATCCCTGCGTTGTCTGTCACCCAACACACGGAAGCACTATACTTCCTGATCACCCGCACGGTGGCGGAAAGTTAAAATTCAGGAAAACTATGCAGGGCGAATTTTAACTTTCCGCCGCTGTGAGGGTGATCAGGGAGTATAGTGCTTCTGTGTGTTGGGTGACAGACAAGGCGGGGATGTTGAGCACAGTCGGAGCCCTTGTTGAGGATTTAGACCTGGTGTTGCGAGACTATCATCACGATATATGTAGAGTTGGTATTTGGGTTAGGGGTGACTTAATACCATAGATTGACACGCGGGGATGCCCCCCATACGGTGTGCACCCCTGCGAGTTTGGGAGAGTTTCATGGATGTTAAATGGATAACATGGCATTCTCTAAGTTTTGGGGCGCTGTGTTTAGTGCTCTCTACACCAGAGTTAAGACCTTGATGGTTTTGGGAATGCAGAGTGGGATGGCCTTCACCCAGAGCTGGCCATATATAGCGATAAATGCACAAGGGTCAGATAAGCACATCTTAAACTGTTGGTGACCCTGTAGTATGCGTGGGATGTTGAGATTATGTACACATTGCACTAATTTTGAGATCTCTAGAGTTTGATGCTAATTGACAATGATGCAGTCCACGGTTTATCCTGACACACCATCCTCTCCTCCCCATAGGATACGGGATACTCCCATATTCGACACAAATCTGTAGCCGGACTCAGTGAAGCACTGCGATCCAGCTAACCTGTTTTTACTACCTGTTATCCACTGCTGATGAGCCACGAGGTCGGTGGTTTTCCCAATAACATAAGTGATTTGATTGTGTTTAGTATTCTAAGAACCTTTAATGATTCAATTTTTTGTATTTTCTTGTTACTTTATAGAAATCAGAATAGTGGGAAACCTGAAAGAGTTGGAACAAATAGCAACCATAGCCCTGAGGATGGATTCTGAAGTAACCTGAAACGCGTTGGAAATTGTTTGAATTCAATGGTGCTGTTTGGAATCATTTCAATGGACGTTGCTGATTTACTCAAAACAATGTGCTAGTGTGATTGTTGTGAACACTAGTCATTGCAAATTGGTTTGAAAACGTTCCTTCTTCCTATTTTCTGTTAGTAGCAACCATTACTTCAGAGCTACTCTGAGAATGTGATATAGGACTCTCTGTAACAAAGTGTGGGGTACTTGTTGGTTTACAATTGTACTCTTCTTTATGATTTACTTTTCTGTATTAAAAAAAACGCTTGAGGCATATTTACGTTCTTTCTTGAGAAAGATAATAATGTCCTAATAATTGCATATTTAAAGTTTACCCTCTCTCAGTTCGAGAGCAACACTAGTGAATTGTTCGTAAATATTTTTCTTGTAAGAAACTTAACTGGTGGTAGTCGGTACTCCCCTATGAATCCCAGTGTTGGGATTACTGGGGAGACAGACCCGTGAGTAAAATTTGGGAAAACGTTTTGTTCCTGATTGGAGTGCATATGGGGCTACCGGGTGGTAACACATGGTTCCGTTCTGTCTAGTTTTTAAGTAGCCCCGAGTGGCCTCGTGGCATTTGCCCCTTTGCACCTGAAGTGTTTTCGAGATTAATAATAATATTGATATCTTCTAGACATTTTTTGGAATACTTACTATGTGCTAGTGCCTCCCGCCCCCCAATTCTTTGTCAACCACAGCCTACACAGGCAAGCTGATTAGGGCTTCTAGACCCCTACTGTCTCCTAACAGTTGCCTCATACTGGCCAGAGCACTTATACAGTCCAAACGGGACTACTGCAATGGCCTATACCTAGGCGCCAACAAATCCATAATTAATAAACTACAGGTTCTGCGAAATAATGCGCTCAGAGCTTGAACCACCAAGCCCCACCACATCTCACAGACAAATTCACCATGAAATTGTCAACCAGAATCACAAGATCTACTAACACATCATGCCTGGTGGTGCCCAGTTACAACCTAAAAAGAGCTGGCGGAACCAGTTTCCCAGTTCTAGCCGCCCAACTATGGAACACTCTTCCACAGGACATCAAAACAATTCAAACCTTTCTAAAATTCACAAGTCACGTCATTGCTTGGTTACTGAATAAAGACTAACACCACTTATCTTACACCTGTAACTTCTCTTCACTCCCCCTCATCCTATGTATATATCGTCCCCTATTTTGTATCACACACTCTCCCATGCTACCCACCCACCCTCGCTTTTGCATTTATATTTGAACTCATTATTTGTAATCTGTCTTTATTACTACATCATGTAACCATTGTATCATTTGTATCATGTAACCACTTCCTTTACCTAAAGCGCCCAGATACCTCTGGGTCAGGCACACTATATAAATAAAATAAACAAACAAACCAGCACCTGTCCCTTCACTATGTGCCTGTGTAATTGATTATGGTCTCTCTCTTGTTCACCCCATACCTCTGTCTGCAAAAGCTGCCCAGTCTGTCTCTTTTTTTCTCCAGAGAACTACAATAAAAAGCAGCCTCATCTGTGAACCGTAGAGAGGGGGTATACACGCATTTCGTCGAATGATTTTACATTGTGGGACCTTTCATCGCCAAAAACTTTTTTTTTTAAACTTTTTTTTTAAAACTTTTTTATGGGGGTGGGGTTTGGTGCGGTTTGGGGTATGATTATTTAAGTAAGATAGGGTTTGGGGGGCAAAGCCCCTCATAAATAAAAAAATAAAAAATAGATGAGTTTTTGGAGATGAAAGGGTGGCGATGAAAAGTCCCACGATGTAAAATCATTCGGCGAAATAATGTAGAACCAGAGAGGGCAGTCCACCTGAGGCCCTCTATCCCAAATCAGCGGTGTAATCCCAGAGAACTGCTGTGAGACATGCAATCTGGAAGTAGCTCAGGGGCCTAATACTGCGTTCCACTACCCATGGCAACAATGCTCACAGTTATCACAGCCACGGACCAGCTGCGGGAAACTGACCTTCAGCTGCAACCGCTCCGTACCAGTAAGAGTCGCGGAGCTGCTCTTTAACAGAAACGGTCACGTTATGGCTATAGACACTAACACAACTGAAACTCTGGTTGCAGGGGCCCGCAATTTCCTATCCACCGTGGACCCGCACGAGAGAAAGGGTCAAAGCTTAAAGCCCTCCCCTGTGCACCCCCCGTTTATGTTTTTGCCTGTTTTTAACACCTACTAGGTGAGGAAGGCAGGGATAAATTGGCCCGGGGAACTAGAACGGGGAGAACCAATGTACATAGGCAGGGGTGGATATACGGAACAAAGGGGAACCAAGAGGTGGAACTTATTCGGGTGAGATCAGAGGAGGAGGAGGAGGAGGAGGAAGTGATAGATCAAGAGACCAGAATGAGAAAGGACGGTGCTGAGGAGCCTGGGGGAGATTTCTAGAAAGGTGAAGTATAGGCTGGTGAAAGTGGCACTGTGCTGTAAGTGTGTGTGCACGTTGTATAAGTGAAAGAGGTAGTATGAGAGTAGGGAGTGGGTGGAAGGGGGATTGAAATTAGGGTGACCAAGAAGAAGGTGGGGAGGAGTGGTGGTAGTGTAAATGTGAGAGTACTATTGGACACGAGGTGGGAGTAGTATTAGTGTGGAGGTGGGAGTAGTAGTGGAGGTGGGAGCAGTAGTGGTGTGGCGTAGAAGTAGGTTGAGTAGTTCTAGGGAGAGTAGTAGGAAGTAAGATTGAAGGGCTCAGGTACACCAAGAGTGAGGGGCAGCAGAGGAATAATAAGAGAAAGAGGAGCAATCGTGGCCTGAGTAGGATGGAGAAGAGTGGGAGGAAGAAAGAAAAGTGATAGAAAGAGATAGGGAGAGGAGTGTCAGAGCGCAGAAGGACCAGATGGGGTTAAGATCCGTATGTCTAGAAGACATAACCCTAAAATCATACCTTGGATGAGAGTTGTTAGATAAGAACTCTAGAGTGTTCCCTGAGGGAGGCTAAATAGATTAGGTATGAGCCTTCAGGCCTTCACCTGCAGCTAGATGGCATTTAGATAGTGGGGTTACTATCACCAGCACCAATCCAGGGTCATGGGAAGCCTAGTTTAGAGAATCGATGGCCAGTAGGCCCACTGGGAATCAAAATAAAAACCCTTGAATCTCATCTGGGAGTTGGTGCGTTCTCGAGGCTATCTGTGACAGTAGATATAAAGCATTCAAGTAGAGATTATTCACATCATTTTGGTCATTCTGAAAACCAGATTACATTTTACTGTTAAGCGAGTTGAACAGGCCAGTTTGATTTCCTAGATCTGGGTCCTTCTGATACGTTTAAAAAAAAGACCAAAGAAGATTCCAAAGGGTCATAGAGCAATAGAAGTGCATCTTAGAGTTCAGGTCCTTCAAGTCTATATTGGTCAACTGGTTTCTCAGTAGGAAGTGTGAAGGGGGGGCAATGTAGGTACTCCACCTAGTTCTCCATAGGCTGCGTATGCCGGTCAGCCTTAGCAGGTAAGTCAGCCAAAAGTACCAATGCTTAGTTCCTTTTGGAACGTCCACCCTATTGCAGCCGCCCTGTTTCAAAACAAAGTCATGCATTCCATTGACCAAAGCAGGTTTTGGCTCCCTGGGCAACCCTAATTCATTTCCAAAAGCAGAACATACCAAAGGCTCGAGGACTCCTGGCCTCCTTCGGCTCATTAGTCCTACAAGACCTGTTCATCTCCGATGCACCATATGCCCGGTCAGGGACTGAGATGGGGCGGCCAATGAGGGCCATGCAAAATGAGCAATATTTGCCCCGAGCCCAAAATGAAAATGTGCAGTACATTTCTAAGGCAGAGGGTCATTGTTTTGATGATAAACGTATCCCTTCCATGTCTGCTGAGCAAAGATCTCCACATCTGGATAAACAGCATCTGTACCTGGCAAGACATGG
Organism: Ambystoma mexicanum; assembly: GCF_040938575.1. Lineage (NCBI taxonomy): Eukaryota > Metazoa > Chordata > Amphibia > Caudata > Ambystomatidae > Ambystoma > Ambystoma mexicanum. The sequence continues at coordinate 399,151,657 of NC_090937.1, read as the reverse complement.
GTGGGTTAAACTGGGGAGGGTGTCTGCCCCCCAGACTATTTGTTTTACAAAACGTTTTACAATGTTTTTTGATTCCGGCGATTTAAGGACATTCAGTGGAAATGGTGGATCAATTAAGTGCACTACACACAACCTATTACTGGCACTGTACATTTAAACATAATGTGTCCAATATATCCTTCACTTTCACCTTACACTTCCGGATATGAAGAGGTCCGGTCTAAATCAAAGACTAAGATCAACCTGCCGAATCTTACAAGCAATGCTATATATTGGTGTAGGCACCCACGCTCCCCACACAGAAAGGGTGCAAGACTTGCCACTACAACTAAATATCACACGGTGTGTGAATATTAAGATATTTCAAATGAAAAGCAGAAGCCTAGGGGAGGAGGGGAAAGAACAATATTGAAATGTGCAATTGGGAAGGGGAGCTTATGTGCACACTTACTATGTACCTACTGCTGTGTAAACACGAGCACTTCAGACTACTGGTAGTGCTTTCATCTACTGTGGAAGCTGTATTCCGAGAGAAAGAGAGAAAGGGCGAGAGTGAGAGTGTGAGAGTGTGAGAAAGAGAGGCAGAGAGGGGGGAGAGAGAGAAACATAAGGAGAAGGAGAAAGAATGTTTGTGTGTTTTCATTTGAACGAAGAAGGCAGCTTAGCTTTTCCTTCTTGAGTTTCTTATCGTTCAGCCTCTCTCCGATTTATAGAGAGGTTCATTACTGCCCTGTGGGTCTAATTCATCCCAAATGAAGCACACATTACTAGAATATTTACAAAAAGAAATTCCATGGAACGGGTTATTTGAACCGTGTTCGTTCTCAGTAGAGGGGCTCCCACCCACTGTGAATTCTGTAAAACGTGGGGTTTCACCCGAAGTAATGCAGGGTAATCCAGACATGGCCCCTTGCTCACTGAACCTTGGAGAGGCTTAGCTTCACCTCACTGAGGTTGCCCAACAAGGCCCAACAATTGCCTAGCATTTCGATACTGGATGGCCCTTGTGGGTGGGACCAGACTGATATGCAAATGGAAATTTCTCCTCTGTGAAGGGGGCATTGAGTTCAAATGCTGTTGTAGACCCCCTGAGTGGAAGAAATTCCAAAGAACACAGTATTTGAACCATGTTCGTTCTCAGTAGAGGGGCTCCCACACTCGTGTGCATTACTAGAATATGCCTTTATTGCTTGCACTATTCACAGCACAGCTGCAGAGTAGTAGCATCCTTGCCACCTGTGGCTGTGACCATTAAGAAATCTGCACTACATCCATAACATCCTCCTGATGTGTACCACTATAGAACACCACCTTATACAGTTGCACAGAAGATGTAATTAGTTCCACCCAAAAGCAGCCTCTAAGTCTCCTACTGGCCAGAAAAAGTAGCTTTCTGAAGAATTAGGCTTGCCACTGAGCAGACTACAATGCCCAGCAAAGCCCTGAGATGCAACTTCCTATGCTCCAACACAAAGGAACGGGAGGAAAGCATAGAGATTTTGAGATCAGACTTCATTAACCAAGGGTACAGCAACAGCATTATGGACTATCAGACCCACAGGCCAAGTAGGAAAGCCAAAGGAAGCTGGCTGGAACTCGGAGCAAAAGAGGCACAACACTGCATCCTAATTGGTGTCCCAAAAATTCCAGGCTTGGAACCCCTTTTCAAGACTGCCCAGGAATTAAAGCCCATCTTACAACGAGATGAATGATTGAAAGATCTTCCCTGAAATCCTTTTCCGTCATGCCCCCATGTCATCTGAAAACAAAGGGCAGTTGTACAAGTGTAAACAAAGATTAGCTTGCTCATTCAAGAACAGGGGGGAACTATCCATCAAGGACATATACAGAAGAATCTCCAAAGGAAAAACAGCTACAGGCTTGGGGGCCTTCAGGTTGCCAATTTCAGGAAAGAAAGCCATATCAGTCGTTTAAGGGCACCAGCCTCGCAAGCTTCCCAGGGGCCTTGGCAGGCCCTGTAACTGTCTCTGCCTCGTGACTGACTCTACCCCAGCCCCATCAGTCCTACAGAAAGGTATCTGCAGCAGACTTAATGATACAACATTTCTGTATAATGATTTATACACATTCCACTCACAAATACCATTTACTTAACAAACAAATGTTAGGTATAAAGTATTGAATGGGGAACGGAGCAAGGTGACAAGGCTACAAATGGAGTGCAGATTTCATTTAACAGTTTGGAAAAAGAATTCCATGAAACCTGTTAAAGTGTCTGTTGCCACTTGTGTTTACAGCATGTAGTTATTCAGACTGCTCTTCTTTGAAATTCACATTGAGCAATTCTCAAAGCTCTTTGGAAGGTAAAGAAATGGTGGTGTTGGCGTAATTCACGAAGGGTGGTGCTGCACAGAGGCCGGCTCTGTGATGCGAGTAAACTAGAACCAGTCCATGTTTTCGTTGTGCGAGTGGGTTGCACTATCTTCATTGAGAATGATACAGACTGATCCCACCCCAATAGGCGCTGGAGAGCACACTCTGATACGAGTGACTGTGCCACCATCCGCCTCTCAGTCATCAGTCAGGCACATGGCGGGCTGTGCCAGCCTTTCAGTGACAATGACTTGATAAGTGACAGATGGCTCGATTGACCTCCCAAATGGGAATGCCTATAATGTGACTGACTGCGCTACAGCTCTGCCAACCTCCCATAGGCTTTGGGGGTTTGCTCTTTGCCTGCTTTCCACATCGCTTTGCACCGACTCTCACTAATGGGTCTGCCATCCTCAAGCACACATTTTATGACAATCTCCAAATTGCAAGCCACAGCCATTCTTCCTTACTGAGACCTGGCATCGAGATGACGACATCCCAGTTATAAATGAAGCTATACTTGCAGGCCACAAGTTAATAATTAAAAAAAGAACTGAAAGCGCAGAAGAGATTGTGCATGAGTTTTCAAAGAATCACTTTCGATCCGAACCTGTATAGCTCAGTGGCAACACGCTCATTTTGGAAGCAGGACACCGCAGAGCATATAGGTTCGAATCCTGGGTTCATGCTTAGAAACCTCTTCGGTATTAAGCGCATTATAAATAACCAAAAAAAAAATATATATGACAATGCATTACTTACCGTAAAAGCATTTCTGATGGTTGTATCTGCTTAGATTCACATGCTGTGCATATGTCCGACATCCAGTGGTCACTGCGGAGTATTGCATTTTGTTTTTCGTAGTCGAAAAGGGGACGTCGACAAGGCGTGTCTGTAACACTATCCCTATAGTGACGTGCGCTGTACCCACAATCCCTCACGCGTCGAGGTCCCTCTGTTTGTATTTTTCTGCCCTGAGGGAGCCTTCTAGACGTGAGTGAGTACAGAAAAGAGAGAAATATAGGAAAGGATGTCTATGTTCCTTCCATCCGAGCGGGGAGGAAGGGCGGGCGCATGTGAATCTAAGCAGATACAACCATCAGAAATGCTTTTACGGTAAGTAATGCATTGTCTTCTGATGTTTGTTAATCTGCTTAGAATCACATGCTGTGCATAGACTAGCGAGCAGTACCCGGAGGTGGCGGTGGGTTATGAGAAGGAACAGTAGAGAAAAGATGTCTTAATAATGCCTGTCCCACCTGGGAGTCAGATCTAGAGTGGGCATCTAGACAGTAGTGTTTTGTAAAGGTGTGCACAGAACTCCAGGTAGCCGCTTTGCAGATGGACTCAAGGGGAACATTTGCAATGAATGCTATGGAAGCCCCAGTGCCTCGAGTGGAATGTGCTCTTGGCGTGAAGGGTAGTTCTCTCTTAGCAAGATTGTAACAGAGAGTGATGCATTGTACAATCCATCTAGATATAGTGGACTTAGAAACTGCATCTCCTTCTCTTCCTGCTGCCACCGAGACAAAGAACTGATTAGTCTTTCTCAGTGTTCTGGTTCTTTCCATGTAGAACATGACAGCTCTGCGTACATCTAGTGTATGCAGACTTTTTTCTCCCAAGCTGGAAGGGTTTTGAAAGAACGTTGGTAGTTCTATAGACTGGTTTACATGAAATTTCGAGATGAATTTTGGTGCAAACCTTGGGTGTGTGCGTAGAACCACCTTATCCTTGTGAACTGTTACGAAGGGGTCTAGTACAGAAAGAGCCTGTAGTTCACTTACTCTTCTAATGGAGGTGATAGTTATTAGGAAAGCAGTCTTAAGAGTGAGGTATTTAAGAGTTGCCTTGTGCATGAGTTCGAAAGGAGTGCCCATGAGTCTAGAAAGTACCACGTTTAAGTCCCATCCGGGAGCTGGGTTAGCTATCAGAGGGTGTATTCTCTTTACCCCCTCCATGAAGGCCTTGATAACTGGTATCTTCCACCACGACACTTTAAGTTGGGAAGTGGTGTATGCAGAAAGTGCCGCTAGGTGGACTTTAATGGAATTAAACACTAGACCTGAATCCAGTAAATGGGTCAAGTACAGAATAATGTTAGTGGCAGAGCAGTCAACCGGGTTGATGTTCTTACCTCTACACCAGATGACAAATCTTTTCCACTTGCTGGAATAGCAGTGGCGAGTATTAGGTTTTCTGGCTTCCCTGAGGATATCCATACATCTCTGTGGGAGGTGTAAATGTCCAAATTCTATGATCTCAGGAGCCAGGCTGCTAAGTTCATGGTCTGAGGGCATGGATGCAGAGTCCTGCCCTTGTCTTGTGACAGCATGTTGTATGGGCAGGGAAGTTTCATTGGGGGAGATAGGGACATCGCCATCAAGTGAGCGAACCATGGCTGCCGTGCCCACATTGGGGCCACTAGTATCATGGTAACCTGCTCCTGGTGCATCTTGTGCACCACCTTGTTGAGGAGGGGAGTCGGGGGAAAGGCGTAAACAAATTTCTCTGACCATTGAATCGACAGACCGTTCCCCTTGGACTGGTTCTGGGGGTACCTGGAGGCGTAACTTTGGCATTGTGAGTTCTCCAGGGTTGCGAACAGGTCTATTTCCGGGAATCCCCATTGCGTGAAGACGTCTAAGACGATGTCTTCGTGCAATTGCCATTCGTACTCTTTGGGCAGGGGGAAGTCTCTGCTGAGTTTGTCTGCTAGCAGATTGAGTTCCCCTGGTACATGTTGTGATAGTAGGAACATGTGTTTGAGAGCCCACTTCCATATATTCTGGGACAGCTTGGACAGTCCTGGAGAGTGAGTGCCCCCTTGCTTGTTGAGGTAGTACATGGCTGTGGTGCTGTCTGTGAGGACCATCACTGTCTTTCCTTGTAAGTGTTCCTGAAAGGCTTTCAGTACTTTGAACACCGCTAGTAGTTCCAGCAGGTTTATATGCTTGGATGCTAAGCTCGGAGTCCACACTCCGTGAGCAGTCTGATGGGATAGGTGAGCCCCCCATCCTGTAAGGGATGCGTCTGTGGTTAGAGTGGCTTCCACTGCGGGTGTGGCAAAAGTTTTCCCCAATAACAGGTTTTCCTTTGTCCACCACCGTAGCGAGAGAACCAAGGCCTGCGAGACCACCACTAGATCGTCCCACTGTCCGCTGGCCTGACACCACTGGCTGTAAAGCCACTCTTGCATTGGGCGCATGCGCAGGCGCGCGTGAGGTACCAAATAAATACATGACGCCATCATCCCTAGCAAGCGCATTGCTTTGCGTACCGTCACCTCTCGACCTGCCACATAACTGGGGATCTGAAACAGCATGTTTTGGACCCTCTCGTTGGAGGGGAAGACGAGGCCGTCCTTTGTTCGAATTAGAGCCCCTAGGAATTGTTTGATTTGGCTGGGGTCTAAGCTGGACTTCTTTTCGTTGATGGAGAAGCCCAGTTGGGACAAAAGGTCTACGGTCTTTTGGGTATTGGAGAAGCATGTTTCGTAAGAATCCCCTGTTATGAGCCAGTCGTCGAGGTAAGGGTATACCGGGATGGATAACCTGCGCAGGTGGGCCGCTGCCACTGCCAGTACTTTCGTGAATACCCTTGGTGCAGATGTTATCCCGAAGGGTAGTACTCTGAACTGGTAGTGTTTGTCCTCTATCTTGAACCTGAGGTATTTTCTGTGCGCTGGCAACATTAAAATATGAAAGTATGCATCTTTCATGTCTAGTGTTGTCATGTAATCCCCCTGTGATAACAGTGGGATTACTTCCTGCAAGGTTACCATACGAAACTTTTGGGGTTTGACAAACTTGTTCGCTGGGCGCAGATCTAATACAGGGCGCATGGTTAAATCCTTTTTGGGTACAAGGAAGTACACTGAATAAATACCTTCTGTTACCTGAGATAGGGGGACAGCCTCTATGGCTTCTTTTTTCAGTAGCTCTTCTACTTCTTGAAGAAGAATAGTGAGGTGTTCCGGTGTCATGCGTCGGTTCCGTGGGGGTCTGTATTTCGGGGAACCGTTGAATTCGATGCAGTATCCGTGGGCTATGGTGGATAATACCCAGCGGTCTGACGTTATTCCCTCCCATGCTGAAAGGAACGATGTTAGCCGGCCCCCGACCGGTGATGCATGGGAGGGGACCCGAATCTTCAGGTCATTTGTTGGTATTGGGCGTGGGGCCTTTGGGACTGGAGCCGCGACCTCTTCCTTTGCCACGACGTTGGCCTCTTTGACTGAACTGGGTGCTTTGGTTAGAGGGCCAGTTGGTAGCAGAGTAAAATTGCTGTTGGCTTTGCTGCTGGCGTTGGCCACGAAAGGAGCGTCTATTGCCATAGCTACGTCTGTTAGGTGGCCTAGAAATTTGGTCAAGAGTCTTGATGGTATCAAACTCTTTCTTTGCATGTTCTAGGGCTTCATCAACTGCTTTCCCAAACAGATGTGTTTGTTCTATGGGCTTATTTATCAGGGAAGCCTGGGTTTCCGGCTTAAATCCCGAAATGCGCAACCAGACATGGCATTTGAGAAGTATTCCCTGAACCAGGGAACGGCCAGCCGTCTCTGCGGCATCTAAGGAGTTCTTTACGATGCCCTGGTTTACAAGAGTTCCCTCTGAGATTATAGCAAGCAGGCGCGAACGCAAGGGTTCGGGTGCGTCCTATGCTTCGCTGCGCAGCTTGCTCCACTGTGCATCTGCGTAGCTAGCTAGTAGGGAATTGTTATTTGCAATCCTAGTTGAGAAGGCAGCAGAGGTTGTGATTCTCTTCCCAAGTGCATAGAGCTTCTTGCCCTCTTAGTCAGGTGGTGCCTCACTAGTGGATAGTGGTACCCCCGCTCTTTTTCTTGTATTAGTAACTACAAGGGAGTCCGGAATAGAATGTCCCCTGATGTACAAAGGGTCAGAGGACGAAGGGCTGAAGAGCTTTTTTATCCGAGGGTTTACCCCTCTGACTAAGGCCGGATTGGAAAGGGAAGGAGTAATTCTTCTCCTTATAGAAGCCAGGAGCGGAATAGATTGACTAACCGGGGCTTTTTCTTTAATAACTTTTTCTACAAAGTCTATGTCCGGAAGAGTCTCCCCTGTGTCTATTTCAAAATGCGCTGCCGCCTTGCGCAATAGTGCATTAAGTGAAGGTTGGTCATCTATGGGGGAGGTGTTTCCAATAGGTGAGTCCTTGGGAGGAGAAGGGTGAAAGACATCAGGGTCTGAGTGCACTGATGGGGATTGCCAAGGCTGTGAGGTAGCTGTATCTTCTTCAAAAGCTCCTGCACTAGTGTAAGGGTCTTCTTCAAACCCCTCTTCCTCATGTACTTCCTCTCCACCCAAACACTCCTCATCTTCCTGGAGCTATTGCTCCTCTTCAGTGAGGTCCTATGCGTCTGTAGAAGGGGGAAACAGCCTAGGAATCTTGACCCTAGGGTCATCCTGGGTCCATTCTCTTGGTCTTTTGGGTGTGGGTGGGTTTTGGCTACCCAAAAACCTTTCCATTTTTTCCATACAAGAATTGAGTCTTTCAAGGGTCTCATGGGGAACCCCTGAATAGTCTAGAGGGGGGAAATCAGTGTTTTCACCTTCAAAACGCTTCGAACGCTCCCACAACGTCGACGAAAGGTTTCCGTCGCCCTCAGAAAAGCCCTCCGGTAGTTCAGAAGTGCCCTTAGATGAAGGGGGCAGTTCCTGGCTACTCTTGTGCTTTTTCGGCGTTTCTATATCTTTTGGTGCGGTGTTCGACGTCTGTTTCGTCGTCCGCTTACGCTTGTCTTCGGAAACAATTCTCGCCAGGCTCTCGACAACGAGTTCGTCAGTAGAGGGTTCTGGAGTCGACGTTGCCTGCGTTACGCGTTGTTTCTCGACGGCCGCTCTATGGAGCGTTACGTCGGATGTTTTTGAGGTAGCGCCCGTGTTAGATGAAAGCCCAATCGCTGGTCGCGACTGCGTTTGCGGGTGGGGCTTGAGACCCTTACGGTCTGAGGTAGACGCCGGAGTGCCCTGCGTCCCCTTCGGCACTGATGGATCCTTCGTCCTCGACGAAGAAGAGCCGTGGGTTGTGTGCTTAGGCCTATGGGGTCTGTGTGCGTCCTTGTCGCCGGGGTGTTCATCCCCATAAGCAGGGCGTGAGCCGAGCCCGTCGGGGCCGGGGACGGACGTCGAGGAGCGCGAGCGCTCCTTCTGGGGGTTAATGACTTCCGTAACGGACGTCAAGTTATCACCCTCCTCGTCACTTTCTGTAACAGTGGCGGCGGGTGAGGAAACGGACTTTGACATAGCGTAGTCCGCCAACCTCTTAACTTTTCGTTCTTTAAGAGTTCTTGGTTTCAAGAGCTTACAGGCCGCGCAGCTGTCCTCTTTATGATCGAGGGGCAAGCAACGATTACAGAGCTTGTGTTTGTCCTTCCAAGTGTATTTGCCCCTACAGCGTGGGCAAAACTTAAAAGGTGTCCTCTCCATAGCTGAGACAATTAAAACTGGTGATAACAACCCCAAGGGAAAGATAGGGGAGAAAGAAAGACATTCTCGACGAGAAGATAAAAGTTCGAACCCCCACTCTCCCTACTGTATGTTGGCCGGCGAGGCCTGGCCACGTGTTCGGCAGCGCCGAAGGATCTCCTCCGTCGAAAACTTGCACGGCGGGGAAACAGCTTCACAGCTAACGTCGAGGGGAGGGATCTTTAACAATAAGTATAAATTAAGGACCGAGGTCCGTAGTAAGTGTTTTTGCAATGTCTCTCTAGGAGCTCCGCGTAAGGCGACCATAAGCTGGGCGGAAAAAAACAATCTGAGGGACCTCGACGCGTGAGGGATTGTGGGTACAACGCACGTTACTATAGGGATAGTGTTACAGACACGCCTTGTCGACGTCCCCTTTTCGACTACGAAAAACAAAATGCAATACTCCGCAGTGACCACTGGATGTCGGACCTATGCACAGCATGTGATTCTAAGCAGATTAACAAACATCAGAAATATATATATATACATACATACATACATACACACACAAACACACACCACCCCCCCCCCCCTGCTCATCACCCCACTATGTGAATCTATGCTCCTCAAAGGAAGATCTCTCCACATCTCTTCTCTCCTCGCATACAAACTCCCAGATACAATTCCAAGTTTGGAGAATCATTGGCAAACTATTTGTCGATCATTCGCAGGAAACTCCAACTTACATATTTCCTAGGACACTAACATATTTCTGAGTTACCTTGGAACAGGATCATGGATGCAACCTTCTATCGTAATAATGTTCCAAGATCACTGCTACCTCTAATCCTGCACTGAGGGAACCACTCGCTGCTTCTCTTCTCTGTGAATATGCGATCTAACCCGGTATTCTCACTTTCGCAAACATACGCTCTCGTTAGAAACTGCAAAGCAATCTATCTTAAGGAAGAGCTGATTCCCCCCTACTTAAAAAAATCTCCTCAGAGCCCATCAGCGCCCTCTAAACCTTAATGCTACCAACTCGTCTTAAAAGAAATCTAACCGGAAGACACCCACAAACAATCGTCAGTTTTCAGATAAGGGAAAGGGACATCACTTCACCAACAAAGATGCTAGGAAAAAGAAACAGATCTAGAGATAAAATAGCATATATAAAGCACAGAAGAGGGTCTCATTCAGCAATCTGGAAAGAAAAATCATGATTTTCTTTTTTTTTTAAAGACAATGAATGCACCAATCCACATAGGGAGGCTTATAAAATAATCTCATGTCCTCTTGCCTTCTCAACCAACCTCCCTGTTCGACACTCTACCCACACACTTTTTACTAGAAATAAATCTCACTAAACACGGATGAAAGCAAAGATTAGTTCCTCCCCTTTCCATAATACTTCACCTTTCACCATCAATGCATACATTTTGCAATTAGAGATAATTCACTAGTTTCGATTATGCCTTTTCTAAACGAGTGTCCGCGCTGTATTACTATATCACAACATATCGTTTCCTATCAGACTTTAACATTTTATTTTTGGGGTTTCCCAGTGCAGCTCTTTCTCCAGTACTCTTCAACCTCTATCTTTCACTGCTCCCCTCAGTTCTTTCCCGTTAAACTTTTGGAGTGGACTCCCAGCTAATGTTCAGCGTCTCCAACAAATCCACCTCCCTCTTTAATCAAAAACAGGCATTTCATCAAAATCATCATGCATCACCACAGATAATAAAATCTTGGCTTTCAAAATTGATGATCAAGAATTACAAATAAGGATATGAGAGAGACTATTTCAACATGTGCTTAATGTTATTTCACACTTAAGAATGGTGTCTGGCATTTGTTTTTCTGCTATGTGGTAACGGAATTAACATATATAGGTAAAACTATGCCTACATTACTCGCTCTTTTCCCTTGAAGACTGCACTTACATCTTGAAACGGGGTGGTAGGGTGGTTGGTTACTCACATCACTTAAAATGACAGATATCTTACTGGTATATATTCTGGTTTAAAGCAACAAAACGTCCGAAATTCGGCCGCTGTTGTAAACAGCTATACCACCTTAACTTCAAGCCCACAATTGTGCAGCCCAGGACCACACTGACATCACCAGCGACTAGAGCATGCCGATTATAGATGACCTCTCATAAGACATCATTGATAACATCATTAATAGAGCACATCACATCTGAATGTGCTACAGTTGCGATATTTTAAAGATCTACAACACTAAAAAATGATGTCACTTTACTGCTTATTGTGACAGATATGAGTTAGAAAGTATTGAATGAGTGTTAAGAATCAAAACAGACTGTAGTCCTTTTGTACTCTCTGCCCCTAAATGGTTACTTTCTGCAAGAAAACACAGTCTATTAAGCTGGGTGCTCAAAGAGGTAATTTTCAACTTCAGGATATGATTAAAGGTGATATGCATGGATGCAGTTGCGTGTTAAAAAGTCCATTCTTTGGGCTTCATTTCGAGTTTGGGGGAGTGGCAAAAAACGTGTGTTATCTGAATTACCATCACGTTTACCACTCCGCCAAACCAGAGTTTGGTCTTGAAGAGGAGGATTTACCTACTGCATCATGCTGGAGTTAAATCCTTGGTATTATCCAAATTGGTCAAATAAAAATGGTCGTATAGATCATTTGACCTAATTTGGGTAATTCAATTTAACCGAAACCCAAAATACCAAATATGAGTGAGAAGCAGGGGTTGCGGGGGTACTGACATTTTCTTTACAACCGAGCAAAAAAAGAAAAGGGGCCCCTGCAGCATCAGATTCGACCCATGTTAGAAGGACGGAACTGATGCCACATTGGTATAGGAGAAGCGGGAAGCAGCTGCGGCGGCCAGTAAAAAGGGCAGGGGGGTTTTGGAGATTGATTTAGGGGTAAAATGAGGGGTGTTTTGCTGAAGTACAAACGGAATCACAGCAACAATCGACTACGGTCAATTCCCCTGCGATTCTTTTGACTTTGGTAAATCAACCCAAATCCAAATCCTCCACATTACCACTGCATAGATCAGCAAAAATTAGGAGTTACCCAGTGGTAGTAAAGCAGAAATCACCATGGAGGTCTATGGACTGCAAAAAATGTGGACTTACTCTGGCTACCACCTATTTTAATCCCACACTAAATCTGCGGGACCAAGTGGCAGTAATGCAAATTCCATTTGGCAGTAGTTTGGCAGAATTACCGCAGAACTACTGGCAAGCTTGCAATGAGGGCCTTTCTCTTTATGAGAATACTAGCTTAAGTACCCTTCTTCGCCAGGGATGTCCATTCTCAGAATTATTTTCATATTCTACCAAAAAAGATTGTTTGAAACAAAAGAAAATCGTGATACGTGTTAATTTCACTAATTCATTGAACACCAAATGTTCTTCTCACATGAATATCATATGTGTATGCTTACTCTGATTATGTGCAGTGTTGTTAGCAGTGGTACGCTTTTTCGCTGCTAAACACACACTGCCAATAATCAGAGTAAGCATACAAACATGTATCAAGTTTAAAATCAATTAAAAGAAAGACACACTAACTCTCTTCTAAAAAAAAAACAAAAAAATAAAAAATACAAGACCACTTTAGCACAGACAGAGCGATGATGAGCACTTTCTACAAATGACCTGTAGATAATGCGTGGAACACCACAAAACGTAATGCCTAAAAACCCAAAAATGTATTATCTTGGGAATGGGATGACCTATCGAGCTAGAAATAGTTGCATTAATTCGGCAATGAAATAAAGAATATCCCATGAAAGATTCATGATGCCAGACTTCACCGTTCATGAGGAGTTACGTCCTCAAGATCAACGCCATATACAAACCCACAAACACAACTTATTATGTGAATATTGACAAGCTGAAAAGGAGGTATGTGTAGCGTAACCATGGATGTGCAGTAGTGAAGAAAAGGTTAGTAACAAACTAGCAGGATTGGTTAATTATATCATATCAAACTGTCAGTTCCCCCATGTGGAAGCCAAATCCCAACCATGTGAAAGTGGTCATGCTTATGCTAGATGGCCTGTAAATGTCAAACTGTATGACCAGTTACATGTTTGGGGAAAAAAGGCTATTAGCACAAAGGAAGAGGAAGTGCCCGACTGCTTAAAAGTGTGATCTTTGATGTGTATATGCAATTTTTGATTATCGGGAGCATTAGCTACTTTCTGTAGGGCAGTCTTTCATTCTTTTGAAACACACTGCAATGTCACCAACAGGGCGCGAATTCCCACTGATGCCCAGGGTAAATAGACCTTTAACAGGGTCAGATCAGTTCATGAGATAACGAGAGCCAACCGATTACATTTCAACAGCCCTGAACAGAACCTTAATCCGTTCAGAATAACTGATCAAATGGGAGATATCGCGTTTAGCTGAAAATGGCCCTTGTCGGCTAGATGTGCAGCGCAAGCATTCCTATGTAAGCATACTTGCAAAGCTTATGCCATGATAGAGGAGTGAACATGGAGCATGCATGATCTATCAGACTCTGAAGCACATGATGGCCTTATTGTCAACCTTCTCCGGTTACTGCTTGTTTGCAGAGAGGAGGCTCAGCACAGTCCTTCAGATAAAATTGTGCTGTTCTGGCTTCATATATTCCCAGTGTCATGCATAACTCCCATGAGCATGGCACAATCATGTGAGAAGTACTATTAGGGATAACTTTATTGGGCTTTTCTGAAGATGTCCACATGCCCGTCATTTGAATTTCCCTGCAGGTCAAACCGAACCAGATCTCCTGCAGGAGCGCCCATTCAGAACACTGCAGATATACATCTGTATCAAGGTGTCTCCTGCCTCTATGAGTGTATCTAGCTCTTTCAATCCGTGGTTAGTTCCTGTGCACCAAGTAAAGGAATACCTCGGAGATGGCAAAAGTGGACGCCCAAGACACATGTTTGCGGTAGGGATTCCGCTGCAAACTCAAAATAGATGTTTGTAAGATAACGTAGACACCAAGCCACTGGCACCTTGGCTAGAGCGGCATGTACTGAAAACCTGCCGCCCCACGACAGAGACCCCAGTCAAAATTACCAGGTTACTCACCGTAGTGACCACCTTACTACTAGTCCATAGTCCCCTTTCCTCCATACTTATGGGACATCTCTCCGTCCTGTGGGACGGGACCGGAGCACTTTGTAAAAAGCATCAAATATTTCTCCAAAAATGTGTCCTTCCTCTCTTTCTTGCGCGGGGCCCGGCACGCGGCCGTAACCCCGCCCACCTTGGCTCTGCCCCGCGCATCGCCCATCAGTCCCTTTCTATCGCTAGGTCAAAGACCCATTAGCAATAACAGAGGAACCTTATCAGAGGGGAAGGCGGGCTGGCGTATGGAGGAAAGGGGACTATGGACTAGGAGTACGGTGGTCACTACGGTGAGTAACCTGGTAATACTCCTACGTCCCGTCCCCTTTCCTCCATACTTATGGGAAATTCCCAAGCACTCCTTACAGGAACTATGGGTGGATGGAAATACCCCTTACTGAAACAGGTTTTTCAGTACAGCCTGACCAAACTGAGCGTCAGCTCTTGAGATCATGTCGAGACAATAAAGCTTACAGAAAGCAGATGGGGAGGCCCAAGTAGCTGCCCTAGCGATGGACTCCCAGGGAACATATTTCTGAAAGCAACCGCGGCTGCCTTGCCCCGCACCAGGTGTGCATGAATACCCTTAGGAGGTTTCAGCCCTTGGACGGTGAAAGACTCCGTGATGCAGGCGGCAATCCACCTGGAAATAGTTGCCTTAGACGCCGGCTTGCCCTGAGGGCTACTGAAGGTCACAAAAAATTGAGAAGAACTCCTAAACTCGGAAGTCCTGTCCAGGTAGAACTTAAGAGCTCTTTGGACATCAAGACAGTGCAGAACTCTTTCAGCCTCTGAGGCAGGGTTCGGGAAAAAGACCGGAAGGAAGATGGACTGATTCAGATGGAATTCGGTCACTACCTTCGGTAGGAAAGCAGGGTTTGTCTGAAGGACTACCTTGTCCTTATGAAAGACCAAGAAAGGATGCTCCACCGACAATGGCTGGAGCTCACTCACTCTCCTCGCTGACGTAACGGCGACCAGAAAGGACACTTTCCAAGACAAGTACTTGAGGTCTACCGTAGCCATTGGTTCAAAGGGTTTATGGCACAGCGCCGTCAGGACTACATTTAGGTCCCATGGCGGGTGCGGATTACGAACCGGAGGGTAGAGGCGTGTCAAGCCAGCAAAATGCCTCTTCACCGCTTGGTTAGTTAAGAGAATAAGAACACAGGTCTGTAAAAAGGCAAGCGGAAACCGCTGAGAGATAAGTCCTGCATGACAGAACATGAACCCCTGACTCTGCTAGGGAGGACACGAAGGACAGCACCGTGTCAATCGTGTCCACCCTCGGATCCAACTTCTTCTCCAAACACCAACGACAGAACCTGAGCCATTTAATCCTGTATTAAGATCTGGTCGAGGGTTTCCTGGCTGCCTGGATAATGCGCATGTTATCCGCAGACAAACTCAGATGCTCTAAAGACTTGAACTCGGGCACCATGCCGCCAAGCTGAGTGATTGTGGGGAGGGGTGCCACATCTGTCCCCTTGATGAAGAAGATCGGGAGTTACTGGTAACCTGATCGGCGGATAGACCGACAGGTGTTGAAGTTCTGAGAACCAAAACCTGGCCAGCCACCACAGGGCTATCAGTAGAAGGGAACAGTTCACAGAGTTCTTCAACTTCCAAATTGCTCGATGAACTAGAGGCAGAGGCAGGAAGGCGTAAGCTCTCATGTTGTGCCATGGAATCTCGAGAGCATCCCCAGAGAGGAGGCTCCCAGCCCCCCTCTGGAGGCATACTGAGAAAGCTTCTTGTTTACCGCCGCAGCAAAGAAGTCCACCTTCGGTGTGCCCCAACGCAAGAAAATCTATGAGAGGACCTCCGCCTTCAACTCCCACTCATAGCTGACCACTGTCCGCCGACTGAGGACATCCGCTGTGACATTCAGCTGGCCTGGGATGTGCACTGCAAGCAGCCAGACACCATGAAGCACGGCCCACTCCCAAATCTGGATGGACAGGTCTACGACGGGGGGGGGGGGGGCTTTGTTCCCCCTTGCTTGTTTATGTAATACTTTGATACCACATTGTCCGTTCTTATGCGGACCACTTTCTTGATAGTAAGCGGTCTGAACGCCCTGAGCGCTAGGAAGATCGCCAGAAGCGCCAAATGATTTATGTGCAGGAGCTTGTCCTGAGGCGACCAGAGGTCCGAGACCTGAAGAAGATCTAACGTCGCACCCCACCAGAGGAGGGAGGAGTCCGTCGTGATCGTCACCGTGGGGACCGGGTCCTGAAACCCTGCACCCCCAGACAGATTGCTGAGAGATGACCACCAATCCAGGTCCACTCTCATGGAATCTGGAATCATTATCCACATCGAATCGGGATCCACTGCCTGACACCATGAATCCCGAAGAGCCATCTGGGTCTGTCTCATTTTGAGACGAGCAAGGGAAAGAGCCAGTACACATGAGGCCATGAGGCCCAGAAGCCTCTGGAACCACCAGGCCGACATGCTCTCCGACTGCGCAAACATCTGACATGTGGCCAACAGGTCCGCCATTCTGTCCCCGGTCAGATACACTCTGCAGTCGATCGTGTTCCAACGAAAACCCAGGAAGATCAGGTCCTGTGAGACCGTCATGGACGATTTCCGCCAGTTCACCGACAGCCCAAGATGGAACAGGAGCTGAAGGAGAGACTGGAGGTTTCCCGCTGCTGCCAACGGACAAGGGCTGCGTAAGAGCCAGTCGTCCAAATAAGGATACACATGGATACCCTGGAGACGAAGATAGACCGCAATCACCGACATCTTCGTGAAGACACACGGCGCCGAGCTGAGGCCAAAAGGAAGCACCCGAAACTGGAAGTGCTCCTCTCCCAAAGAGAAGCGGAGGTATCTCCGTGTGGATTCCAAATCAGGATATGCATGTACGCATCCTGAAGATCCAACACGCTGAGCCAATCGCCCATATTGCAAAGAGGAGCGAATCTGGCCGGGCGTGATCATCTTGAATTTCTCTTAGGAAAAGATTGAACTGGGAAAGGTCTAGGATGGTGCGCAGGCCAGCCTGGCTGGGTTTGGGCACCGTAAACAGCCGGGAGTAGAAGCCCTCCCCTCGCTCCCCAAGGGGAACGGGTTCCACGGCTCTGTGTTTCTGTACCTCGGCCTTGAGGGAGGGTGAGCCCGACAGCTGAAAAGGAGGGTTGAGGGGTGGGGCAGGGGGTAAAGGTAAGCGGAAGCCTGCTCGAGTGATTGACAAGACCCATCCGTCTTCTGTGATGGTTTGCCACGCCTCCCAATGAGACGTAGTGCGAGCGTAGAAAACCCTCATTTGGCAGGTTTATCGGTGGCGGTGCCACCTGAACCTGATGAGGAGGCTGAGGAGTGGGAGAAAAACCGCGTACGCTGTGGTCTACGGTGGTTATTCCCTGCAGGAGTATCCACTCTGCAAGATTTGCGGTCGAGGAAGCCCCTAAACCCAGAGGAAGGTCGACTTTGCGACAACGGTCTCTGGGATTTGAAAGGAGCTTTAACCAGAACAGACAATGATTTAGCCGTCTGAGTGCTATCCTTGATTTTGGTGAGCTCTACATCAGTAGAAGAATGAAAAAGCTCCTTACCATCGAATGGAAGGTCCAACACCTTGTCTTGCGCTTCCTTAGAAAATTTAGTGGCATGCAGCCACGCCAGCCATGAGGTATCAACCCCAAGCATCAGGCCCCGAGCCGAGGTGTCTACGTGATGAGCCGCAGCCTCCAGGAGATCCTGGGCCAAGACCCTGGCATCGGAAAAGCCTCCTTTGAAATCTTCCAGCTTCTCGACTGGGATATGCTCCTCAAACTCCGACAGACCTTTCCACATCCGCATGTTAACTCCCGTCAATATCAATTCTGCGTTGGCCTGCCTGAGCTGCAAGGTGGAGTTGGCGAAGATTTTCCTCCCGAGGGAGTCGAGGAGCTTGTGGAAGAAGATGCTGCAGGCCTGGACTGCAAAGTGGCCGCAGCCACCACTGTGGAGGAGGGAGGACGACAAGACGACAGGGCCACCTCTTCCGAAGAATGCAGCCTGTACCTCGCGTCAATCTTTTTATTGACAAAAAGTCCCGAGTGTGGCTTTTCCCATACTCTTCGGACCTCGGCCAGAACGTCTTTCTGCAGGAACAGGCCGGTACGCTCCAAGGGAGGCAGGGTGAACGCCCCAGAAAGCACGCCCTTCTGCGGAGCGGGTGCCTCGGGCACCGGAACATCTAAGAAACTCATCATGTCCAGTACCCGGTCATGAAAGGCTCTGATAGAGCGGGGAAGGTCCTTGTTGTCCTGATCGCCTTGAGGGTCATCTGACAGGTCAGGATCCTGCTTAGCCGTGTCAGGCACTGCCTTGTCCACTGGGGACAATGGAGGCAAAAGCGGGAGAGCAGGGGGGCACCACGGGCAAGGGAGGCGCCGGCGGAACCACCAGAGGAACAGGTGGAGCCGGAGGCGCCAGTGGACATATCTCCTTGAAAAGCCCTTTGAAATATTCCATCATGGGGTCGGTGCGCATAAGCGCTTGAAATTTTCCGAAAAAGGCATCCTCAGGAGATTGTTGCGGGACCTGAGGAGGCCTCTCATGAGGTGGACAAATCCAGGGACGTAATGGGGAAGGGTGCCACACCGGCCCCTCCACCGACGTATCCACATAAATCAAACGCAGGCAACGAAACATTGTGCGGAAGAGGCATCCGGGCATTCCAATCATAAACCGGCCGGTAAGGATGCGAACAAGGGACCTTAGGTTCACCCAAGAGACCGAGCCCTACACCAGAAGCCGATGGCGTAGTTGTAGGGGTAGCACCTAAAATGGCTGCCGTGTTCGTGGTGGGAACGGGCGCCATCTTGTCCACATCTGAGGGGAACTGCGGCACGTGAGGAAGTGAGGCAGGGGTCCCCGTCGATGGATCAGGGGGCTTAATCTTAGCCTTAACATAAGGAACCTCAGCCAAGCCGATACTATGAGGCCTGGAATGTTTTTGTGACATACCAACCGCCAACTGAGCCTTCGAAGGAAGGACCTCGGCACTGCTGGTAAAAGAAGGACTTTGCTTCTTTGCCCCCTCAACAGATCTGGTGTCACCACAAGAGCGAGAACGGTGCGCTTTTACCGACAAAGCCTTGACCGGCCTCTCAGAACAGTTGGTAGCTTTAGCCTCTGTACGAGGGACCTCGGACCCAGGCCCGGTAACAGCTTTTTCTGCGCGGGCCTCGAACATCCGTTCGGTAACTACAAGCCCAGCCAAGGCCTCGGGGCGCACCCCGGTTTTGTTTTTGAGGGAAGCCGACAGAGAGGCCTCAGAGCGAACTCCGGTACCCCACGACTCAGTAGAACTACAAACAGCCCCCACAGGAGGGGCCTCGGAGCGTACTCCGGTGTTCACAGGCCCCTTACGGCGACCCTCAGAGAAAACTCTGGTCGAATTATTAGGCCCAACATGCACCTCAGGGCGAACCCCAGTAACAGAGCGGTCAACGCCTCTCCCAGACCGAGAGGAACCCGGGAAGTTATCCCCCGGTCGGGGTGCTCTGAAAAGTAAAGAACTTACCGGGCGTTTTTTCTTCTTGTTGATGAACGCCTGAAAATGCGAAGGAGGAGTTTGTCGGAACACCTCCTCCCACCACTCCAACCGACGTTGAAGTGCCTGGACCGAAAGGGAGTCACAGTAAAAACAGGAGTCCCAACGGTGTTCCGGACCCAAACACTCTAAACAAAGAGGATGGGGATCCGCCCTCGCGAAGCGACGGTGACACGATGAACAATCTGTTAAGTCTAATTTGAAAGACAGACAGACTAGTAAACGAACGCCAGCGAGTGCCAGAGGAAAAAAGGGAAGAAAATCTTCCGAGGATGCAAGTGCGTCCGGCCCCGATCGAGCGGAGAAAAGGACTGATGGGCGATGCGCGTGACGGAGCCAAGGTGAGCGGGGTTACAGCCGCGTGCCGGACCCTGCGCAAGAAAGAGAGGAAGGACAAATTTTTGGAAAAATTTTGGATGCTTTTTACAAAGTGCTCCGGTCCCGTCCCACATGACGGAGAGATGTCCCATAAGAATGGAGGAAGGGGACGGGACGTAGGAGTAGCAGAGTTGCACGTTTTTGCTGAAGCCTGATCAACCTACCAGCAGCCAGAAGTGGGCCATGGTAAGCACCACAAACAGACCATCCATGGCCAACTATGGAGAAGTCACAAAGCACTTGGTTGCCAATCCTTAAATCATGGAAGGCACAGCTTCCACTTTACCTTAAGTATTTTAAAGTAAAACAGCAGAAGTGCTGCTAAGTGTGCAGATGACCAAGGTTTAACCCTTGAGTGTCCGGGACTACCTACCGCCTCTCCTCCACATTGTGCCTAGATTGGGATCATTATAAAGGCAATTTTCAGCTCTGCCTAAACGTTTATTATGACGCTTCAATCAGAAGCCAGGAATATTCCACGTGGCTGCTTATCAAGCCCTTGACATCCATTGTTTGACAAAGAAGTCATTTACTGCCAACTTTTTAGGAAATTTGACGTATCGAAAATTAAATGACTCACTATTTAGACACACACCCTTAACTTCATCTTTCACAATGTTAAACGAAGCTCTGGATGAGTGCGATTGGGTCATAAGGGGACGACTCTTTTTTCCACTCACCATCTAACACCACTGAAGAGCTTATGGCATCTTACAATGGCCCCTCCCTGCCTTTGGGTCTATGGGGCTTCAGCATTAAGTGCCCCCCTCCCCCCCACCCTGAAACAACATCACAGAGCCACCTGTGCTTGGCGACAGAGGTAAACCACAGGCTTGCTGAGCTCTGACAAAGCAGTGCGAGTGTCAGGCCACTAGAGGCCCAAGGTTATGGACACTGGAATGGCAAAGTCAACGCTGATATACGCAATCCTGAGGATGCGCATGGGGTGGGGTTGGTGGGGGGAGGGGCGAGGCAGTTCGCGGAAGAACTGGAGATCAAATGCTCCATTTGTTACCGCGTTTCCCGGTTCGGACATTCATTTTGAAGGCGAAAGAAACACGCAATCCTTACACACTGAAGAATGCGCCTCTACTGCTGGCATTTCTGCGGCAAGTGCGAGTTGATCTGTCCTCGCATTACTCAGCTGCGCCGTGCATTCCCCAGGACGCGGGGTTCCCTGTGAGAAGCACTTGGCTCTTGTCTTCCCCGCCTCTGTTTCCATTCTGGTGGCGCTCCCTTGGGCCGCAGACGCCGAAAGCCCGGTGTAATCAGCACACGTTAGCACCGCAGCCAAATTGAATACTGCTGGCAGGCCCCACGCGCGCAGAGATCCCTGGCCTGCGTAGCAGTACCACAGAACACCGCGAAAACAAGGCCGCGTGCGTTACTGGTGGTAGGCCATCAGCCCAGGCCCTGGGTCTTCTGCGCGCTGATGTCACGCTCACGCATCATTTAATTTAAAAAGTCACGTGTGCTTCATTTTCTCCTTTGTAATCCTCTTGCAAGGCAGGGCTGCCACCCATTTACTGTTATTCAGTGTCTGACCACAAAAGGGCGCGAGCCTTCTTTTCAGTTGAAAGAGAAGATGAGGCACCTGATGTTAATTTATTTTTTAAGATATACAGATGGAATTCTTTTTTTTTCTTTGTAACAAACACTGTCCTCGTTGTACCGTTTAGAAAAACCCACAAAAAGGAAGGAAGAAGACAAAGGCGTGGCAGGGCCTATAAATCGAACCGGCTGTCAAGAAGCCTAGACACACGCAGGAAGCACTCGGGCTCCTTTTTCGGTTTGTGCCCCCGACCTCCTCACCCGGTTCTCCTCGAACGTTTCACCTGCAGAGATGCACACCCGCCAGGGCTCCCTTCAGATGACAGGTTGCGTTTTCTCTGAATGCAGACTCTGTTTTAGCCATCCTCCAACGGGTAGACACAGTGCAGACAGCAGTCCACACTGCACAGAGGAAGTTAAATTATACAAAGAGGAACCTGCATTAAACAAAGCAGCGTGAGGTGCTGTTTCTTCAGGAAAGCAGGGTAAAGGGGATGGGCAGCATAGCAGCGCTTCAATGGTTAATGCCGATCTGCTGGTAGATGGCAGTACCATCATATAATGAGCTGGGCACGTATCCTTGGCGACCACGGTAGTCTTCTGCCTGCTGGCCTTCTTCCATCGCCCCCTTCAAATTACCATAATCAATCCATACAGAGAGGCCCGGCTCTCTTGGCTCATTGAGATCCGCTTCTATGACCTGTGTGTGGAACGAGAGCTCTCGATGCTCACCACTACGTCTGAATCTGCATAGCCAGTTGGAGCAAACTGTCTGGCTCTGCCATTTTGTGAGTAATAATAGACAAAGAAACCCATAATCTCCAGCCAGATTGGGCACTTACTGTCCCTCAAGATGTGTGGACTACAACTCCCATGATCCTTCGCCATTGACTATTCTGTTGACTGCAGTGCCAGGGAGAGAATTCCAACAGAATAACATAAGTAGGTATGTATCGGTGGGATTTATAAGGCGGGGAGCTAGCTGGGAAGCAATAGAGCACTGAGGACAACCCCAGAGGGTTACAAGTAAGGGTGCAGGGGTAGGAGATGTAAGGGGATGTATAGGAGCAATAGGACGGGTGAATCAAGCAGGGGAGAGAGCTAAAGTTGAGTGGAGCGATCACTAAGATGGCAAGGCCTTAAACTGTTAGTCGTCAACTCTGGGGAAAGGCACGACTTCGATTCTGATGGACCGCTGGTGTAAATGCCAAGCCATCTGCACCTCCTTTCCATGAAAAAGCATACAAGGAGGTGGATGGAGTGCAGCCAGTGCTCAAGTCGAGGGCACACGTGGGTGGGGAGAGCCTCCCCACTTTTTGATATGATATTCTTGATATGCTAGTTTCTGGTGACACCACATTCAATTGGTATGTTAATGTGTCCCCTCAACTTTTTTTAGGCCTTGACCCCTGGGTGCCACACTTCACTTGGTGGCCTTGCCAAAGCATAAGTCCCACTGTCTCTTAGGGCAGACACCTGGTGGCAACTTCGAATAGGTTTACCACCGTCTATGGACCTCAAACTATTTCAAGACAAGCCACAAGGTGGGAACCGCAGGAGGATTTGTTTTTTTAGTTTTGTGCGAACGATTGCTTTTGAGAGTGCTACGATGTCTACAAAAAAGCAACGTACAATACAATACCATTCCTAAAGTACTATAACAAAGATCACTGTTTAAATCCGTGTTGTTCCGCGTGCCTCCGTTTTGTAAAATGCATCAGTTTACCAATTGAATTGTAGTGGAGACTGGCTTGGGCAGATAGGATGAAATGTCTCTCTTTACACAGGCGGGAGGAGCAGGAACCCTGCTGGGTTGCACTGCCACCGCGCCTGCGCCTTAATGGGCGCCTGTTTAAACATCGGCGCTGTTTGCCTTGCTGTGGCTCACTGCATGTTAAACACCGTCCTCTGAAACCCTACTCCGATCCAATAAAGGTATCAGCGGTTCAGCGCGAGGAGGCAATTACTACAAGGTCCCCAGAGGGTCTTCTAAGCTCTAGGAAGGAAAAATGGGATCGAACAACTAAAGGGAAAATCTGATTCGGCTCAGCGTCACGCGGAGCAGGGGCGCCCCCAGGGGGTGGCCAAGGGGGGCCATGGCCACCCTTATAAAAATGCTGGCCCCCCCATTGGCCACCCTGCAAAAAAGCAAACAAAATAATACTTTTTTTTCCGCACTGAACTGTGCATGGACAAATAACATGCACAGTTCGGTGCGAAAAGAAATGTCTTTTTTTTTTGCTTTTTTGCCACAGGGTTAGAGTGGCACGTATGATGGTGGCCCCCCATTACTGACTGATCTCACATGCTCAGTCAGTGAACCCCGAGTGAGGGCCTGAGGTGGAGAAGTAGAAAGGCATCATGTGGGAGAGAGGACACAAAAGATGATGAGAGGGAGGATGCAAGAGCAAGTGGACTGGGGATTCAGCGACTACAGAGGGCGGGGGGGGAGAGAAAGCACGAGCAGGGAAAGTGACTTTCCCCACTCCATCCAAGTAACGGCTTAAATTAGTTACATTTTCCTTTCGAGTTGGGTCCCTCTATATTCTGAACAAACAAGCAAAAAACTTGCTGAGATTTAAATTTATGATGTCCTTCCAGAACACTCTCTTTCTCTCAGCCCACTACATAGAGATGTATGAACATGAAACCCTTCACTCCACGCTACACATTATTGTTAGTACTGAGTTCACACGAGAATAAGCACTGGAGCTGTGGCAGTGAACGTTTTTGTTGTTGCTCTGGGCGAAAGGCCATTTTGTCATCCCATCCAGACACAGGCCCTTGCATGGCGCAAGCACCACGGCCACGTGGACTATTTCCCTCTCAGGTTTTAAACTATCTTTTTAAAACATAGCAGGAAAGATTATGAAATGACTATAGCAGGAAAGATTAAAAGTGAAGACCCCCATGCACCTCTGCCCCCAAACACTCACGCACACGCATTGAGCAGGTCGTCATTGCTTCAGCTGTGCAAACCTTTAGCCCATTGAACAGGGGAGGCACCATTAGTCACAAGCACTGAAAACTGCAATCTACCCTGCCAAACGGGACCATAAAGATTCTTCAGCACGAATACTACAACTCAACATGTAGTGAAGGCCCCTGTACACCTATCTACAAAATGTATACCATAGCTGAATTCATGATACCCTTGGGAAAATAAAAAGATCCCTGGGTGACTGTGGGGAGCATGTGTTACCAGGGTATCTTTATAATTATTCTTTTACAACGCGCTTTACACCAGAGAGGTATTCTAAGTGCAAGACCAGGATTCAAACCTGTGTTGCTATGTATGTTGTCAAGTTGCCCCTGAGCTATCCACCCGGCCTATGTAAATGATAGCATTGATGTCTCCTATTTGTACCTTTACTCAACAAAGGGCTGCTAAATTGATGTATAAACAGGGAGGCCAGAGTTCTAATGCCAGCTCCACTGAAGCAATTTGTGTGATTCTTGGCAAATCACCTTATATCGCTTGTCCTACATCCCCTAAATTGGCACAATTGGGAGCATTCAAAATAACTTAAACCCTGTATCAAGTATTACATGAAAACTAAAAAGTACATTTTACTATAGAGTTTTTCCTATCCCCCAAACAATATAGATATGCAGTACCTGTCCATCATGAAGGATAATGGATATTTAATTCTTTAACTGGTTTGGGTAGGGAACCCAAGTGAAAACAGTTCAGAACTGGAACCAAAGAGTGATGCTGAGAGCACTATAAGAACATGTTTATTACCACGCTGCGTCTGCACTGCACGTACTAGGAAAAATGCATGTATGTTTGTTGATTTATTTATAAGCAATAACTGACCCAAACACAGGTTAAGATGTATAAGAGGGATAAAGCAATTCAATTCAATTCCATTTAAAAATTGGAACATCTGTACAGTATATCTCAAAATTGGGAATTTGCCCTTCCACCCACAGATGGCTGCAGGAAACAAGCCTTGCTTTCACTGCAGACATGGCTGTGCATGCAATGCCTACCCATGACAGCCACTATCCTGCAATGCTTCCCAATAAGTATCTGAATAAGCACACTGTGCATACCTAGATCCTCAGAACATGAGAGGCCACTGTGACACTAAACAAAGCCGAAAGGTGAGAACACTTGAACGGGCACTCATCTTGCAGAAACGCAGACAAGCAGACCGCAGGCCTTAGTAAAATGGCAGCATACGCACCCGGAAATAAAAACATCCTGAGCCTGGATGTGCGCATTTCTGCATTGGCTCATGCTTCCAGCCAGGCTGTTTATTTCTGAGTTTCCATCCTCGACTAGACTGCATGTAGGTTGTTGTGCGCAAAAGGCTTTTAGGAACAATTGTGCAGGGTCTGGCCAGTGGTTTACGTCTTCGGTTCACCATCGCCAAAGGTAGAGGTTTTATTTTGTTGTTGAATTGAAAATAGTGTTTCTGTAACGACGATATGCATTTTACTTAATACAAACATGAGTACAGTTCTTTCCATTTCAGCAGAGCTGTCATGATGTGGATATCTGTTGGTGTGGTTGCAAGTGCTTGCTTATGGCACCTTATTCTAAAGGTACTTCCATGGTGCCTCCAAGTATCAAAGACTGATGATATTCCTTGAAATTTCCATTTCTGTCAAGTCATTTCTATTGGTGCAATCCTTATGCACATTTGGAGGTTTGCATGTATTTTGCCCCAGAGAGCCTGGACAGAGCTCTAATAGATGAGTTCCCTGCATCTGTAATGATTCTGCAATTTTCTTGTTTTTGTTGTGATAAAATGCCATCTGCCACTAATGTTACCAAAAAAGTAGATTGGGGCAGGTGTGGGTGGATTGGGGGTGCGAATGAGACCGTACAGAATTGCGCGCACTGCATTTGGGGGGAAAGTAGCAGGACTTTTTTAGTGGCTCACACCCCCACTCTTGCAATTGCTGGATACTCCCCTGACCACCACCATAGAATATTCTCTTGCCTCATCCATGTTTATTCGAGCTTTCTGTCCGGGTTGCTTCCTTCCTGAATAATATGATCGTGACACTTTAGCAAACTGTCCTCTCCTGCAATATTTCCAGCACACCCCTTTTATTGCTGAACAACCTGGGTCCGACACCATGTGACCTATGAATTCATACAGGAAACAAGCACATTTGAAGCTTGTTCCCACTAATAGACTTCCTCGAGCACTTGGAGCTTTGTTCTTCTTGGTCACCACTGCTTTTATAGCTTGCGCTGCTGGAAGTGGATCCAAGGTATTCTTAATAAGGCTTACTTACTGCCTCTTTGCCCGAACAGTTCATTAATGTGGTATGTTTGGGTCCATCCGAAAATGTGTTGCCACCCATTGCTAGTAAATAAAACTTGAACAAGTCTTCCCACTCTTTAATGGGTTCTCCCGGTCTGTCCAACAACTTGGCTGGAGGTGTTATTCCCAGATTCGCCTTTTTTTGTTCCTTTTCTACAACTGTCCCTTTCCACAAAACAGGATAATTCAGCTGTTCTCTTCCACGATCTTTACTCCACGTGGAACATTCTCTGCTAGCTGGGTCTTTAGTGGCTCCACACTTAATTTGTAGACTAAGTACATCTACTTGAGTAGCCACTCAGATTTGGCTGGTCTATTCCTGGTGTGGTAGCAACATGTAACATCTGTATGTTTTTGCGTTATGTTTAGTGAATTCACGTTGACTAGTTGCACATATGGCATATCATATTTCTTTGCACTTTGGATGGGCTGTGCATGAATACAAGAGGAGAAACTATGTGGATTCCCTATTAGTGGTAGCAAGCGTTGTTATAATTTAGTTTATTTTTTGGTCTATGTGTGTGTGTGGAGTGTTTTGCTTGTAGCATAAGGATATTTAGATTTTGGTGTCTCGTGGGCTGTATTTTGGGATTGTGCGCATGCTTGAATGTGGTACTGGTATTAGTCTATGCTCATCAGATACATTAATTAGTTAACTGTTAAATAATACATGGAACTATATCAATGTGCAATTCGTTCTCTCATATACACATAGTTTTCAACTGGACTATATACTACATCACCATAAGAGATTTCCTGAAATTCCGTTATGTGTTTGTTTTGGTGTGCCACCCCAAGATTTCATGTGGCCTCATCAGGCCACCCCTATGAAAAATGGCTGGGGGCGCCACTGACGCGGAGGCCACCAGGCTCGGCTGCAGCCAGGTCTGTGCAGGGGAACAGGGGAGAAAGTCGATGAACGAGGCTGCAAAGGACACTGCACGCGCGGGAAGGGGCTGCGAACAGGAAGCAGACCGACATATCGACTACACGGCCCACGCAGCAGCCCACCTACTAGAGACTGCTTTTATTTTAGGGTTTTGCCAGGACCGTCCCAGAATTAGGACGCACGGAGGCGCCCCCCACCCCACCGCCCCGAGAAGTTTTTGAATTTATAAACACCGTCCAGGTTTTAGCAAATCGTTGGCGACCTCTGCAGAAATGCAATAAATCAAGGTGACATTCATTGATAATGAACTGTTTTCTTGCTTTCGGTTATCACATTTGTGACTGTACATCTCTTCCACCCCATAGCAGGCTCGAACCCCCAACCTTTCTATTCACTACCGCCTGCAGTTACAGTGGTGGAAATGGAAAAAATGTAAAGGGGGATCCCACAAGGGTTGGGGTGAGTGCAGAGTTTGGATGAGGGGGCGGAGTTCCGAGGAGGCAGAGCTGGCAGCTAAACTCCACTCAAAGGAAATGTTCAAAGTAATAGTTTAAAAATCGATCATTTTTTCATGCTGCTTCTTTCCAATAACTACGCTGGTAAAGTATAACAGGTGCTCATCTTTTAAACCCAGCCATGTACAGTGCAATATTCCCTGGAAAACAAAATATCCAAATATGAGACATGTGCTTTGATGACAATTTCATATGGTCTTGTGGGTAAGCGTCAAAACTGGGAATGTGACAACCTGGCTGAAATCCTGGTGCCAAACACTTGAACAATCTCGCCAGTCTCAAAAACACCTAAGGTGTACTGCGTTGGCCCTCTGAAAAAAGCCACACTCTCCACCCACATGTATCCTTTCCTTGTGCCCTGAAAAACAGCACAGGGCCACAATCAGGGAAAATAACTCCTCCAGTCTCCAGGATTGCAAACTCTCATGCCCCATCCTGGGAAAATATTCACAACTCACTTCCACTCGCATCATCTCCCCTCCTCCCCCACCCCTGTTTGGCTTTCAACAATACTCGGATTTATAAAAATGGCTTGAAAAGAGGTGTTAGGGGGCTGGGGCCCGAAAAAGGGAGTGCAGGAGGCTGGGGGGCAAAGAAGAGGGGTGAAAGGGAGCTGGGGGCCAAGAAAAGAGGTGCGAGGGTGCTGGGGCTGAGAAATGGGTGCAAGGGGGCTGAATGCCTAGAAAAGGAGTGAAAGGGGGCTGGGGTACTAGAAAAGGGGTCTAAGGGGTTGGCGTGCTAGAAAAGGGGTCTGAGGGGATGGAGGTCCTAGAAAAGAGGTGGAAGGTGCCTGGCGGCCAAGAAATGAGGTCCAAGGGGACCAAGAAAAGGAGTAAGCGGGTCTGGGGGTGAGAGGGGGCTGGAGTCCTAGAAAAGAGGTGCGACGGGGCTAAGGGCCAGGAAATAGAGTCCAAGGGGGCTGGGGGATGAGAAATGGGATGCTACGACGCTGGGGCCAGAGAAAAGGAGAGGAGGCTGGGAGCCAAGAAAAGCGGTGTGAGGGAACCCTGGTACGAGGGACAAAAGAAAAAATGCACTTCACTTTAAATTTATCACTGCGCCACAAGAGCACTGACTTCATATCCGTCCTGGCTGCCTGATTTCCTGTTGTCCTGTCCCAGCCAATCATTGAGTGGCTGGGGCGGAACAGGAAGTCAGGCGGCCGAGACATGCAGGAAGTCAGGCCAACACGCTTCTGTTGTGCAGTCGACACTTCAGGAGCGTGTATTTTTTTGTATTTTTTTTATTTTATAAAAGAGGTTGCGGGCAGCTAGAGGGGCTCGTGGCTGGCTCTTGCTTTGGGAGGAACTGTCCCGAGATGAGGGGCTGGCCTGAGCCGCTCTGAGCTCACCCACCTCTAAGATCAGGGCTGAGGAAGGCTGACTCCAAGATCCAGGGAGACATTGGATGCCAGATCTTGGACCAGCAAGAGCCGGCTCATTGACCAGCACTGTGCAGTTACTGATTGCGCCGTGGGAGTGGATAAGAAACACTCCTTGGAAAACCTGTAATAATAAGCAAAGCAGAAGCTCTTTTGTATTTCACACGGTTAGTGTCGCAGACTAATCTGCAGTTAGTATTGTATTGCCCTTCCTCCCCAGCCATCATTGGCCTTCATTCGTCTTTTGGATACCATTTTAGATCTGCAATAATATGAAAGAATAAGAAAGGCGGCAGAGGGGGATGAGGGGGCATTGAAGCAAGCAGGAATAGTTTTTTTAATAGTGACCAACGAACTTGAATTTGATAAAAAAAAATATAGAGACTCACCTGTTTCAGGCCCATCCTAACCAGCAGCAGGTAGCACACAAAGAGGCGATATATCCACGGAAGTCGTTGTACAAGTGGAGTTACACAAGGAATGGTAGCCTAAATGTACTAAACACAGGTGTTACAGGGCCATTCCTAAAATTATACTGGTATACAAACGAATAGAGACAATGTAATTCGCTTGCCTCTACACTGGACCTTTTGTAACGGCCAGAGTAGTGTATTATGTTATGTTTCTTGGCATTTATATAGCGCCTTATACATCATTGGTATGATCACAAAGCGCTGGTAGGTTGAACGCCCTCTGGAACCGTAGTTCAAGTCAGTAGAGGGAGAGAAAGAGTCATAAGGTGCGTGTGTGCACCGGATATGTGTGCAGCCAGTGTGGTAGTTGTATGATACCTGCTTCTTAGCCGTAGGTGTAACGGTTGGGAGGTCAGGTATATGTGTTCATTCTGGAGGGATGATGCCCAGACTGGTTTGTGGCTGCGTTAGGCCTGAGGAGACGCTTAAGCTAGCGGTGTGCTTAGTTGATGTTTAATTAGGATGATGAGGAGTATGTGGCGGTTGTTAGTATGAGAACAGCTATACCGAATATGTCATAGTATCGCTGTGTTCTAGTTGCATGTTGGTGTATAGGAATGAGTAAGCATGGTAGTGTAATATGGTGGTTATCAGTTCCATCCACTCCATCCGTTCCGTTCACTCCATCCGTCCAGTCCACTCCATCTGTCGAGTCCACTCCGTCCACTCCATCTGTCGAGTCCACTCCGTCCGTTCCGTCCACTCCGCCCGTTCCGTCCGCTCCATCCGTTCTGCTTGTTCCATCCATTCTGCTTGTTCCATCCATTCTGCTTGTTCCATCCAGTCCATCTGTTCCATCCACTCCTTCAGTTCAGTCTACTGTGTCCGTTTCATCTGCTGCATGTTTTATTCACTTGATTCAATCCATCTGTTCCATTCTGTAAACTACTCATTCTTTTCATTCGTTTATTCTACTCGTTCGCCATATTCGTTCCATCGACTCCATCCGTTCCATCGACTCCATCCGTTTCCATCCGTTCCCATCCACTCCATCCGTTCCCATCCACTCCATCCGTTCCCATCCACTCCATCCGTTCCCATCCATTATTTGTCAGCAAAGACCAAAGCAGCTCTCTTAGCCCCCCATAAGTTAGGATCATCAATCCAAGCACTGTCTTTCAGTGCTGCCACCTGGCCTAACCTTGTCATAGAAAGAGGGGTTACTTTGTGCTTCGGCAGAAAAGAGCCACACGCCTCTGTCTGCATAGATAAAAGGGTTATTCTGAGTCCATTCTCAAGCAGTATGGCACTGTATCAGGGAAGCCTGAAGAGGACATTATCAGTGAGGGTTATTGTTGGGTCTGCAGCCTAATTAACAGGATCTGGACTTTACATAACACAATTGCTCACTATAGGCATTATGCATGGCACCATGTGAACATCAGCAATTCAATGGTACTGGAAATAAAACTGATGTACGGGATCTGATTGGCAGTGTGCAGCCTTCCTAGGTTCATAAGGACTATTGAGTTGCTGCATTGCAAACAAACGTCTTAGACTCTCACGCATCCCATTGCCAAGTAGTCAAGATGGGCATTTTTTTGTTCTTTTTGGACACAGATTATTGGTGAGCCAGAGTTTAGGTAAGTGATGGGGATCAGTGTTGGTATAGAACAGTGTTTAATATGCAAAACAGCCAAAACCTCTTTGGTTTTATTGGTGCCACTTCACATTATCTTTTGAGTTTTCTCTAATCAGTACACACATACACTGTGTTAAGCGATCACTTTTATATTCAAATACACGACATGAATTTTTTAAACCGTTGCAAAAAAGAGGGTTTTCCCTTCAGGCAGAGGTGGCACTAAATGATGTTCAGAAGCAAGCACATATTTCCGTCTCCGGCCCCACATTTCAGAGGTCTGTGGCTGCCCAAAAGGTGCAAGCATTAAATAGATCATAGAGAAGTGAAAATGGCGAAGAGTAAATCTGAATGCGCAAGTGCATCAAGAAACCTATGACAGGATACCCAAAGCCATAGAAGGATGAGAGCAAAATCTGTGTGCCAAAGGTACACACTGTTTCACAGCTGTAAGGGTGTCCTGTAAAGATATCCATTCAGCTTTCTTTACAGAAGCTGCTCAGTACTAAGCAGGCAAATGGCATACCTGCTGGGTTTAACATATTACCGAGAAATGTCCGATTCCGAAATGACTCAGGGCGAAAAAAAAAGTTATTTTTTCAAAAATAACTTTCGGTTTTCTCTCCCACAGCCATTTCGGACTACCTGCTCGACCCACTCCCTTACTTACCTTCTGGTGCCACACAGCGAAGCGTGCCGCCGCCTCCACCACCACCACCACCCCCCTGCAACACTGGTTCCCTTCACGCACATGGTAAGGAAACGGCGCCGCAGGGTCCTTTCCTTTTTTTGTTTTGTTTGCTTGTCCCCCGCCTTCCTTTTTATGGCGTTTTCTTACTTTCGTTTTATGTTTTGTAAAATATTTTTAAGGATTCCAGGTTTATCATGCGTCTTTGATGACATTCTGCTACAAGCTCAGTACTACCAGGAGAACTAACTGCAAAGTATGTCACACAATGCCTAACTCTGATGTTCATAAGTAATCATTAGTTAAGAAGAACAAGTCTAGGTATGAAAAATGGGGCTAGGTGGGGTGAGAAAGAAGCAGGGGAAGCGAGAGGATGGTGTTGAGGGTATTAAGGATTTTGGTGACCTTAGATAAGACATGGGCAAAGTAATTTCTGAAGAGGGAAGAGAAAGACCGCATTAGGACGAGGAGTAGTCAGCACAAATTTTAGAGGAAAGGAAATGTTCGAGGGTTGAAACCAGAGATCTAACTAATGAGATTAGTAAAGTTGCATGATTTGTCAGCATCAACACCCATAGTGAAGGAGAGGAGGGCATCCTTGTAGGCGGGGGGAGGGCAGAGTATGGTCCTTGCACCACCTTCAAAAGATGGCGTTGCAGGTATATCCTGAGGAGGCGGATCTGAGGGGTGATCCAGTATTGAAGGCAAGGGGTAGAGGGATGAAGGTAAGAAAGGGATAGAGGCGTTTACACGGGGAACAGAGTTAGGCAGATGTTGGATAAGGTCTGTTCAATCCAGGAGGCCTGAGCAGGAGCAAAAGAGAGACGAGAGGACCGACTTTCGATATTCTCATTTAGAAATGTAGAAAAAAAGATTTAAGCAAATATTTTGATATATACACACACACACACACACACACACACACACACACACATTTATTTATTTATTTTTCAGGTTAAAAACCTGAACTAAAGTGCAGTTAAGGTGACTAAACATAACGCAACAAAACCCTTGAAAATCATAGCATTGGGAGACTCAGGACCGGCTTAACTAGTTAACTAGGTGCGCTCCGTTTATCTCCCCCATAATGCCATATCCCCCATAATACCATTTTGGATGGCATTGTGAATCGCTGAATTAAGCCGGTCCTGCGTTTCCCAATGTGCTGAATTTCAAGGGTTTTGCTGCATTATGTTTAGTCACCTTCACTGCACTTTAGTCAAAGTTTTTTCCTTGAATTACAAGATTTTTGTTATACCATAGTTTGTTTCAGTGCAGTGTAGGCTATTTATTTGAAAACACTAACTAGCCAAAAGCCATAGCCTTCAGCCATGACCAGTGGCACCCGCCTTTGGCTGTGCCACTGTATTTTAAATCAGTAACTGGCAACTAGCCACGGCCTTGGGTAGTGCCCACTCAATATTTTAAATCTGGACATTTTGGGAAACATTTGTTAAGATGAAAAAGTTATTAAGAAACCAAAAAATACATTTTTACATTGAATAAAAAGTGCAATTTATGTAGAGCCGTAGTGTGAAAACTACTGGACCAAATAAGAAACAACTTGGGCACACAGGGTTGACTTAATTTCCTTGACTCGTTTGGGGTAAATCGTTCCAGTAGTTTTTAAAATATTCCCCTGCTCCTTTATATATCAGCCTTGGTACTTTGCAGCAGAGAGACTTTTCAGAAATGAAAATCCTTCCATTTTTTTTACTTGAAGTGAGCGATTCAGGCAATAATACCTAGGGAAACTGAAAATGAAAAGTGCTCAAAACCCTATTTGGGGGAGGGGGGTAAAGGGATGCAATCACATCAGGCTAGATGCCGGGAGTGGGAAAAAAGACAACATGTAAAGTTGGGGATTTGAGGGTGGGTCAGGGAAACAGTTTTGAGTAGAACATTTTTGGTTTCATCGGAGGAATACCAGGGGAATCTCATGAGATTACAGCAGCAACGCCACAAGATGTGCTCAGAAAAAATGTGTGTCACACAAAACGATGATGGTTTGGGGGAAAAACAATTGAGGCAAGTGGGGGGTACCTGGAAAAACAAGGTATACACATGCTGAGTGCCAGTGATGAAGGGAAAAACTTTAATTTCAATCGTTTTTCCCCCCGTTATCGTGGGAATCGGGACACTGCCACGCAACAGCAGGAATTTGTTAACCAAAATGATTACTGTGAAATTATCATGGCAGTAACGAGTTAGGAAAAAAAAAAGGGTTTAACATCTGCCTTGCATACATCTACAAGGCAGGGTGCAATTGGGTGTTTTTTAACAAATGAATGGTGTGTGTGATGAATCTGGAGACTTTGATCCTTCTCCCCTAGGGGGAGTCACCCCCTTTGAGGCTAGGGAGTTGAGCCGGCTCTGCAAAACCCTGGGGTATGTGAAAGCGGGACCTCAACGGGAGTGACTCCCCTTCAGGGGACAAGGGCTGCCATTCCCAGGGGGTGCTCCATATAACTAGAGTATTATCGGCCTACATGGGAATAAGTGAGAATGATTGTACATCTACATGTCGGACTCAAAACAACTCTGGCATTACCTTTGTGTGTTTAGCTCAAAGTAATGCTGAACTCTCCATGTGCTCAAAAGCTGGCGGTGCACAATACGCTCCTTTGAAATCACAGAGAATAAAGGGTCAACAACCCTTGAATGAAGAGAGAGAAACCATACGCAGGAGAGCCTCCGACGCGGGGACATTGGCGATGGGGCAGAGAGAAGCGGTGCCAGAGAAGCAAAGGCAGCACAAACAAAATCATACCTGGAAGCGCTACAATGCGGAGGACGTGGTCTGCCCGGTGCCTGCAAACCTATGCCAAAACCAGGAACCAAGGGAGAAGTGAATCCTCTGCTCTCAACGAGAGCGCTAAAGAGCAAAAACGCTGAGATGAGCAGAACCCAAGAATTCAGTCCAGAGGAGCGGCAAGCTGTAGAGAACGCCACTGCTGCCGAAGAGATGCATCATCCCTGGAGCAAACACCGATAGTATGTGGATTGCCCTGGTTGGAGGGAGGCGGAAAGTTGAAAGAGTGGGGAAGAAGGAAGGATTGCCCTAGCCTCATACCAGGGTCACATAGGCCCACAGAGTGAGAATGAGAGAAGAAGAGTTACGGGAGCCTGAGTGTAATGCTTACCTGGTGTCTTGCAGTGGCGGAGGAAGACCGTGAAGCTATGCCCACACCTCTCCTTGGCACACCCACTCGCTCAAGGCAAAAGAGGTAGGGTGTTTGTGGTTTTTGTAGGATTCGGCACCCCACGGTTGCTTATCTTCAGCTGTGCCCCTGGGAAAGACGGGGTAGGAGACTGCCCGGAGAGTGTCCATGGTTTTACACTCCCTAAACCCCACCCTTGTGTGCTCCCCGTCAGGCAGGCTCCCCGTACAGTGCTACTTGTGCTTCTCTGCACCAGTTGTGTCACTGGTTGTGGGGGCCCAGTCAGGCTGTGGCTTCCTTTTGTTCATTAAAGCTATGTCCAGTAATGCTGTTACTTGTTCTGGGCCTTCTTGTTTCTTCACTGATATTATTAGTCTTTTTTTTGTAGTTCACACTATTGAATAATATCCCTGTATATCGGATAGAGTCTCTGCAGTTCACAGTTTCAATTAATGTCCCTTTGTATGTTGGAGATGTGTGGTTTTCTGTGTACTTCACTGTGTTCTCTAATGTTCCTTTATGTTTTCTTTTCAAGTTGCTGTAGACACCGTAATTTCCCAGAGATATCTCAGAAGCGGAAATGCAGAGTAGAGGTGTATGTAGGTGTCAGCATGGTTCTGCATTCGCTAGTTGCGGGAGGCTGGTGAGAGCTACAGGGTCAGCGCTGTCCTAAAGAGCTGGTAGTGGCAGTGGTAATAAGAGTGGCAACCGTTTTTGGAGCCTCTTAGATGCTGCTTGATGCTAGGAATGCGCTGGTGAGCAGGGCATGTTTACCGTAGCTGTTTTGATTCTTCTCCCTGCAGGTTCCGGAGACAGGATGACTCAAGACAGATGCTTCCTTCATATAGGCTGATGATATGGAGATTAAATCAAGGTAAGTACCGGCGGAGGGAGAAGTACTTCTCAGGACTGCAATAAGCATCCGTGCAGGCTATCTAAGCTTGCATAATAACATCAAGCACGGCGTGAGCCAGGGCAGGGTTTATATAACCCTGGATCTCTTGCAGAGTCTGGAGCACACGCAGCACTTGGCCTTACCTGGGCCTTCTGTGTGCCATGTTGGAACTGTGTTTTCTGTTGAGCCAGCAGCCATCTTGGACCTGCCTACTTCCCTATGGGAAGGAATCAGGGTTGTCCATAGCGTGACTACTGTGGGTATAGGGGCTGTGTTCTGGGTTTGGGTCATGGTCATGACACCGAGAAACCAGAGTAGTTTCAACCTCCAAAAAACTTTCAGGAACCCACAAGAGCTAAAAGAGCCACAAGGAAAGAGCTGTTACCAATACCCCAGAGAGTTCAATGAGACATTGGGACAGCGACACCCAAGGGAACCAGATAGGCCTAATAAAGAAAGCAAAAAGCAGATAAAAGGGGAGCAAGGAAGCACCCAACACCAGAACCAAGTGGGGAGAGACTAACTCTAGTGGAGGAGAGGGATCAGGAAAATAACCCTCCACCTAAAGAAATGTGGATAGTTGATTTTTGCAGGAACTGAAGACTTTCTATTGTTGAACTTGGGAAGCTTGAAGAACTTTGATAGACTGCTGAGAACTGGTAAATAACGAGAACCGTTCATTACAGATAACCAGTGGATCCAGATCCAGGAAGAATTCCTGTTAACACCCAAGAGAGATTGTGGTGAACAACACTGAGTGTAGAACACCCTAGCTAATTTTCTTTTACACTTTCTCTCAATGGAAGGGCCAATTTAGTGGATAGGTTTGGACTGAGGACTATTTTTCTTTTAACAAGCACCTTAGTTTAGTTTTGATAGGAAGTTGAATTCCCCTTTAATAGTAGTGACCCTATGGCTTAGTATTGTTAATCCCTTGCCTGATATATCAGTGTTAATTCCAGGTCATTTCCTTCAGTACATGATCATCATTATAGAATTCATGCACAATGGTCATAATTGCAAATCCTTTTGGAGGTCAACATTACTAATACTCCATGGGTTCGTTATTGCTAACCCTGACAATGCTGCCTTTTTTCTGGATCTCGTCTGATGGTCAATACTGCCAATCTTGCTTGATGGTTTATTATACTGAATCTTGCTTGATAACCTTTCTTTCAAGTCTCTACTTATGTCATTGTTGCTCTGTGAGGGAGAGTGATATGAGGCTTTTAGTCCAATGCACTTGGAGGACATGTGCCTAAAAACACAGAATGCAGGTACTACTTAAAAAAAAATCTTTAAAATAAATCTTAGTGGAGAATCCCCCTTATATTAGTAATGCTTGCTTTCTCAGTGGCCTCATACTTTGTCTCAATCTTTGACTTTTTTTAATGCTGATCCGCTGTTAGTGGGAACTGCTTTGTTGGATGGAAGATGGGTGGATATTGCAGTGCTGTGTGTCCAAAATGTCATTAAGAGGTATAAATGCAACATTATGTTAAGGGGATCAGGTTTGTTTGTAGGTGCTTCATTTCTTTTGGCAAACACCAAATTGATGGGGGACGAAGGGGTTTCTTATAGGTTGGGCTACCTATTCAAGGATAGGCGCCCATAAAGCACAGTACTGGGTCAAGAGGGTAAATAAACTCACAATGTTAATATGTGACAGAGAAGAAAAACAAATCGGGAGGGAAAACAACGACCAAATCCTTGTTTTTCAAAACAAAACAAAAAAAGTGCAGTTTGTGGGGAAGAGAGACAGCTGTTCCAAGAACAAAAGGCGAATAAAGGACATTTTGGAAAACAGTGCGTTGCTTTTCTCTCTTTGAACTCAAGAGTCAACATTTTTTTCATGAGAAGAAGAGTGGGAAGGACCCAGCCAATTGGAGCAAATCGTTAGAGGCAGAGATGAAGTTTTCAGTAAACTGGTAACAAAACGCCTATTTTCAGCCCGCCCACTCCCGCCTGCTTCATTTCTGTGCGCTTCTGCACTAGCTTCAATAACATGCTTTTTTGGTTCTATTATTTTCAGACCTGGACTCGGAATTGAGCGTTGTACTGTCCGTGCAGTTGCATGATTCAACCACAACTTGCACAGAGCAGCATACTGAAGGTAACAGGTGTAGTAGGGAAGAATCGGGTGACGGACAAGGAGGGATGCTTTCACAAGTTTCATTCTCCCCTCAAAGAAAGAAGAATACTCTTTTCCAAGTCTGTGTTACTTATCCCTACTCTATCCAAGTCAAAGGTGCTTGTCAGGATGTCAAGATGGCCAATGAGAAAGGCAGTTCTCTGCCCCGAGCCCTATTTTAACCTAGTTTCTTTTCCTGCTAAAATAACCAAGACATGCTTTATACCACTGCCCGATTTAAGGGCTGCTGCTGGCTTCTGATACCCACCCTTGTTTCTTTTTAGCATAGGCCCTCAGCTATGTGAACAGTCCCAAGCATGCAGTTTGTGTACTTCTGGAGTGTCGCGCCACCATGGTCTTTCTACCTTTCTCTCAAATCAGTCTCTTTCTCCCCACTCTGGGGCTCCTCTCCTTTATACTCCCTACTCTGGGGTTTCATTCTTCTCTCCACTCTGGGGTTTCTTGGTTCTCTCCCCACATCAAGGCTCGTCTCATTCTCTCTTACCACTCTGGGACTTCTTAGTGTTCAACCCACTCTTCAACTTGTCTCACTCTCTATCCACACTCTGGGATGACTTGTGTCTCTCCCCGCTCTGGGGCTTTTCTCACACTCTCTCCCCGCTCTGGGGCTTTTCTCACACTCTCTCCCCACTCTGGGGCTTCTTAGTTCCCTACCCGCTCCGTTGCTTTTCTGCATCTCTCTTGCATTACCGCCCACCTCCCGGTCTGTTGGAGTCCCTGTATACCTTCTTGTGAAGAACGGTGTTCATCGGGAGGCTAGTGCGGTCTTGTTTGACGCTCCTCTCTCTGCGATTTACGTGACTCGTCTGCTCGGGTCCACGTGAGCCACTGACTCCTCTTCTTTCCTAGTCTCTTAGCGTTGGTACCAGTGGGCAGTTTCTCTCTGGGCCTTTTCATCAGCCCTCCAATACACTGCTGTTGCTCGGTTTGCGATGCTGGCCATCTGTGATCATCCATCTGCGAGGCCCTGCTGCACTCGCCAGGTGCGGAACGCCAACTATGATGCCTCATCTGGTGTTCACTCTCTCCTACAAGCCACACCCGCTGCGTGTTCTGTGGCCACCTTTAATTCCATAGGCTTTTCAGATTCTCTGATTTCATTTTCACCAACATGCCTCCAGGAGGCTGTTCCTTCAGCTTTTCTATGGTTTCCCATAAGGATGGAGTATAACGTTGGTCAGAAGCCACTCCACCCATTACAGAGATTAAAGGGTTACCATACACCTTCGTTCCCATATTCCCCATCAAGGTATTACTGTTGGGGGGCAGAGGGGCGTTGTCTTAAGTCCCTCTCTGAGTTTCCTGTTCCCTAAGGGGGAGCCACCTCCAGAGGGATCGCGCTTTCTCCTCCCATAGGGAGTGCTAATTCGAGGGAGATCTCCCAAGTCCCAAAGGGGGCGGCTCCCCCTTGAGGATAGGTGACTAACTCCTTGGATCCATAACACATGTCAGTGTGGGGACCACTGTGAACTGCATCCTGAGGCTTCAATCTTTCATAGACTGTAGCCATGGATCCAAATAGAAGATGCCAGGAAACAACTTCATGCCAGAAACCCTGTGCCTCTCATGCCCGTTGATGCTTGGAATAGATCTTGAGGTGTGTACCATGTCCTATTTTTTCCTTACATTCTCGTTATTTGTAGTTTTCCTTTTCATTATAAATCCATTACTATGTTGCCCAACACTGAGGGGAGTTGTAGGGCAAAATATCCAACTCATGAACTAGATGAGCCATTCTTACCTGATTGTCCAAAGAAAGAATAGAGTGGGCACTACATTGTAAGTTAATTCAGCAATTTAAACTTAGTAAAGTATTTGGTCCTGTCGCCAGATTCCTCCCCGTTGCAAAGGGAGGTATGAAATAATATTACGCTGTCGACTGGTTAAATTGCACCAGTCTGCTGGAAGGACCTTTGTGGATATCTCACTAATTTGCTTTAAGTGAATGTTCAAAATCTTCCAAGAATTCTTCAAAAATAATAATAAGTTCAATTAGTTGTAACCAAAAAATCTTTTATTTAGAAATCTGCATTTGTCTGAGGCCTTTAGCAAGCATTATATTATCCAATGCATTTCGGTCCGTGCTAGACCTTCTTCAGGGACTATTAGTGATCAAAAGATAAAGAATAAAAAATAAAGATCATGTTATCTAATATGTTAATAACAGCATACATTTTCATTTAATCCAATACAACATTTTACATTGTACTTAAAGTTTGCTCCAAAATGTAACTGTATTAAACGATGCTTCTAATCTTAGGCCTGTTTGTATTCAATTCCTTATTGGAGAATTATCCAACTCTGCTTCACTCAAACATGCTTGTTTATATTTTGTTATATGCCCTTTGTGCAGCTTGCTTCTGTTCTTGATAATCTAAATGATAACCAATGTATACTTTAAATTTCAGCAAATATCTAGTCACAAATGGTTCTATCAACCAGAGTTTCACTTGCTC
This sequence comes from Ambystoma mexicanum, assembly GCF_040938575.1. Taxonomy (NCBI): domain Eukaryota; kingdom Metazoa; phylum Chordata; class Amphibia; order Caudata; family Ambystomatidae; genus Ambystoma; species Ambystoma mexicanum. The sequence continues at coordinate 399,110,810 of NC_090937.1, read as the reverse complement.
TCAAAAAGAGTCTTACCGGTAGTAAACAGATGTAGAAGCAGCCGGGCACCTTGCTCGCGTGAAAACGCGTTGCTGGTTGCTCGGGCTGCTTTTATAGTGCAGAAAATGGCGCCGGCGCGCAACGTGATGACGTCATCGCGTGCCGGCGGCCATTTTGAAATGTTGGAAAAAAAAAAAACTTCAATTGGATGTCGACTGTTCCTTTGTGTGTACCAATGTACATATACAAACTTATAATGTGTTTAACTTCTGGGGTATTAGATCTTTTTTAGTTTCACACATAATTGGTTTCTTAGAGTATTAACTCTATATTCCTGAACAAAGTAAAACCAACTACAATTCACATGTTCCATATTATGGTATAATTGCCACACATAAATTGTTATATTATTAGTTATTTTCTCATATGAATTATTGCTGTTGTAATTCCACATGAGGTTCTGTATATGTTGTTTCAGGTACATGTAACGCGACTATCAACACTTTAACTTACTTAATATGAACACCCAATGATACGAACCAATTATTTACTGATATGCTCCTGGTTGCTATATACTTCAACTTTGTATACATATTTTTGGACATTCAATAATTAACAGCATACTCACATTCATGTGTTGGTACCTAATTTCAACGTAATTTCATTTAATTAAATTTACTTTAAAGAAAACATGCAAAGTTACATTCCTCATTGAGGCCATCCGGATGCATAGAGTTGAGTTTTTCAATCCAGTAGGTTTCCTTCTGATTTAGAAGTCTGATAATGTCAACTCTCTGTCCTTGAGTAACTTCCAATACATCCAAGATTTGAAATTTAATTTGCGCTATTTGATGATAAGCTTCTCTAAAATGTCTTGCTACTGGAGATTTGATGTTTCCTGTACGAATATTTGAACGATGTACGTTTCATCTTGCTTTCGCTTTACGGGCGGTTTGTCCCACGTAGTACTTGCCACATGGGCACTTGATACTGTATATAACATTCATAGTGTCACATGTTGCGAATTTCGTTAAGTAGATTTTATGACCTGTGTTTGGGTGGAACACAACGTCCCCTTTCTGAACCATGTTACAATTTGAGCAGTTCAAACATGGAAATGTTCCCTTTCTTGTTGTTCTTGTTTTTTGTGTTTGAATGTCACTCCTTATCAACATATCTTTAATATTCCTGCTTCTGGTGTAGGCAAACATTGGAGGAGTGGTATAGAGGTGTCCCAGTATTCTGTCCTCTGATAGAAAATGCCAATGTTTCAAAACAATTTTCTTAACTTTATTACTCTCTGTAGAATATTTAGTCACATAGATGAATGGTGTTTCTTTAACTGACATAGATTTGGTTAATACCTCTTGTCTATCCATGGTTATCACTTTGGAAATAGAATCATTGATCTCTTGTATAGGATAACCTCTTTGTAAAAATCTCTTTGCCATATCTTGTATTTGCTTACCACATTCCACTTCATCTTGCACTATTTTCTTAACCCTTAACATCTGGCTGTAAGGGAGACTTCTTAGAGTATTTTGAGGGTGAAAACTTAAACAATGCAGCAGATTATTACGATCGCTCGATTTTCGGTACAAGGTAGTGGTAAGTTTGAGATCCTGATTTGACACTGACATCCAGAAAGTTAACTTCTTTTTTACTATAAGTTGTTGTGAATTGTATATGTGTGTCGATTGTGTTCAGGAATCTTGTAAATTGTACGAACTGTTCTTCACTTCCTTGCCAAATTCCGAATACATCATCGATGTATCTTCCCCAGTATTGGAGATGATGTTTCCAAATGTCATGATTCAGTATATTCTCTGTTTCGAATTTGTACATAAAACTATTGGCGTAACTGGGTGCCATTGTGGCTCCCATAGAAGTTCCACTCGTCTGTAAATAGTACTGTTGTTGGTATCTAAAGTATGAATTTTGTGAAATAAAATCCAAGAGAATCATTAAAAATTCCTTAGATGCTTCTACCCCTCTAGTATTTAGTAACAACCATTCCACCGCTTCTTGTCCTTGATTATGAGGAATTGAGGTATACAAACTACGTACATCTGCGGTAAATAAAATACTGTTCTCATTCATGGTAATGTTCGTGAGAATATTCAAAAAATGAGTGGTATCCTTAATGTACGTGTTAGTATTTTGTATTATAGGTTGCAAAAAATAATCCAAATATGTACCTAGAGGTTGTAAAATGCTGTTAGTGGCTGATACAATAGGTCTGCCTGGTGGTTTTTCTAATGTTTTATGAATTTTCGGAATAGTGTAGAAGACAGGTGTTCTCGGATTTGTAGTGGTTAGGAAACGTCGGGTCTTTTCTGTAATCCACTTGTTATTCTCCGCCAAATCGAGTATGTATTCCAATTTTTTTTGACTGTCATCGATAGGGTCCTTATCTATGGGTTGATATACTGATCTGTCCATCAGTTGTTGCATGCATTCTTGATGGTAATCTGCAGTATTTTGAATTACCATGGCTCCCCCTTTATCTGCAGGTTTAAATGTGATGTTCCTGTTCGAAAATAGTCTACGAATGGTACTTAAATCTTGTTTACTAAAGTTACCATATCGCGGCGATTTATATGAAAGTTTTTTTCAAATCGGTGGTGACCATTCTTTGAAACAAGTCAATTATAGGATAATTTATAGGAGGTATGAAAGTACCGGCGGAGATATTTGGCGGAGAATAACAAGTGGATTACAGAAAAGACCTGACGTTTCCTAACCACTACAAATCCGAGAACACCTGTCTTCTACACTATTCCGAAAATTCATAAAACATTAGAAAAACCACCAGGCAGACCTATTGTATCAGCCACTAACAGCATTTTACAACCTCTAGGTACATATTTGGATTATTTTTGCAACCTATAATACAAAATACTAACACGTACATTAAGGATACCACTCATTTTTTGAATATTCTCACGAACATTACCATGAATGAGAACAGTATTTTATTTACTGCAGATGTACGTAGTTTGTATACCTCAATTACTCATAATCAAGGACAAGAAGCGGTGGAATGGTTGTTACTAAATACTAGAGGGGTAGAAGCATCTAAGGAATTTTTAATGATTCTCTTGGATTTCATTTAAAAAAATTCATACTTTAGATACCAACAACAGTACTATTTACAGACGAGTGGAACTTCTATGGGAGCCACAATGGCACCCAGTTACGCCAATAGTTTTATGTACAAATTCGAAACAGAGAATATACTGAATCATGACATTTGGAAACATCATCTCCAATACTGGGGAAGATACATCGATGATGTATTCGGAATTTGGCAAGGAAGTGAAGAACAGTTCGTACAATTTACAAGATTCCTGAACACAATCGACACACATATACAATTCGCAACAACTTATAGTAAAAAAGAAGTTAACTTTCTGGATGTCACTGTGTCAAATCAGGATCTCAAACTTACCACGACCTTGTACCGAAAATCGAGCGATCGTAATAATCTGCTGCATCGTTTAAGTTTTCACCCTCAAAATACTCTTAGAAGTCTCCCTTACAGCCAGATGTTAAGGGTTAAGAAAATAGTGCAAGATGAAGTGGAATGTGGTAAGCAAATACAAGATATGGCAAAGAGATTTTTACAAAGAGGTTATCCTATACAAGAGATCAATGATTCTATTTCCAAAGTGATAACCATGGATAGACAAGAGGTATTAACCAAATCTATGTCAGTTAAAGAAACACCATTCATCTATGTGACTAAATATTCTACAGAGAGTACTAAAGTTAAGAAAATTGTTTTGAAACATTGGCATTTTCTATCAGAGGACATAATACTGGGACACCTCTATACCACTCCTCCAATGTTTGCCTACACCAGAAGCAGGAATATTAAAGATATGTTCATAAGGAGTGACATTCAAGCACAAAAAACAAGAACAACAAGAAAGGGAACATTTCCATGTTTGAACTGCTCAAATTGTAACATGGTTCAGAAAGGGGACGTTGTGTTCCACCCAAACACAGGTCGTAAAATCTACTTAACGAAATTCGCAACATGTGACACTATGAATGTTATATACAGTATCAAGTGCCCATGTGGCAAGTACTACGTGGGACGAACCGCCCGTAAAGCGAAAACAAGATGGAACGAACATCGTTCAAATATTCGTACAGGAAACATCAAATCTCCAGTAGCAAGACATTTTAGAGAAGCTAATTATCAAATAGCGCAAATTAAATTTCAAATCTTGGATGTATTGGAAGTTACTCAAGGACAGAGAGTTGACATTAACAGACTTCTAAATCAGAAGGAAACCTACTGGATTGAAAAACTCAACTCTATGCATCCGGATGGCCTCAATGAGGAATGTAACTTTGCTTGTTTTCTTTAAAGTAAATTTAATGAAATGAAATTACGTTGAAATTAGGTACCAACACATGAATGTGAGTATGCTGTTAATTATTGAATGTCCAAAAATATGTATACAAAGTTGAAGTATATAGCAACCAGGAGCATATCAGTAAATAATTGGTTCGTATCATTGGGTGTTCATATTAAGTAAGTTAAAGTGTTGATAGTCGCGTTACATGTACCTGAAACAACATATACAGAACCTCATGTGGAATTACAAAAGCAATAATTCATATGAGAAAATTACTAATAATATAACAATTTATGTGTGGCAATTATACCATAATATGGAACATGTGAATTGTAGTTGGTTTTACTTTGTTCAGGAATATAGAGTTAATACTCTAAGAAACCAATTATGTGTGAAACTAAAAAAGATCTAATACCCCAGTAGTTAAACACATTATAAGTTTGTATATGTACATTGGCACACACAAAGGAACAGTCGACATCCAATTGAAGTTTTTTTTTTCCAACATTTCAAAATGGCCGCCGGCACGCGATGACGTCATCACATTGATGACGTCATCACGTTGCGCGCCGGCGCCATTTTCTGCACTATAAAAGCAGCCCGAGCAACCAGCAACGCGTTTTCACGCGAGCAAGGTGCCCGGCTGCTTCTACATCTGTTTACTACAGGTAAGACTCTTTTTGAGAGCAAGTGAAACTCTGGTTGATAGAGCCATTTGTGACTAGATATTTGCTGAAATTTAAAGTATACATTGGTTATCATTTAGATTATCAAGAACAGAAGCAAGCTGCACAAAGGGCATATAACAAAATATAAACAAGCATGTTTGAGTGAAGCAGAGTTGGATAATTCTCCAATAAGGAATTGAATACAAACAGGCCTAAGATTAGAAGCATCGTTTAATACAGGTACATTTTGGAGCAAACTTTAAGTACAATGTAAAATGTTGTATTGGATTAAATGAAAATGTATGCTGTTATTAACATATTAGATAACATGATCTTTATACTTTATCTTTTGATCACTTATAGTCCCTGATGAAGGTCTAGCACAGACCGAAATGCATTGGACAATATAATGCTTGCTAAAGGCCTCAGACAAATGCAGATTTCTAAATAAAAGATTTTTTGGTTACAACTAATTGAACTTATTATTATTTTTGAAGAATTCTTGGAAGATTTTGAACATTCACTTAAAGCAAATTAGTGAGATATCCACAAAGGTCCTTCCAGCAGACTGGTGCAATTTAACCAGTCGACAGCGTAATACCATTCTTACCTGATGTCACTAAATGAGAAATGATCTGCAGAAGTACATGGATAAGTAGTGGCTAAACTGCTTACTCAGCCCTACACTACTACTAAACCAGAAGTGTTCCCAATCATAAAGGTTAAACAGGCCCAGCCTGAAAGATATCCCTCCGTCGCCTCTTTTAATAGTAAGGGGAGACTTTATTTATCTTCAGGAGGGGCGTGAGCTGATAACAGTAGAAACCCAGGCAACTTGAGTAATAGGTTTCCAAAATAAAAAAATACCCAATCAAGGTTCTATAAAAAATAAAGTTCCATTCAAAAAATAAAATGCAATCAACTAATTGGAAAACACTAGCAAACCAACCCTGTAAAGAAACACAGAGAATGCAGACTTGTGAACTGGTGGTACAGGTAGTATAGCTCAGTGGCAACACGCGCGCTTGTCTTGGAACCAAGACAACGCAGAGCAACACAGGTTTGAATCCTGGGTCCAGCTTAGAAACCTCTTCGGCATTAAGTGCGTTATAAAAATTATGATTATTAGTGGTACTCAGAGTAGATGAGAAGGGGTATTCGGGCAATCGAATTGGGCAATAATTGTAAAATGTTCCAAGTGAAGTTATTGAAGAAAAAAGTAGAGAAGGGGACTTAAAATACCTTTTCCTTTTTGTCCTGTTCTTTTGGCTAATCAGGGTTAAGCCAGGATTCAAGGCGCTTTCTGAGGCAGCGATTCAGCTAAGCCAGGATTCAAGGTGCTTTCTGAGGTGGTGATTCAGCGTCAGGTTGGGTAACTGGGCCCAGCAAATGGTGCAGTTCCACAAGCAGAAACGGCAGGTGACACTAAGAAGCTTGGAACAGGTAGGAGCCAGAGTTGCCCACAAGTAGTGATGCGTGAATCGGGGCCGGGAGCTCTTCCTTGTCTTGTATGTTGTTGGGAGGTCCAAACCAATACCTCCAGGAACAAAGTGAGCCCTTCAGTTCTGTGCTTCCACTTCAGAAGGTCTGTTGGCACTTGCAGGGAATTCTACACCTCCTGTGCAGGTTCCTGGTTCCAGTGCCACCGCCAGCAGGCCTTGGTCCACAGCAGTTCACCCCCATTATTCCCTGGGGATTGGTAGAGGTCAGAGTCTCCTCAGCCTTTGATGCTTAGTGTCTTCACCTCGGTTTTGGCTGCACTCCCAAGAAAGGTCCAGTGAGTTCTTCTTGTGCTTCAAGGGTCCAAAAATGAATCAAATTATGAGGGGGGTGCCCCCTTCTTTTAAAAGCAAAATGTCAATGTCCAATCCAGCTGGTTTTAACAAGTGTTCTTTGTCTTAGGACATCATGCACAACGCACCTTGCCTAGGGATATGACAGGAAATTAATGAGGGCCAAAATGGAAACCAAGATGGTGGGACCCTTCCCTGAGTCCACCCCACCTCTCTGGCTACTCTAACACCAACCCTTTCCCATGCCTGCGGACTTCAAAAGGACACCAGTGGTCAGCACCTTGATGTGAAAGTAGCTTTATTATGTCAGAGCAGACTCTGAAGCACAGGTTGCCAGGAGACACCCTGGGGGAGGTAAATGTGCCCTGAGGGAAGGTGTTTCCCTCAATGGGAACCAAAAGTGGCAGCATCCTGTCCACCGTCTCACATAGCAGTTGTGAAGACAGGCCAGACAGCAATATACATCAGTCATGATCTAGCTGAGCCCTTCCCGCATAGCTGCCACTAGTGTGAAATCAAATATTTGTAGCTGTATAATTGTGTTCTCTTAGCAGTCACCATGCCACATCCAGGGGTGGCTTATATTTAAAGATGTATGTGCCACCAGACTGACTAAGGTATAAATTATCATAATTTAGATGATCGGTTCAGATGATTAAGAAGCCACTTGTGCCTGTAGGAACATTGTGTTCCAGTAGCAGTCAGGAATCCGCATGTAGGCTTTGAACCTGCCCTGTGCCTTTGCAGAGATGGGGCGGAGCAAGGCTATCTCTAAAAAGGCACATATTTACACTATACTTTTGGCACAGAGCATTTTGTGAAAGGGATCAGATAAGTAGTCACCCTTTCATTGACATTTCCATTACCATTTTATTATTAAAAAACAGCTATGACTTTCAAACCCCGACAGGTGGCATCCCGTCACACATTGATAATGACAACTTGAAATATTGTAGTCCTTTCATATATTTTCTCCTTTACCATGCTACTAGGAGCAGTATTTAGCGATGGGCAGACACATTGTCTGTGCTGTTAAAGATTTTCATACAGGTTATAACAAGGATACTGCTACACGTATTGCCATTTTTTCAATAGATTATTAATATATGGAACAAATCATTTTGGTGGCAAGATGCCCACCATCAAAACAAGAAAACTATTTCAGTCCTGTGCTTTCATTTAACAAAGGTATAAAGTCCCAATTGCAACGCATTGTTTGCCACAGTACTGCTTTTAAAATACCAGACGTGGCTAAAGGTTTTGCCTGTTTTGGAAGATGCAAGTATTGCATTTGCTTATTACATTAGACACTTTAATCCTTTCACCGCATATTCAATCGGTTTTGGTTTTCTGTGATCATTAACTTTCAAGTATTTTGCTAAACTATTGTTGCAGTGTTTCTCACTAAGCCCCCTTCACATTGGGGCACCTATCTATATCCAACAGAATATTGGTTTCTGGTAGTCTTGTAATTCTGCAATTCACAGCTTTTTTTTCACATGTTTCTGCCTCCATCCTCATGCATTAGAAACGCTTTGTTCGCAATAAAACCATTGATGGCAGGAGGACCCCATGGGGATAGTAAAGTGAACTACACATCACCAAGTGGTGCCCATCCCAACCCCTATCAGATCTTCTACAAGGACATAGCTTTACATTCAAATAAAAGTAGTTCATAAGAGTGTTAACAATTGTTTATTTAATGTCCTAAATATACTTCACTGTAGTAACAGATATCAACGTCACATCTTATGGAGACACATCATTGGGAACAAATAACATACAATTCCCAGTATGCAGGACACAATTGGCTTCGAAAATGGAACATTGTTTGTATTGTATTTATTGTGTTTATATAGCGCTTTAATCCAAATACGCTTTTCATTTTAACAACAGAATACATATAACGTTATAACAGTAGAAGCAATTTACAATTATGAATCAAACCAACAAAACAGTAAGTAGAGCAATTAAACTGTGAGGGAAGAGGGAATGGTGAGGAAGGGACGGAGTAGGGAGACAGAAGGGGTATAATGGCGAGAATGATGGAGGGTAGGGGAAGGTAGACGATCATAGGGAAGATTCGAGGGAATGAGAGGAGGGGAGGGTTTCATGGCGGGGAATGGAGGAGGAGAGATTTCAGGGAAGTGCGGAAGGAGGAGAAGGTAGGTATAGAGCAGATTGAGAGAGGTAACGCGTTCCAGTGCATGGGGGCTAAGAGCTGAAAGGAGCAGAAACGGGAGAAGGCACACAGGGAAGGAGAAACCGTGAGAAGGAAGTGGTCAGCTGAGCGAAGGGAGTGGGAAGAAGTGTAGAAAGAGGGGAGAGGAGAGATAAGGGGGAGCAAGATCATGGAGAGATTTAAAGACTAGGCAGAGGAAATGAAATTTAAGTTGGGAGTGAAAGGGAAGCCAGACAAGGGAGGAAAGCGAAGTAGAAATGGAGTCATAGGAGGCAAGGAGACAGAGGGTGCAGACGGCAAAATGGTAGATAGATCTGAGGGGGGCGAGGTGAGAAGCAGGTAGACCAAAGAGTAAAGAGGAGCAGTAGAAGAAGCGAGAGAAGATAAGAGAGGAGATTGAAAGTTTAGTAGCATTGAACGTGAGAGATGGGCGGACTTTGCGAATATTAAAGAGGTGGTAGCGACAGACGCGAGAAGTAAGAGAAATATGGTGGGAAAAGGAGAGGGAGGAGTCAAATTGAATGCCTAGATTGCGAGCGTGGGCAGAAATAGGAAGATTAGAGGGGGAAAGTGAAGGAAAGGTGGAGAAGGGGAGGGGGAAGAGTGTTGGCAGGGAAAAATAAGACTTCAGACTTATCAGTGTTGAGGGAAAGAAAGCGGGATGACATCCAGCTTTTAATGGCAGTAAGACAGGAAGAGAGTTTAAGGTGGAGATCAGATGAGAAGGAAGAGAAGAAAAGGAAGAGTTGGGTGTCATCAGCATAGAAATGGTGAGAAATACCGAATGAAGAGATAACAGGGGCAAGGATAGAGGTGTAGAGTGAGAATAGGAAAGGGCCAAGAACCGAACCTTGGGGTACGCCATATTCCAAAGGGAGGGTAGGCGAGGAACGGCCATCCCTGGAGACAGCGAATGAGCAGGAGGAGAGGTAAGAGGAGAGCCAGTTAAGAACAGAGCCTTTGAAACCAAAGGAAGAAAAGTGTTGAGAAGAAGGGGGTGATCAACAGTGTCAAAAGCAGCAGAAAGGTCAAGGAGAATAAGGACAGAGGATTGCTTAGAGTATCGAGCGGAGAAAAGGGAGTTAAGGATGTAAGTGAGGGCCATTTCAGGAGAGTGTTTAGGTCAGAAGCCAGATTGAGAGGGGGGTAGGAGAGAAAGATTGGTGACAAAGGTTGAGAGCTGAGAATAGGCAAGGCGTTCAAGTAGTTTAGAAAGGAATGCGAGAAGAGAGATTGGACCGAACTTAGAGGCAAGAAGGGGATCAGCAGAAGGTTTCTTTAGAATCGGTACGATAGTAACATGCTTGAATGCGGAGGGGAAGGTAGCTGAGGAAAGGCGGGTGTTGAAGAAGGAAGCTAAGTAAGGAATAAGAAGAGGGTAGATCTTAGGGATAAGAAAGGAGGGGAGAGGGTCAGTTGGAGCAGACGTGGGGTGGGCTTTGGACAGGTGGATGGACACGTCAGAAGGGGAGATAGGGGGGAGACAGGGGAGAAGTCAGACATGCAGGTTGAGGGGGACTAGGGAGAAGGGACGGGGAGAGTAGGAAGAGCAGTTGATTTTTTGACGAAGAGAAAAAATCGTGGAGCAGAAGAAGTTTGCGAAGTCAGAAGGAGAAAGGGTGGAAGAGGCTGAAGGGTCGGTGGTAGGTGGGGAGAGAAGACGAGAGAGGGTTTGGAAAATACGGCGAGGGTGAGAGGCTTGGGAGTGGAGAAGGTTAGTGTAGTAGGAACGTTTAGCCGAGGTGAGGCATGAGTCATAAAGAGAATGGTAAGAGAAATATGAGATTTGGTTGGATAATGAGGGAGATTTGAGCCAGAGTCTCTCGAAATGTCGAAGGAGACGACGCATGGGGAGAAGTTGAGGAGAGAGCCATGGTTGAGAGGGTTTACGAGTAGGACGGAAGAAGGAGGGGGGTAGAGTAGATCAAGAGTGGAGGAGATAGAAGAAGAAAGAGTGGATAGTGCTTCATTGGCTGAAAGGGAAGAGAAATCAGGGAGAGGGGGAAGAGAACAAGAGCAAGTGTCGAGAAAGAGAGACGGATAAAAGTTGCAAAGATCACGTCGAGAAAAGATTGTAGGGGAGAGTATAGGAGACGAAGGATGGGGAAAGGGAGTAAGGAAGGAGAGTAAAGCATGGTCGGAGAGATAGATAGGTAGTGTAGAAACAGTAGAAGAGGGGTAGGATGAGTTGAAGATAAGGTCAAGAGTGGAGCTAGAAGAGTGAGTAGGAGAGGAGGAGAGGAGGGGAGGGGGGAAAGGAGATAGGAGTCAAGGATGGAGAAAAGGGGGGAAGATTGAGGGGGAGTAGGGAGGTGAAGATTAAAGTCGCCAAGTACAGTTAGAGGAGAGGGGGAGGCAGAGATAAGTGAAAGCAGGTGATCAAGGTCGTCGTAGGAGGTGGACAGGGGGCCAGGAGGCCGATAGATGATTAGAAAGGAGATAGGGTGAGAGGAAGAAAAGGATTTGTATAGGTATTCGAAGGAAGGGAAAGAAGGAAGAGGTGGTGAGGAGGTAGAGGAAAGGTATTTAGGGTGGAAGAGGAGGCCAATGCTAAATGGCATACTAAATGGGTGTTCCCCTGACCGGAGGCAACCCTCCACTATTAGGTTGACGATAAAATCTACCTCTATCAAACATGGTTTTCCCTCAGTTGGTGATCCCACCTGTCCCCACTTTCTAAACAGCCGCTACAGAGTTACCAATTGCCCCCATGTCATGAAGAGTATCGTTAACCCAGTCTGGAATGTTTAGCAAACTTCACTTTGCAGTTTAACAATGTGTCAAGGAAACTGGGCGATACACATGCACACACACCTCTAAACAAACAGGCAGAGAGTGGTGAAGAGGATGCAGGTGATGAAGAACAGACAGTGATGTAAATGGAATCGCCCAAAAAGACTGAGATTAAAAGACCGAATGGGAGATTTGACCGAATTTCGGCCGTTCGAAAATACCGAATGACCGAAACGTGTGACCGAATCCCACATTTGGTTGCAGGGTCTGCGAGGGTGTCCCCCGCACTCTTGCTTGTTATATTGTGAGTTGGGATTGTGGGGGGGAGTCCCCAGCAGCCAGTCCCGAATAAAAAAATAAAAGAATAAAAGAAGGACCCTGCGGCGCCGGTTCCGATCACGTAAGTGAAAGGGAACAGGCGTTGCAGGGACACAGTGAGTCGGCAGCACGGTAAGTAGGGGTGTGGGCAGGGGCCAAGTTGGAAATGTTCAAGGGAGAAAAGACCAAAGGTTATTTCAGAAAAATAATCTTCAGACTTTTCTCCCTCGAACATTTCCATCTCGGGCTTTCAACCTCGAACCATGCGAATGTGTTTGGTACCAATATACCCTTGCACATTTGTTTTAAATCGAACGCAATGCAGGGGGCACTACCCAGTTTATTTAACGTATTACTGCACATAATAGATTGTATTTTGTGCTTGTGTAACTAGGTTGTGATTGTGATATGTTTCAGACTGGCAGCACAAAGAGCATACATTATATATACACACAAGCTCTCCCCTTCCCTCGCGCTTCCATCTGTACGCTGGCATGACCTGAATGTACTAGGCTTAGTATGTTCGTTTGCCCAGTTCCCCCCGTTGTCTCCCCTCCGTAAGTTTGTTGTGCTTGAAAAACCTCATGCACTTGCACTAGGGCAAATGCTGTCAGGCATAGTACGCTAGTTTTTTGTTAGATCATTCAGAAACTTCAAGTCCTAAGAAGGACCACTGTATTCCCTTGCTCCCCTCCCGCCTTGAAGCGCTTTGAAGCACTTCACTTGTGTATAAGCACTGTACAAATAAACAATCACAATTTACAATGTACACAATCTCTATATATACAATCTCCCACTTTTCAGTGTTGTATTGAGGGTCCAATGACATTGAAATACTAGTCCATCTTGACCAACCATAGAAATGCAATCATCTTAATCACTTAACATGTTTCATCACAGCAGTTTTTAACACTGTCATTTTTTTCACTGTCTTGTTTTCACCAGAGCTGTTTTCGTCACATTTTAAATATATATATCTCACACACACACGCACACACACAAACACATGCTAACTGCTGCGGGTTGTAACACTACAAAAAACCCACTGGAATGCAGGTCACAAAGCTTCCCTTGCACACAAGACCATGCCACCTTCTGTAGCAATAGTAGCATAGTATTAATTGGCAACATGATATCAAACGCCCACATGTAAAGTGCCAATGCAATGGAGGAGAACAGCATAATGCCTAATATGTGTATATATGTTGTGGGTTTGCAGTAGGGAATTTGGGTGGCAGGCTGAGGTGGTGGGGATGGGTTAGAGGGGAGATTGGGAGAGGAACACCCACCCATTTATAAAAACAAAAGCAGCAAAAACGGCCTCAGTGAAAACACCATGAGGAAAATGCAAACTTTCATACTAGCCGGGATGAAAGCAGAATAATGCATGTGTACTGCAATAGTACAACTATGGTCAGACCAGCCTGTCCAATGTCCGTGGAGGGGTTCTGAAGTTTTACGAAACGGGCTGATAAGGTCACCTGGGCAAAACGCAAATGTGCACACTGAGTTGTTTAAACTGCATTAATTAGCAATCATTCTGCTATAATGCCTGTGATAAAGTCACAGTGTCAACAACGCATCCAGCCCCCAGACCACCTGAGAGTACAAGTGACAGGACCAACCCATTCCCAAACCCCTAGGCGAGCAACAAATTAGGCACTACCAAGCTCCAAAGAAACAGGGTATTTGGGACAGCATCTCCCAAGATGCATCAGGTTTAGAAATCTGAAACTTGGAGCAGATGCCGAATGGTCTTTCAGGGATTCAGAAAATCATACACTATGGTGAAACATTGGCACATCCTGGGAGACCACTTAGTCAATAGGTGCGTATCCTTGAAGGAAAAAACAAACTTAACCCAACCCCCCTCCCACCAGTAGTGCTTGTAAAGGAAAACTGGTTTATACCTCTCCTGTAGATGTGGCAATTAAGAGGGAAACACTTCCTTCCCGTCCCTAAAGGAAAAACGACTCTGCACAGGTGGGAACTTACTAGAAGTTTTCCTGTCCCTTGTGATGGCCTTTCAACATCATAAATCCACAAACTGAACTTCTGTGCAGGGGAACAGCCATGGGCAAGGCAGGAACAAAGCAGCAGGCAAAGGCCAGCTCCTGCACTGGAAACAAACGAGGACATCCAAAATAGTGGCATGCCATCTAAAGACCTCCGTCCCCTGGCATCGAATAGGAAGCCAATTAATCACCCTATTCAAATGTTTGCCTTCGCCAATAGTGATGGCTTTAGATCTGAGTCTAAGATCCAAAAACAGTTCCTCTGGGCTGGGAGCTGAGATGGGAGTATTTTAAGAAAGCTGGAGAGCACCAGAGACGGAGAAGATCTTGAACTAGAAGAGGGGTGTGCTCCAGTGAGAGGAAGAAGGACCACTTGAGCCCCAGAAGAAGGGTGTGCTCCAGTGAGGGTGAGAAGAGCCCCTTGAAACCAAGAGGACGGGTGTGCTCTCGTGATGGGGAAGAGTGCTATATAGGCCCAGAAGGGGGAGAAATATTGAGTGAGAGAGTGACTTTGATCCCCATAAGAACGGATGTGTACAGGCCTTGCTAATTCTTTCAAATTCCACTAGACCTGCAGGGTGGGTAACTTACTTTATCTACTTCACCTAAGAGAAATGCATTCAACCCAGAAAATCATGAGATAAACACCTTTTTCTTTGAAAAAACATTGTGACTGGTGACCAACTTTTAACAGTGCTGTCGATGTGCTTTTCCGTAACCGTAAGAACAAATAGCAGCTTCATTTTTTTAACATCACAACTATTCTAATATAAACGCAAGCAATTTTTCTTGAAAAGAAATGGTGACAGAATTAAACATTGCCAGCACTGCCTATATGTGCCTTCAGATATTGGTAACGATGGCAAAAAGTGGCAGGCTTAAATTTGTTTTGAAATCTGAACATAACGTAACATAACCTTTCAAACAACTAGTTGCTGTCTTCTGACGAAACTACTTCAACTGGTGGCCCATAATGGGTCTTTCTCCTGGTTTTGAGGTGAGCAAATGCAGTACTGCTTGATTCGGCTCAAATCCTCCATCAATGCCTGGGCCATCCATGTGAATCCTCAAAAGTGCAGATAACCTATCTGCATTTAGGCAGGCATGCAGCTCATTTTTAAACCTGTTCATGCTGTTAAATCATCGCTCACAGGTTGCCTATGTTGGGTTGATGCAGAGTATTATTTCCAAAATTGGAACATGGTTAATTACTTCTGGCCAGTCCTTCAAGAGTTGAGTAAATAGGGATAAAAGCTTGTGTGTTCTATATGAAGTTTGAAATCCAGCCACTCTCCTCGAGTAAACTGATTTTACACCTCTGACAAGGTCTCGAGTAGTAATTAATAGGTTTTTCAAACTCTTCATCCCCAAAACTTGATATATGATCAACATTGTCTGGCTATGAAATTAAATCAAAAATGGTGAACAAGGAATGGGATTTGCCACTGATATGCTTGAGAAACCACTTCTCTATAAAGAAGGATCTAGCATTATCTAGCGTCAATAGTGTCTTCTTTAACATTATATTGCCCTTCCCTGCCAGGCCTTCCTTGTGGTAGCAGTAGGACCCCCGCAACTCAGTGATCTTTAAAGATTGTATAAAACTCTTTAAGTCCATTCCCAGGCTTTGCCTTCATGTGTTGAACATTCTGCTGAAATACCTCAATTCTCCTTGCCACAGAAATTAGGTTGTCTTCCTGTTGGAATCTTTGATACTTGCTGAAGTAGCATAGTAAAGTCTATCATAAAGTGTAAGAAATAAAGAAATTACTCCGATTTCAAATCCTGGAGCAACACCTTGGCCTTGTTAGCATATTTGTCTTTGCCAATTATCAGGTGCTCAAGGTGTACTACTGTAGGTTCCCAGTTGCTCTTGACAGCAGTTTGCACTCTGTGCTGACTTGCCCCCCATCTGTTGTAATCCACCAAAAAGTTCCAGTTGCTCGTCAAGGTTGTCTGCTATCTCTAAGTTCCCTTCTACGCTTTGGTGAATAGTAATACAGTTTAAAAAATACCTTCAGTATCTCTTCAAACCTGATTAACATGAGCTGCCCTTCTTAGCATCACAGACTGCAAGTTCTAGATTGTGAGCTGCACAGTTCACAACTGCAATATGATCACTGTTGTCCGATCCCTGGTTTGCAGACATCTCATCAAGCAAATGCTTCACAACTCCAAATTGACTGCCCATGTTCACAGCAGCACCATCTGTATTAATGCCAACACAATTCTTGCCAGGACTATCCGCTGATACGCCCACACTTTGTAGACCACTCAATATTGCGTCCTGCACTCTGGGTACACTGGAGCTTTTCATGCCACAATGTCGCACAGCTATGTAACAAGGATTCTTTCAGAAACACATTGCACTGAGTTCTTGTTCCAGGATTACTTTATCAGTTGATCCATCTGACAGAACACTAGCATTTTCTAGGTCTGATGGCATTTTTATTTTCATGGACTCAGAAATTGCCATCACAAAGACATGAAATGCAGGATCATTAATGTAGGTGTCCAGAATCCAATCTAGATTGTTCTTCTTTTGGAGTTTGCAGAGTTTGAGGAATTTAGCAAAAGCCTGTCCTTCCTTTGCAACATAGTAAGCCATATTGAAAAAGATATTCAAATGCTCTATATTACCTGCATTTTCTTAACAGATTTGACTATGCGGGTCAGTTTGGGCTTTTCGAGTGCAGCAGCATGTAGTATGCAGTTTTCATGAGATTTTCTTTTGTTCTGCCATACCAAAGTCTCGGTCTGAAATTTGTCAGTAATCCCAACATACAATGAAGATTTTGTTTCTGCGAAATTAGGATACTTCCTGCAAACGGCACAATACAAGTCTTCTGATCATGCCCAGTTTCTTCTGCCTCAAAAACAGCCCACTTAAAATCCTAAAGCCATTTTTCTTGCACAAGCCTCTGTGCCTCTTGATTTTTTTCATATTCTTTTTGCTTTTGATGGATTTAATCCAATGACTTCCTTTTCCTAACTGCTTGACTACTGTCACCTCCATTATTTGTTTGGTTTTTGTCTGTGGGTCTTTCAAACCACAGTCTGATGTCTGCCATTATTTTGTTGGTGCAACCTGTCTGTCCACAGCTTTTAAAGGAACATAATTGGATTCAGCTAGAAGACTCATTTCATCCCGATTAGGCTTTGAAAACAGATTGAAATCTTTACGTTCTGGTAATGTTATGATTTCCATTAACATCTGCTTTCCTGTGACATACAAAAATGGTTTGTTGTCTGTGGAAGGTTTATTGTGCACTTAACAGAATAACAAGTTGCATATGTATGCCAAAAAATGTGTTTTGTTGACTTTAAATTAAGAAATTAAACTTCCAAACCCCAGAGGAGACATATTTGGCTTATAATACTCTGCCAAGGTCTGCGTCCGGC
Organism: Ambystoma mexicanum; assembly: GCF_040938575.1. Taxonomy (NCBI): domain Eukaryota; kingdom Metazoa; phylum Chordata; class Amphibia; order Caudata; family Ambystomatidae; genus Ambystoma; species Ambystoma mexicanum. Next base: position 399,093,349 of record NC_090937.1, on the reverse strand, counting down.
TGCATACTTCAGGCATTGCCGGGGTGGCTGCTCCCAAGCTGCACGGTGCAACAGGTCTGCTAATCATTCATGTTTTCGGTTGGGCTATAAGGTGTTGCTTGTGACACCTATAAGTCGAAACTATTGCATTGGAGTACAGATAGAAGAAATGACATAGGAGGGACACAGTCTGTAGGTGTTGTTTGGTGATATGCTCACCCATTGCCTGCCCATGGCCATGATAATCCCTATGGCCATTGCCACCTATTCCTGTCTGTGTCCAACCAAAAACACTTCCTCATGGGACCGCTTTAAGCCCACTTTAATCAAGCCTTAACATCAGGCTTTGCATTCAAAGTGCCTGCCAGTGTTTATTCATATAGCAGTCTTCTGAGAGTTAATGACTTAATTGGGGTTTTAAACGTGGTACTCGTGTAATAAAAATGTCTTACCTGGCCTGCTGTCAGCCACTCGATCTATAAGCACTCTTTGTGTCCTTCACTGTGTCCTGCTAAAACAAGTATTGGCAAAGCCAACACTTTTGGCTTGTGCATTCGTTTTTAATTCTTTTGACAGGCACTGCTATTAGATGCCCATGTACTCTCGTGGTTTTGCACCTACTACCAACAATGTGTAGTTAATACCACTAAAGCTGTGGGTGGCAAATGACTTTCCCAGGCTTATACAAAAGCCCACACTATTGGCATTGCCAATGCTTGCTCCATCATAATCCCAAAATGTAAATCGGGTCGAGTATTAATGCAAGTAGTCGCGAACTGTGATCTTCATTTTCTGTTTTCATATAATAGCACACATGAAGGATTGCATACAGGTCTGTTGGGCTTCTAACGCCTGCATGCCAGAGACATGGCATCTGGGCGAGACCAGGCCAGCCTGAATGGGGTTCGCTTCGAGGCTACAGAGAAAGTTGGTGCAGGAAAGGCGATGGGGCGTGGTGGGATGTGTAATGCGCAAGGGATGGCTACAAAGAAAGACTAAATTTGAGTAAGGGAGCACAGACACTGAAGCACTGCGGAAGCTTCTCGATCGATTTTGAAAAGTAAGGGTGACGCTCAATTACACGGACAGTCTCCACTGTGTGCATCTGTTCAGAATGAACGGTTCATCATGACAATGACATGACTATGTTGTGGGATTCGAGTGACATGTCAGTGGATTCTCACAGCACCTTCCTGTACCTCGTTACCGGAACTTCAGCAGTGCGAGGTATGTGCTGGCAATTGATGTGACCTCGGGAGGCCATTTGAGAGCAGTTGCTTTCTTTTTTTTCTCAGAAGGCGAAACTTCCCTTTTGCACACACGTCTTAAACCATTGCAATTCATCCTCACTGGTGTAGAGCCAAGCCCCTGAGTATTAATGAAAGTGAATTAAAACGTGTGTGAAGATTGTGAAACTGTGTTTTACTTAACAGCGTTTAGTGAAAGCACAATTTGCACAAATAAAAAATGTGTTGCTCCAGTTGTGTCAAGTTATTCAAAACCGACTCAACTGGTGCGAGGAGCACTGATTTAAAAGCTGCCCTTTGCAGTCAGGCATCTGTTCATGGTGTGCAGTTCCGAATGAGGAATGAAGAGGTAGATGAAAATGCTTAAGCCTCACAACACCTTCGTGTACCTCTTCATGGGAACCTCGGCTGCAAAGGGCTTTCTACAGATGTCTCTGTGTTACTATCACAGAGGGCTCTTTATCAAGCCAGTCCCAGTGTGGCCTTTAGACGGGCTAATGGTGTCTGACACTGTGGCCATTTTGAGAAGTGTAATCTGTCCCTGAATTTGCACACCCGTATTACACTCCTCACTAGTGTCTAGACAAGCCAGCTCGACTGGACTGGAATGAGAATGAAGTAAAATGAACCGATACAGCGTTTGAAAATTGTGAAATGTTGCTTTTATCCAAAGTAAATGAACCATTTCAGCGTTTGAGCAAATAAAAACGATGCTCCGGTTGTGTTAAATCATTCACAATAGGCTTCACGCGACAATTGTGAAGGGCCGAATTAAAATGTGTGTGTACTCGTGTTTTAAATCCATTCTCAATTGTGTCGAGTCGAGCCTATCAGGAAGAATTTAACTCCCTGGAGCAACGCATTTTTTTTTTATTCACAAGTACACACCGAACTTGTACCATTGCCTACCTTAATTTTAACTGCTTGCAAGCAGCATCGCTCTCCAGTAACTTTTTTCTCCAAATCCGTTGGTATTTTAGAGATACTATAAACGAACCAGAGACCATCTGCTGCTTTAAGGTAATATAACGTGCAAGTCCTCGAACTGACCATTTTAGAAGGGGAGGAAACTTCATGCATGAGCAGTAATTCTGGCCAAGTTTGTTTTCCATTGGTTAGCTTTGGAAGGCCAATTAAAGTGTGTGCACACCAGAGTGGACCTTGCTAGGACCTCCACTTTGAAATAATCGAATGTATAGATAATGTTGTTTTCATAGAGCAGAGCTCGAGCTGACAGACCCCACCCCTGACTCCCACAGGTGACAGGTGAAGAGAGGGCGTGTCCAGAAGAGTGGGAGCTGATCTGGGAGCCTGGACTCTAATGTTAACAAAACAAAGTGTTGCCAGAAATTAAAAGAATGATTTGAATTTTCGGACTTGGCAGGATTTTGCTGCAGGGCCATTGCAGAATGAGACTTCCTGCTCACGCAGTAGTCTCCTTTGTTTGTATAGTGACAGAATTTCTCTATTTACAGTGCAGGGGTGCCCTGCACCCTTGTGTTGATCAGGCTTCATCAAAAGAGCACAATGTTTTGCTCGCTACTGCCACCATGAGGCCAGCCAAACGAGTTTTACATCTAGATGAGCATTGTTTCTCGCCTGTGAGGTCGTGTATCAAGGAAAAAGTGCTTGTCCTTTATAGAAATTGCTCGCTTACGTTAGTGGCAGAGTTGGTTTTTCTAGGCCTGGTGCTGAAGTTTGTTGTGGGGAGGCAACATGGTGCATGTTGCCTCTCCCCACCAACAAACCATACACTTGGGGGGGAGGGGGGGATTGCTATAATCACATTCAATTCCCTTCTTTCATTAGCCAGAGAGGATTCTGATAAAGCCGCGACCTCCAATGAGAGTGGTGTCAGAGCCAGAAACTGGCTGTGTGCAGACTGAGCGCTGGGGGCCACAAAAGGAGAGGTTGCCAGCGGAACTCCCCCACCATGAGCCATATCAGAGCGGCCTCGGGTGGAGAAGAGAGAAAGTGTGTCACCCTTGTATGTGAGGAATTGCTAAATAAGCTACTTGAATGCAGTATGAATTAAATTATAGGTAAGACTGTAAATTAGCGCACGCCAGACTCACTACTTGAAAGGACGTGCACATTAAGTGCAATACGATAAGGGGGGAAATGTCCATTAGAAGGCCTGCATGCAGAGGTTGTCTGACACCTTAGCCGCTGGCTTTGAGGCCTTCCCACACTGCCTAGGTGTGTTCAAGCACTGCCCAAGGGAACAGCAAAGCACACACTCTTCTACCTAATTCCCTAGCCACGAAAGGCCAGGTTCCACAGACAGAAAAGTTGGGAAGAGCTATGGTCTCTCTTCAATGGGGGTTGGTTTTGATGTGTGGTTCCTCTAGGAAAAGGAGGCCCCCAGCCAGAGATGAACGGCACACGTTTAGCGCAATTATAGAGATTAGCACCCCCACCCAGAGAAAGACCCAGTTTATAAAGGCTTTTTTTTGGCATGGGAAGCAGCATATGCAGAGAGCACAAGCAGTTTATCATGTAAAAAAAATGCAAAGATGGAGAGAGAGAGAGAGAGAGAGAGAGAGAGAGAGAGAGAGAGACAGAGAGAGAGAGAGAGAGAGAGAGAGAGAGAGAAGAGCAGGGTGGTAGACTCAATGAAGGTCGTAGAGGGAGACAAGTGGGTGTGGGAGGAGTTGCCAGTGGGCCGCATGCAATGCTGCCTTTTACCAATTAATGATTGCTGTGTCCCATCCAACTAATTGGCTGTACCCCTCCAGTGGCTGCTGATAGAGTGTAACAAGACGACTTAACGGTCACAGTCCTGGATTATTATACCACATATTCAAATAATTGCTAAATGTCAGAGGCACGACAGCTGATTTCTAAAGAATTTCACTAATACAATTAAAAAAATAAGTCATTACAAAACATGTAAAATAAGCATTGACAATGCCAACAGTTTTGATGTGGGCATGGGAAAGACATTTGCTAGGCACTGCCACAGTGGTATTAACTGGCCATCAATGGTAGCAGCTGCAAAATGGTTCGAGTACCTTGGTATATAATAGCAGTGCCTGCAAAAGCATAATACTTCTACACATGTCAAAATTGTTGGCTTTGCCAATGCTTGTTTTTAACAGGACTTCAGTGAAGGGCATGCATAGTGCTTATAGAATCGAGTGGTAAAAGCCAGACCTGGTTCAGCATTTTTTATTACGTCCGTGGCACGTTTATAACTCTAAATCTTTGGCTCTCCGAAGACTGCTTTGAAAAAAAACCTCCCTTCACTTCGAGCTTGTGCAGTTTGATGGGAAGGCTTGATGAAGCTAGCTCAAAGAGATCCCCCAGGAGGCTGTATTTCAGACAAGGAGGAGCTAAACGTGGGTGAGAATGGACATAGGAATTAACATGACCATAGGCAGTCAATCGGTGGGTAAATAGCCAAACATCACCTACAAGCGTTATGCCCCTCCTCATTTGCCATTTCTCTCTAGCTGTACGCTAATGCAATAGTTTTGGCTTATAGGTGGTACTTAAGTACCACCTAATAGTCAAAACAAACAGAGCCATGCCAACACAAAGACAAAAAGTCTTCGGATTTGAGAGGGATGAGGCGTGAAATACCGGATTCACTTTCCCAAATGCCTTGAAGAGAAGGCTGTAATGTCTGGCGATGTACTCCAGAAGGTCAGTGGCAGGCTCAAGTGAAGGAGTAGCAACACAGGTCATCTCTTGCATTGCCGTCGGAGGGGACCTGTCATACATGGCACGGCTCCTTGGAATTTGTTGCCACATGCACAGCATGTCTGGGGAGTAGCCCTGGGGGCATCGCCTGTCTCTCCCCACCCCTCATTTTGTCTTGGAAGTATAGCTTAGGGACAACACGCTCATCTTGGAAGCAAGACGACGCAGAGCAACACAGGTTCGATCACCGGGTCCACACTTACAAACCTCTGGGCATAGTCCCGGAGAAGATCTTCTCAGTACTGCTAGCTTGGCTCGCCATGTGAAGAGAAGGTCCCAACACCCACTCACCGGGCCTTGGCACCCGAGATCAGGAAAGGCACTCTCAAACATATCACAACACTTAGGCTGGTTTTCAAAAGACATCAGTTTACTCTTTTCAGCAGACCAGGAAACAGCATACAGCATATTTAAAATAAAATCTGCAACTACCAACTTCCCTCAGATTTCAACCCCTTATATACTATTTTGAAAAGTGAGGTAATGCAATGATCAATATAAAACATCCTGATTGGCTTTGGTACTTGAAGAGAACCCCTTTTCCAATCCCTGGCTGGTTGCCTTAGCTGCTAGTCAGAACAAATTTAAACAGGTAGCTGTTCCACCTAGCTCATTCTACACCAGTGGACTTTCCATTAACACCCACAAGATGAATAAAGAGTCCGACCTCGACCCCCACCAAACAACCAAACGCGATCAGAAAGCACCCCACAACAGTCCATAAAACACCTTGAGAGATAGTCACAAGAAGAGGACACTACAGACCGCACACATAGTCAAACCAAGATGAAACCACTTAGTCGAAACTCACCCACAGCATCACAGCATGTCCCACACCGAAGGTTCAAGCAGACATTCTCACTTAGATGGTAGGGTAAGAGGATACCCCTACTCCTGCTCTGACAGCCAAGAGGAGAATAGACACTCCAACCTCACAATACATAGCTCTCTAAAATACTACAGCAGACATAGCTCATTAGAACACAACAGGGAACGCGTCGCACATAAACGGAATCTGTCAGATGTGGGCCTCTCTCTCCCCTTGCGGGACCCTCGATTCTAGCTGTGTTTTTTAGGACTGCACTGAATTATTCAATTGTTTCTGAATTCCAGCAAAGTAAGTTACTATACTCAGTTGGGCGCAGGCCTCTTCCCCACTATGCGGGTCTCTCAAGTTTAGCCGTTTCCGCACCAGGCAGGATTCCCGAAACCCAGGCATTCAGCCATACTGTGATTAGCTGCAAACATTTAACCCACTAACTAAAAAAGCTCTAAAGTTTCTACATACTTATCCCACTCAAACTAACAGAACTATCTCTCGCACTGCAATCCGCATGCACTTCACCACACCGCTACAACACATAAACCGCACCAACAGCACACGAGGACTAACATCACCCGATACTCACACCAATGATATGATATGATATGATATGATATGGTATTTGTAACGCGCCTATACACATGTGTTTCAGCACTCTGTGTATACCAAGTTGAAGCTGCCAACAGAACACCACTCCTCTCACTATCTTACTCCCTTCTTCACCCTACTAACCCATCCCACCTTCTCGTTTGCAGATCCGCCAGAGCGCCTGGTGACGGTGCGCGGTACAAATATCTTTACATTTAACATATTAAGCGCGTTATAAATAAACAATTAAAAAAAGATCGGCGTGCAAAAAAAGGGAGGAAGGAGGGTAGTTGCAGGCAAGGGCAGAGCAGATGGCCCCTTCATGAGGATGTACTGCGTTTTTCAGGCCCTCAGGTCCAATGTTGTCACAGACTCACTTTAATAAAATATTTCTTTGAGATAAATGATTAACCTCAGATCCATGTAGTGGGTATTGCGGACACCTACTATGTCAGGCTATATCACAAAGTTAACATTTGGATATTGTTGAAGGCCAATGGATAAGCTGCTGCCGAGAGAAAAAGCTCAGTGCGTTCCCCAGAGGATGAGTCCCCTTATAAAGCCTTTCACTTATAAGAGCATTTTATCAAAGACCTAGAGCGAGCACTTCCATGGCAACAATTCCTCTTTGGAGAAGATGCTTCTGTCACATACTGGCCCCAGTAGTCTTCTTATCGGAGGCAACCACTGTCACAAAGAGGTGCCACTTAACGCGCGACAACGGCCTCCAATAACTTCTTCCTAATCTGACTTGCCGCCCATATCAGTGCGGCGGCGCACATTACATGACATCAGAGGCGCGCCAGTCAGTCTCCCAGAGAGAAGCCTACAGGGGCCACTGGAGAGGCAGTTCAATGCCTCCAGTAGGCGTGGCGAGGAGGGGGGAGGGGAGAGGAGAGGAGCCCTGTATATGCAGGAAGAGACGAGGGGCCTGCCGGGTCGCAGACCCCCAGAACAAGATAGGTCGCCCTGCGCCGAACGCCTTCTGCACACAGGAACGCAGTAGCGGTAAACCACATCACACTCGGAGCTGTCCCTAAATAAAAAGCGTGGCTTTCACCTTAATGAACTCAGGCTAGGTCAGCTTCAAAGGCACACACACCATCCATGCATGCATGGCACTTCCAGGACAAGGGCAGTTGCGAAGACCAGACCCTTTTCGGTGTTTACCTTGGAGGTCGGACTTAAAATGAATGTTCCTCATGAGTGTACGGCCTTCACAATTTCCAAACTGGGCATGCCTCAGTAAGCATTTGTGCTACTTGCAAGTCCTCACATCCCAAAAAAAAGCAGCAATCTTAAGGGTAGTGCCCCAGTTAAGCTTTTGAGGCTGGGGTATTTTACGCACTACTTTTGGAAGTTGGGTGTAAAAGGGAACTAAGGGGATTACAAGATGTTCAAATTCTTATCTGAAGTATTTGTAATCAAGTAACGTATACCTATTTTCAAAACGTCTTTTTGTTTTAATCCATAACGCCTGTCATGCTGGAAATTGACACAATTTACTGGGGGTGCCCGATGTGGTGTAGTGGACCCTATGTGTGTGTTGCCCCTTTAAGGGGATGTGTCCCTCCCCAGGGTATTGCCCTTTTAAGATGGGCCTTGACTTTGTCATGGCCCAAGCTAATAAAAGGAGCCCTGCAGGCACGTGCGTCAGAACGGCTGCAGACTCCGTGGAAGGTTGGTCTGAGTCCGTGTCTCATTGATGATGTAGGCCGCAGGCCTACCTGTGGGAGGCACAGGCCTGCAGGCCCTGCTTTTTTTGGATAACGGAAAGACATCCAAAGGAAACGATTCAAGAAGTATGGTATCAAGGATTTTATTAAACCTGATATTAATTTAATATATCAACCAAATCATGATTAAATCTGCACTTGTGAAAACAATTTACATAGCAGGAAACAACTTTTATTAAAAAGAACACATCTATATAATAAAATACATCATATTCACTCATCCAAGCATACAACCTCATCCATCCATTAGACAAACCACTCATACTAAACACCAATCAATATACAATGTAAAATCTATAGGAAATTCATCACAATTAATTCATCTGAAATATTTATAGAAAAGAGTATGAAATCAGAGCCACAACAGGTAACATCAGTGGCATAAGTAATTGAGATGGGTCCCAGAATTTTTTGACCACGACCTCATCTTAGTCCAAACTCAACCGGTTTCGACGTGTATACTTTAGTGTAGTGACGTCTTCATCAGGAGTAACAAAAGTATATTCTAACATAAAGAAAAAAAAAAGAAACACAGATGGGACACATCAATATATGAAACCCCTAAACTTGGAAAGAGAACATATAACATCAATAATAAAATTGATATATATAATGGAAAAATTTAAAAAATTTTAAATAAAACAATGGGTAATCATGTGCAAGAGCCTGCTCCCACCCCGTGGTAACTCTGGGATGGGCCTGAGGTGTCTGGTAGAAAGTAGTGCTACCCTCTTATATTGGTGTCTCTGGAAAGCAGATACGATGTGAAACCAGGTCATGAGCAGAGTCACAGATATACACACAAATGACAAGGCCAATGTGTAAAACCTTTCCTATTGCGGCCCGTGAATAGAACACAAAACTCACATACTTAAGATTGTACCAGTGGTGTAAGGGCATGACCGCAAAGAATATAAATATAAACTAACCTTCATTCATATAGTAAAAGGCTGTACGTCTCTGCCTTTAATTAAACATTGGGTCCACTTGTATACACTAGATAACAACGTCCCAGTCGAAGTTCCTGCAGTTATTTTTAGTGCGTGAACACCAAAGTGCTTCTCTGCAAAGTGTAAACAAACATTTACACAATTGGCTCCCACTGTACAGATCATAAATTAAAATTTAAAATGTACAAGGGTGAGCTAACAGGTCTTACCAGGAATGTCCAAACACTCGTTGAGCCCGCCGCCATAGGTGTGAAGATGAATCCCCGCATCCAGGGAGGACTGCGCCTGATATTATATGGGCCTAAACACGACACAAACATTTAAGTGTGTGAAAAAGTGCCCGATTGTTCTTACAATTATATCATTCACTAGACTCGAACGGAAGCTACCGCAAATTAATCAATTAAGTGCATAAACCAAAACCAGCTAATATGTGCAATATCTAATTATTTCCACAAATGCGGTTACTCGAATTAAGCTTACTGAAAAGATTACTTTTTTAAAAAACTAAAATTGCTCAATCTATCTGATTTCACACGAATTTACTTTGCTGGGGTATCGCCTATAGAAGACCCAAAGATATGGGGCTCCTTTCTGTAGTAAAGGCAAAAAACGATTCGAAAGAACACCCATACAGCTGAGTAATTACCTTAAGCGAAAGAACTCTCCGGTTCTCGCAGTAGCTAGTCAGCCGTATAGCAGCTGAGTCCAATTGAAAGTAGCGTGCAACAGAGTATCACCGTTTCAAAGATGTTAATATACGCGTGGAAAGCATCATGTGATCACGTAGTGAACCACGTGACCACAAACTGAACTGGCCTACGTGCTGCGTGGCCATACGATCTAGGAGGAAAGACACGCAAAATTGAGCAACAAATTGGTATACTACACGACGTGTCCACACGATCGTGAGGAAAAGACCGTAATTAGAGCATGACAGGTATGGAAATAACGCACACTGTGGAAAAGCATTTGGAAAAAGACGATCTCTGTTATGTATGGGCAAGATTTTAGTCTATGCACATTATAATGAGTGCTGAAAATATTGTAAAAACAACATTTAATGCCTTTCTTAAGATTAGAACGGTCCAAATATGTCAGATATTGTGGCGAGTAGTGTTTAGTTACTCGAGTTCCATGGTTCCAGGGTATTAAGGCCCAATGTTAATGTTTTTAGATTAAATATCCACATTTGTTCTTTGTAATCTAAGTTTTTTAATAGTTGGGATTGATTTTGTGCATATACTTTTTCTATGCAAAACCATTCCACCTGGTCAGCCGTATGACCCATCTCAATAAAATGGATTACCATTGGAGCATTGAGGTTTCGAGTTCTAATCTTAGAACGGTGTTCGTTAATGCGGGTACTCACTTCTCTAGTTGTTTTGCCTACATAAAACAACTGACATGGGCAGCGAATGGCATAAATGACATTCTTACTTTTACAAGTGGTAAAAGTGCGGAGGGTCCACTTTCTAGTCTGTGTTTCAAATGACATAGTTTTTTTAGAAAACTTACATGCGACACATGAAGTACAAGGGTAGTGTCCCACCACTGGGTTGGAATTAGTATCGCGAATTGTATGCACTTTAGGAAAAGTTCTACTGGCACGAGTAATCTTTTGCTTCAAATTTTTACCTTTTTTGAAAGCAAATAGAGGTCTGGGTTTGGATGTTCCTGAAGTATTAAGGATTCGCCAGTTTTTTAGAATAATACCTCTAATAGCATTGCTATGTTGGCAAAAGGTTGAGACACATACTAGTTCATCTTTCTTTTCAATGTCTCGCTTAGGTGTCAATAGAAGATCTCGGTTGGTATATCGAGCTCTCTTTTTGGAATTTTTTATAAGTTTCTTTGGATATCCCCGTTCTAATAGTCTTTTTTCCAAAATCGCTGCATGTTTAGCAAAATCTGCGATATCTGTGCAATTACGGCGCAGCCGTAAGAACATCCCATATGGTAAGTTACAAATGTGTGTGTTGCCCCTTTAAGGGGATGTGTCCCTCCCCAGGGTATTGCCCTTTTAAGATGGGCCTTGACTTTGTCATGGCCCAAGCTAATAAAAGGAGCCCTGCAGGCACGTGCGTCAGAACGGCTGCAGACTCCGTGGAAGGTTGGTCTGAGTCCGTGTCTCATTGATGATGTAGGCCGCAGGCCTACCTGTGGGAGGCACAGGCCTGCAGGCCCTGCTGCCATGGGACTCTCGGGCCAGGACGGTGGCCGAGGTCCGCATGGTCAGGACCCTGGCAGGCTGTGCCCCCACCCCGATGGCGCTGGTGTCCTATAGCGCCGCGGGGCCTGCCGGATGGACATGGCAGGCCCCAAACTCCCACAGGCGCTGGGCCTGTTTGGGTGCTGTGAGGAAGCAGCACCCTGGGGTCGCCTGCCGGATGGACATGGCCGGCGACCCCACCACACTGGCGACGAGGAGAAGAACCCAGGGGAGGACTGCGTTTCCCCGTTATTCTAAAGCTTTTCCCTCCCCTTTGCGGGTGCTGCAGGAAGCTGTTTCCCGTTAGGGTGATTGTGCATGTGGCGGTTTCCATCGCCGCAGAAGGAGAAGGAGTAGAGTTCATCTCGGTTGGGATGGTGAAGTAAGGAGGAAGGGGAACCCTGCCGGCGATCCTCCCCCGCAAAAAGTGAGAGAGGCATGCTGCCTTTTCCACCATAGTGGAAAGAAAAGAAGTGGAGTGCCAGCCCACACCCCGAAGGAGACAACAGTGCGCTGCTGGGAAGTTAGAGTGGGATGCCCGCCACCCCCCCCTGAAAAGAAAAGGAGGAGATGTGCCTGCAACCCCTGGCCGCGGCCCTCTGAGGAGGGTGCTCGTGCGGCTGGATGGGAGTCGCACACAGGCCCCCTGCGCATCGATGCTTTGAAAGTCAAAAGAAAGGAGGTGAAGAACTGAAGCTCCGATGCGGAGCGGAAAGGTGGGTGGGGCCCGCGGGGCCCGTCCCCACATCCGAAGCAGTTGTGGTGATGCGGGAATGCCCCTGCAAGAAGCAGAGCCGAGGGACAACCTACTCACCCTCCCAGTGAGTGGAGAAGAATAAAGCGGCTGTAGCCGCAAGGAGGGGTCAAGTGCCCTTACAAGCCAGACATCAGCAGCACCATCCTGCATTGTGCCGACGCTGGGGCCCCCACTAAGATCCGGGGCCCTGCGGCGGTGAAATGAAGCTCCGACATCGAGCTGCAAAAAAAAAAAAAAAAAAAAGTGAGGGTCGGGTCATGCACGGTCCCTTCCCCATGGCATTTCAGGCCCGTCAAGGAAATCCACATCAAAGACCGAGGCTGCCCGCCTGCAGCAGTGATGTGGGCAGCACTCTGGTGCACCGGCAGCCTCAGCTGCTACAAGACCAGGCTGCTGGTGGGGAAAAGCACATGCCTGAGGAGGCACGATCTGTGGCCTCTGCGACTTCGCAAGAGAGGTGACCCCGCTGGGGAGCCTCAAACAAGCCGTAACACCATCTGGCATTGTACTCCAAAGGAAAAGGGCCCCACTGTAGATCCCTGGCCTGGTGGGGATGGCGAGCATTGAGCACATCCTTGCACAGCAGTGCCAGCAAGCCCCATAGTGATCCTGGGGTGTCGGAGGCTGAAGAGCAGCATGTTCCACATCAGAACGTGCATAAGAAGACAGGAGTGGCCCTGGCAGAACCCAGCCATCTGGCAGTGCTGGGTCTCTGCTCACACCACAGGAGCAAGAAAAAAAAAAGAAAAGAAAGCGCCCATCCCGCAATGAAGATCCAGGGTCAGTCAGCAGAGTGCGGGCTGGGCTCGGGGAAGTTGGACTCATGTCAGAACAAAGTGGCAGCAGCCAGCGGCGTGATCCTGGGCCAGCTGGCACTGTAGTTCTGTACGCTCCTTGCTGGAGCTGTCCAGAGGAAAGCCATGCGACCTGTGATGTTACAGCAGCAGCCCAGCCCATCCACAGGGTCCACCCTGCAGCTCCCACCGGCACCTGCCCCGGCAGAAGGAAGAACCACCGGAAACCCCCCCCCTAAACCTGCGGAGCGAAGTGGGGAGGTGGGTTGCAACCCCTGCATTGTGGTGCTGCCGGAGCTCATCGGCATGAGCCCGGGCCCGCGACAGAGGACTGGAGATATTCCGGTCGGAGCGCATCGAAGAGGTAGGAAGGCGACATCCCCGCCAACATCAGTGTGCCAGAGCCCACATAGAGGGCAGTATCTGCCAGAGGAGTGCCACGCCCACACCAGAGACTTATTGAGATCCCCGGCCCGGTGGTGCCAGTGAAAAAAGAAGGCTCCGGGCTAGAGCACTAACGAGGACAGCCCAGTGGGCACCCGGGCCAGGAGGCGGTGAAAAGTGTGGAAATGGTGGCGTGCTCTGGTCTGGAGCAGGGCTGTATGGACGGCTCCAGCATCAGAGCGGAAGTGCCCTGCGGTGTATGGCAACTGTGTGTGGCTGGGGCCGTGTACTCACACAGCGGGGAGCAGCTTCCCCTGCGCTCCCAGAGTGTTTGCAAAGCAAAGGGGGCAAGGGTGGTCATTCCAACGGCAGCCCTGCAGGGTGAACAATACAGTGGTCCATGTGGAATACGTTATCTGCGCACCACAGCAGCCACGTGTCAACGTAGCAGAGTTTGGCAGCCGCACCCATGATGCACCAGAGACACCAATCAATTCCTGCACTGTCTGCCAGGCATCTCCCGGCACCGTGCCATGGAGAAATCAGGACTACCCTACCATAAAAGACAACTTGTCGGCCCTATGTGCACCCTGTGACACCGGTGTCACCCTGCCTGTCCCGAGGGTGGCACCGACACTGAGCCCCGATGAGTGGGCCCCGCCACCATGCCACGAGGATCCCCTACCATATCGTCGGAGGACCTGGGAGCTCATGGCCCTGATGGCCTGTCACTAACATACCTGGCATGCTGCACGGAAAGGACCCGACAAGGGTAATTGGCACGGAGGGTACTAGGCAGAAATGGGACTAGCATTGAACCACAGAGGTTCCCGGACTGCCTGTCAGTAATAATACCCTGCCCACACTGTAGGTGGCCCCAACACCGAGTGACAGCAGCCACCCTACCTGGTTGCCCTACAAGTGGCCCTAACTGACTACTACTAATAACACCCGGCATGTCATGCCATCAAAGGACCAGGCCAACGTGGGTCCCCCGCACTCCCAGAGTTCAGCCAATACTGGGTGGCGGACCAAACCAGGCAACCCTGCCGCCTGGAAGAAGTGCAGCGGGCAAGGTATGGGTTGCAGCTCACCATGAGTGCTTGTGCGCCCTCCTATGCCCTGGAGGAAGAGATAATCCTGACTGGGGAAGCACCACGAAGAGAGTGAGTGATGTCCTGTCACCCCGTGCCATACCCACAGCGGATGGAGGAGGTGGACGCCCCGAGACCTGCGTTTTGCGGCCCTCCCCTGAATAGCAGTGGACGGTGCTGAGGTGGATCCTGGCATCCGACTGGTGCGGCTTTGCCGGCTGTGAACAGTACCATCAATGGACCTGGACCCGGGAAGTGGCTCTTGAATGGACACTCATGGAGAACGAGTTGGTGTCCTGTAGTCCTCCTTTTGCTTTAAGAGGACTCAGTAAATATGTGTTTTGATGCTGTGAACCTGCATAAGATTGATATGCTTAAAGTGGTCTCAGTAAAGGACAGTAATGTGAAACTGTGTTCCTGCAAGCGGTAGGGGTGCTCTAAATGGTACCAGGGGTCATCCGCGAGCATCATGCAATGGTTGCGATTCCGTACCCCAGGTAAATAAAGGGTCTGTAACATGTGGTACAACTGTTAACCATCCACCGGGGTGTACCCCTGTGACCGTCACCTGAGGGTGATGGGTTGGGGGGTGATAAGTAGATAAGAATGTGTGACCAGAGGTGTGCCAATAGCATATCTTGTGTGAAGTTGGCTCCCCCGAATCTCAAGTAATATCATTCTGTAACAGGTGTGGGAAAATTAGTTATGTTGTATTTTTAGTTGTTTTGTTCCTTATGAAAAAGGAGGGATGTGGTGTAGTGGACCCTATGTGGGTGTTGCCCCTTTAAGGGGATGTGTCCCTCCCCAGTGTATTGCCCTTTTAAGATGGGCCATGACTTTGTCATGGCCCAAGCTAATAAAAGGGAGCCCTGCAGGCACGTGCGTCAGAACGGCTGCAGACTCCGTGGAAGGTTGGTCTGAGTCCGTGTCTCATTGATGATGTAGGCCGCAGGCCTACCTGTGGGAGGCACAGGCCTGCAGGCCCTGCTGCCATGGGACTCTCGGGCCAGGACGGTGGCCGAGGTCCTCATGGTCAGGACCCTGGCAGGCTGTGCCCCCACCCCGATGGCGCTGGTGTCCCATAGCGCCGCGGGGCCTGCCGGATGGACATGGCAGGCCCCAAACTCCCACAGGCGCTGGGCCTGTTTGGGTGCTGTGAGGAAGCAGCACCCCGGGGTCGCCTGCCGGATGGACATGGCCGGCGACCCCACCACACCCCCTAACCCCTTTTTGTGAGCGTGGTGGGCGGGCCTGGGTCCTGCTGATCAATGTTGTGGGTGGGACTGAGGGCCAGAGCTAAGCAGCGAATGATGTGCGTGCCCTGAAAATAGGATGCTGGCTGCTTTGCATTAAAACAAAGTGCATTTTGAAAACATAAGGAGGACCAATTTATCAGACATGTCTACGCTAGTAATTCAGACGTGCATTCCTTCCGAGCATGCAATGCACACCTGGTATGGTGGTTATTTCCTCCGTCAGAATAGTCACCCTGACAGTAAAAGGTGTGCAAAGCATGAGACAAATATACAGCTTTGGACAGTTTCCTTGTTTAAGTTTGGTCTGTTGAGCAAAGGACGACTTTCAGATGTCACTGCTCAACTGCGCGCATTGAGACACAGCGTTCGGAAGACTCATGGCAGTCAGGGGCAGAGAGCTGCCTCATCTTGGTGTGGGATTTGGGCCTCGTGTCTACACGGAACGGTGCTCCGGCCCAATACCTCCCATGCTTTGAATTGAATAAATCCTGTAAATAAATTGTTGTATTTGTAAATCTCCTGCTGTCCTAAGCGTAGGAAACCTGTTCACAGAGCTCATCTTTGTAGCACACTATATGAATGACTGTGGTCTAAACACATGAAAAGCAATGCAAGCAGCATCAAGGGGCAGACCCCTTCGTACTCCTACTCCCGCTGATATGTTCTTGGGAGTATCGGTATGACTATATGAAGTAAAACTGATGGGTATGCTGATGTTGCCTACCCGGAGACCTGCTTAGAGGAGAAGAAACAAACCTAAAAAAATATTTCTTCACATTTTCCTCAAAATAATGACAACCACGTGCGTTCCAATGAAATGCAGAGACCAAGCATTTCCGAGGCTACTGCAAAGCTGTACTCGTGCACGTATTGCACGGCGCTGCCTCTCCAAAACAATATTCATCCTCGTTCGCACCTTTCCATGCCTGGCACAGCAAAGGAACCATGCAACACTGCATAAAGGGAACAACGCTCATACATTCTAGAGCGACACGGTTAGCATCGGTTAGCATCTCTCGCTTGCCATGAACTTCGAGTCTCTTGCTTTTAAGTCTTCACGAAGGACACGGTCTCTGTAATGTGGTTTGTTTTTGGTTTTGGGGGGTATATATTTCACATCTCCACAGACGCTGGGCCTTCTAATAATTTTATTTTAAGTTTTTGGTCTTTACTAGATACATAGACCAATATACACTCAATATATCAACTTACTAACATTCTAATTGCTATATACATTTAATTTCAATTCCCCACCTCCCCAATAAACAGAAAATGACCAATACAATTGATGAAGAAACAAAACGAAGTGGAGCGTAAGAAAACGAAAGAGTCTGAAAAGTATATAAAAGGGTTAAAAATAAATAAACAAATAATGAAAAAAATATTCACTTCTCGCTTAAACATCACAAATCATTTACTTATCTTCTTGGTTCCTACCACATTTTCAATTTATTCCAGATCAGCTTCTAGGAAATCATTCCAAATTTCCCCGAACGTATTGCTTTCCCTTTGATGTTGCATAACAACCCTCTCCATATTGCACATAGCATACATTTCCTGCAACCACATATCCTTAGAAGGTTATTTAGTAGATTTCCAATGTTAGGATTATCCCTTTTGCAACCATCAAAGCCCTTAAAATCCATGTAGACATATCATACTCCAATTCCTCCAGATCACTGTCTTTGCCCAAAATGTGTGTCTCAAAGTCATACTCTCTGTCCACCCCCAACACCTTACTCATCACGCCTGTCACTTCAGTCCAGCACATTTTTACCTTACGACAATCCCATGTCATATGTTCCATTGTTCCTAATGACCCATGACATCCCTAGCATGTTTCCGTTTGGCACAATCCTTGTTTGTACGTCCGCTCTGGTGTCTAAAAAAACACTTAACAACTTTACTTGTCGTGCCCTCTCTCCGATATTCACCGACAACCATGGGATGTTTTTACAGATCGACTGGCATCTCAACTTTGTGATTTCTCTCTGTAGACTGTCTGACCATAGGTCCATGAGTTTTGTATTTCTTCTCTGTTATCATTCAAGAGCTTATACACTGTTGACACTACATGTTCCTGAGCCCTCAATTTGATGAATGTTTCCATCAGATCTGGCTGTGACAACTCCTCCATCGGCACAATGGCCTTCAGTGGACGATACTCGCTGCACTTGCATCCTTCCAAAGCATATCTGATCTTCAGACCACGAAACCAAATCCAAGATCCTTCTTGAAATAGGTCACTAACTGTCCTGATTCCTGCCAAGTACCAATTTGGCCAAAATAAGGTTTTATTCTTCATTTTGATTGATGGATCAAGCCATAATGAGGCGGAACCCACCAAGTTCGAATCCTGTTTTAATGAACCTGGTAAATCTTTCCAGCATGCTCTCAGGAAATCAGTCAACACGGACCTCTCTCCCCAGCCTTTGCTTGAGATTGTCAACAAAGCTGACGGACTCAACGGACACGCTGCAGGGCATGTTCTGTACCCACAGCAGAATCTGCTGTCCACAATGGCAGCTGGAGGCCACGTCTATTTGTCCAGTGGGCCCTTGAGCCAGGTCTGAATGGGTTGCTTGGCAAGTCTGGGGAACGTGGGTACTTGTGATGACCACATGCAATGCACAGGGGCACATTTCTGCTCTTTGGACAGCCCTGAGTAGGACCAAGGGACACGCCTTAGGTACAGTGTCCATTGGACACGGTTGCAGGCTATATCCAGTGGATGTAGAGGGTGGTTTGGAAGTGCCAGCGCATGGCATCCATGACTTCGGAAAAGTGCATGGCCAAGACAAGAGCAGTACAAGATAGAAGCTGAGTCCTGGTAGCTTTAGGAAACATACATTGAACATTCCTGGGTTTTGATTCTGATATTTTGCCCTGAAACCAGAACATCCCTTTGACTAACGATTTTTCTGTCCCAATCCCACCATTCATACATCGATTGAGCTCCTCTGTGAAGAGTTCTGCACATGTCTAGGAAACAGCTTTATTACTCACTCATCAAAGGCAATGGCTGCGCATGAAGGCACCCCTACATCAACGCGTTTCACCCATAAACAGGCTTATGTCAAGTAACCCAAAGGCTGTATGTATTTATAAGCTAGGCAGCCTGTGCTTTCGTCACGCAGCATTTATTACATATGGGATAAAGTACCCCCTCCAGTATGTTATAAAGATATTCCAAGTCACAGAGGAGTTCCGTGACCAAATAGAGGAGTGAAGTCGAAGGCTGAGCTGCTTTATGAAGTCCAAGGTGACTAGCAATAGCCTTTTTACATACAGTAGGTGGCACTTTAGTCCTTCTAATACATGGCCACACACAGTCAGTCCCTTGAATACCAGCCACTTGCTAAATCTGATATGCATGACCTTCCATTTTCTGATCGATATAATCAATGTAGAACATGTTTGGACTCTAAAGAAATTGATATGCTGCTTCTAAAGGGTTGCATAACAATGGTTTAAGCAGTTTAATAAAATGCCTAGAAAGAAACGTTTTCATTTTGTGCTTTCAAATAAGTATTCCCATGCAGATTCTTGCTCAAACGTGTGCACTCCATCAGTGCACAAAGTAAACATTCTACCATAAACAGTTCCTTGGCAGTTACCGGCTGCACTGTGCTCACAGAAAACGACTCTGTAAGCAAGGAATTTGGAAAGATTTAACTGCTGCAGTGGCAGCTGGAATCCTGCTCTCTGTTGGCTCAAGCAGCAGGCATTGTGAAGTCTGAACTGAAAGTAATAACTGATTGCACAGCGTTTGTGATGTCATTTTCTAATTATGGGTAAGTTGGGATGGCAGAAATATCCTGTAATAAGAACAGCCATTCCGGGCCTTTATAGGGATGTTGGTGGCTGCCAGGTATTATAAACCATATCCTTTTCCTATTAGAAATAAAAGAAAATTGTCACCGTGATGTACATGTAAAAAAAAAACCCACTGTACATATCCTTTCCCGTTTTTGATAGGCAATAATGGGGGCTATATTCACCCGAGATAGATATGCAGTTTTATGTTTCATTTTCCAATATTCTACCTTCTTGGGAGGCATGTTCTGCACTGTCATGACGCCTTCTAAACTCTATTAGTTGGTGAGGACTTTATCCTTACAACACATTTTTCAAAGTACAGTTCAGCAATCTTCGTTGGTTATCGTCTTGTCAACGCTCAATTGGCAATGCAGCTTGGTATTTTGGACTGGATCCTTTTTTGCCGTTTGGTCCAAATAACCGTGGCTCTGTTCAGTTCAACACAGATCATCTATAAGAATCAGGATGTATCTTGGTGCCCCTCCTGTGCCCTACTCATCCCACCCATTCCCAATATAAAAAGAGTCTGGGCCCCACCGCACTGCACCAGGATGAACAGCGCCCACGATTGCAATGCCTTTGCACCCACGGCTACAGCATAGTTATGCTTCATGAAGAGGCTCATCTGCGGTGTTACCGGTTACCAAAGCTACTCAGAGCCTCTGCCACGTCACTATTGGTGAACGCACCCAGTATAAAATATACGCAAATGGGGCTTTTACAGGTTGCCTGTCTAACATGACAGATGAATAGTTCCACTGGGTATGGCATAATTCTACCTCATGCAGAGGCTCCTATTAGAGGCAACACATCCCCACGCTGCACAGCAGGCAGCCCATTCCTTGGTCAAGGTGAGACACCACTCTCCCCTCCCGCCCACATGAGGAAAGGATGCTAAATCGGTAGCCAGCCAACCACCACCAATACCGAATCTACAACAGCTGCCAGTTTCATTTTCAAAATGCCACCCTTAAAAACGAGACCACCAAAACATCAATTTTGCATTTAAGTAATGGGAAACCCCTAAATGACTACTTAGCAGTTGACACATGAAAATGAATTCCCACACCTCTATTTTTCTTTATTATGGTATAGTCGAAAAAACGATTTTTCACATATACATTACATAAAACATCATAAAATAACATCATTAAATTAAACATTGAACAAAACAAAATTAATTTGTTCCTTATAAAAACCTAAAATTTGTCAGGCATACCTCATGGCTTATCAGTCTTTCCCAGAGAGAATCCGTGGTGAACAAGTAATCTGTCGACAAACCAACCTAATAAGCGACCTTCAACTCCAGAGTACCCCTGCAATCAATCAATCATTGTGTGCTTTAGGGACTGTGGTAACATCTCTTCACATAGAGGACAAAAATTGGCTCCACTCGAGAACTTCTCACAAATTGACTAGATTTCACCTGTACAAATCAAATTCAGATGAAACCTTAAACATGCCAGCCTCACTTTCGAGTTTGGAAAATGTTTCAAATAGTTTGACAGGAAATCTTGCGGTTTATCGTAGATTGACAAGTATCTTGAGATTGACGATCTACGCATGCATGTTATTGTTTGAATCCAATCCATTCGTGGCAGAGCCATTTTAGCACCCATAGGGTGAACTATCAGGTCACTCATCATGCGATCACTCTGATGCCAGATCTTAGTTACATATTTTATCCAGCTGAACCAGGACGGGCTAGATCCCTGTTTTTGAAGGGAGAAAATGTCTTCATACAAAAAATGTGCCTGGGGTGCCACTATACATCTGTATAGTGAGATGATCTTCCAATCCATATGCATCTGTAAGGATTGTAAGCATAATTCATACCTCAGGCTTGTTATTGGTCAACTCTGTTGAAGAGGCAGGACCTTCCTCCAGATTGTCCCTTCTATTCTATCCCAGTTCAATTTTTGGGAATCAGATGTTATATCCAATCTATAGGGTAATGATGGAATGACCTTATATTTATAAAATCTTACCAGTGGAGATATGGAGAATTTGCAGTACGTTTTGCTCAGCTTTTCCATTTGGCATACCAAGTGGATCAGTGTGCCGTCTATATTAAGTTCAAACTGAGCTAATGTTTGAAAAGAACTCAGCTTGAAGCACAAATAAGTCACCTCTTTTACCAGAGGAACGGGTTCTTCAAAAGGGTCCAATTAAAGTTTGGAAAAAAAATGTAATGATGTTTGATTTAGCAGGATTTACAAAGAGATTGTTTATCGAGGCATAGTTACCAGAAGCATTCAAAAGGTGTTTTAGGCCTATTGGAGTATAGTCCAGAAGCACTATGTTGTCTGCGTAGGCCATCCAATTTATGGATTGAGAACCAATCTTTGGACTAGCCAGTGACTGGTTGTCTAATGCTTCTGATAAATCGGCTAGGTAGGGGTTAAAGAGGCAGGGGGCAATAATTCAGCCCTCTTCAATTCTGAACATAGCCAGACAGGTCACCCTGCGCATTTAGTCTGACTTAAAGGTTGGAGTCCTCGTGCATACTCACTAATATTGACAGCAAGAAATTTGGCAGGCGCCAGGAGTCCAACTTCAACCAAAGCTGCTCCCTGTTAATCGTGTCGAAGGCCTTGGAGAGATCTATCGAAGCCCCATATAATATTGCCTTTATTAAAACATTGCCTGCAACACTCGCTTCTCCCAATCACTTCCTGTATCTGTGTTTTAAGATACCATTTTTCAGTAGGCACTAATCTCCCTCATATCACCCCGCACGCCCCCAATTATTCTGCCTTCTCCCGGCATCTTCATAGGGGCATTCATTACCCCATAAGACCTCTACCAACCTCTTCCATCCTTGCCCACCATTTCTTCCTACCCCTCCTCTTCAGCAACTCCTCACCCACAGCACATCTCTCCACTACTCTCCTGCTCTACTTACCCCCATACATCTTCCTCAAAGGCTTAATCTACCCGTTAAAGCATGGAACTCCAATCCTGGTCGCAAAACAAAAGGACTGCAACAAAGCACATACAGTCATGTGTGGTGCTTTTTTGGGCTAAAAAAAGTGTTCTTTTTCAAATCTTTAGGGTAATGTAATCTCATTTTAGGAATTGTGGATTTTTAAAGTCATTTTGGTGGAATATAAACTCCAATTTTGAACTTCTTTGATTATTTTTTTTTTTTAAATCTACAATTAGACATAAAACGGGTGTTACTCAACATGCAATTGATTAAAACACTTAACAAATATATAAAATTAGGCAATGAAATTCAAGCAAGTAAAAGAAGTGAAATCCTTAACAGTTTACTAAATTTATATGCGTGTATATTTGTTCATATTAAATAATAAATGTTGCTTTTTATTTTTTATGAACAATCATGAACACTGGTTATTAAGTCCTGTAAAAGTTGGCCATTTTGCATTGTAATCGTATGTTGTTAATGTTGAACTCTTGGCAGTCATTTGCTTTTTGGTAACCTGACTTGATTTTGTGGAAACCATGCTTTTGCTGTTGTAGTCCCAATTGTAAAGGAGGCCATTTGGACCAGATTCCTAGCTACAGAGAATCTGGATGCACCACAATCCAAGAACTAAAGCAGTCCTGGTAGCCACTAGTGAAGGGGTCAGCCACCTTTGGCTATCAAATGTTTTGGACTACAGCTACCATCAATCCTATCCATCATAGACAATGATGAGGTATCATGGGAGTCGTAGTCCAGTAAATCTAGAGAGCCGCAAGTTGCAGACCCTTGGCCTAGAGCTTAATTTTTACAAACTACGATACACATGCCCATGTAATTGTTATGGCTTGCCAGAGGCCACAAGTGTGTACCAGTATCTCAAAACTGTATGCAGAAATGATTGGTCTCCAGCCCAGTTTCTTTTCCACTCCCTGAACAAAGGCCAGAAGTATTGAACATTTTTATACTCCTATTATTTTCAGGTCCTACCAATAGCTATAACTGCCTATGTTTTCTATTAAATGCTTATACTTACTATTAAAAGCAGCCCGTAACCCCTTTTTATAGAGCCTCTCCTCCCCACCCGAACATGCTTCGGCCCTCACGAGGGGTGGGGGGGGGCGCCCTCACAGTTTAAAGACCACTTATCATAGACTAAGGGCATCAAGTGCTGCTAAAGCAAGCATGAGCAAGGGCATGGACTATTGCAGCTCCCAAGCAGCACCACTGGAGCAACAGATCTGCTAACTGGTGGGAAGAGGACGGAAAAAGCACAGCCACAAACGATCTGCAAATGAAGACTTAGGACAGATAACGCTGGGCTAGTGTAGGACGATTGTCAGCTATTAGTGAGCTCCAGAAGATGGAGATAGGAAAGCAGGCAGAGCATGCATGTGTGCGCAGACTGTTCCAAAGAGGGAGCAGAGGCAGGGTTCAAAATTGAGGGGAGCTGGGAGCTATGCAGCTCCTGCTTGTA
This sequence comes from Ambystoma mexicanum, assembly GCF_040938575.1. Classification (NCBI taxonomy): domain Eukaryota; kingdom Metazoa; phylum Chordata; class Amphibia; order Caudata; family Ambystomatidae; genus Ambystoma; species Ambystoma mexicanum. The sequence goes on along the minus strand of NC_090937.1, from coordinate 399,069,599 downwards.
GCCTACATGAGCCTGTTTAGCTTGACAACTACCAGAAGCTACTCTTGGCCTCCCACGCCAACTGATGCCAAACAAACATACCTGTGTGAATTTAACGGGATCCAGTGAACATCTCATCAGGGAAAATGCTGCCAGAGGGTGCAATTTCCATAAATATGCACCCACAATAAAATCAAACACTTTCCCCAAATATTCTAGGATTGGGGTTCATAATTGTACATTACAACCCTCCTAGAATATTTGGGGAAGTATTTTAGGGGTCAGGAAAAGAAATTCACCTACCTGACGATATATTCCATGGGAGCAATTTGACTCTGTACATTTGGGGCAATGTGTAAATAAACATTAGGATTCATCTGCAGGACATGTAAAGTATAAGGTAGCATAAGTAATGGGCACAATGATATGTGTTCAGTAGTTCTATTTGTGAAACACTATGTGCTAGCCCCTGGTCACTGGTTGATGCTGGATACTTAGGAACTGATTTTAACTCCTGCTTAACCAATCTTATTTACGAGCCCTGAGAGGGGAGAGTGGGAGCACAGGTACCCTTATCTAGTCATGCTGTGGTACAACGGGATTGTTTCCAACAGTATTGAACAAACCTATGGGACACTGTGTGACATGGCCAAATTGTGACAAAGAAACGTCATGTCTGATGAAACATTTACAGACCTCGACTATATGGCCAGACAACACTGCATCGAGCACAGCAGATGAGTAACCCCACAAGGGTTTCTTCCATCAGACTTTAGGGAAAGCATGGGAGGGAGGAGCCGTTTTTAGCCACCGGAGGCAGCAAACATTAGCTTGAGTCAGGCATGTGGTTTTTATGTTGTTGTATTTTGGGAGACTGTAGGAAAAAGTGGTTTTGCTTCCCCTTTCCTTTTGCAGTCGGCACCTTTCGACACCACACTATCGATTATTGAATTATAAAAAATCTGGCCAGAGGAAGCAGCAACATAAAAATATCTATCTCAGGGTCCAGCGCACGCAGAACTGGTTGATTTCTCGGCTATTTAACCACAAATCGTGCGTAACTCGGATGCATTTGCCCAATTTAAGATACTGGGATTTAATGGGCACATACTTACCTCCACTCCAAAATCCTACCATGTCATACCTCGAGTGAGCCATAGGAAGAGTGGCCATTTCTTCTCTCAGTAGTCCACTTTCTAGGTATTCACAGTAGCGCACCCGCCTATTTGCTAATATCACTCATACTCCTCTCACCTGCCACTAAATTGTTTAACAGGTGAGTGTTTGCCTGTTTTCCTTTCCTCATGTCTGCTTACCACTAAACGTGTGCCCGTGTTTGCAGCTCCCATACCTATGCATTCTGGAGATGCTTCGTTCTGCAGTTCTTGATATGCGACCTTGCCCTCTAAGTTTAGAGGTCAATTCTCAGTACGCTTCAAACTGTGATCTCCCTCAAAGTATCTAAAAAAAAAAACAGCAGAATTGCTTTCCACCTTACCACACCTGTCTGTTGACCCGAGCACATCACCACTTTGGCTGACCCACAGCATTTTCTCCATCATCCAAACTCGCAATTACAGTGTCACATTCACTATTCTTCAATGAAGCACACCAGGTCTGCACCTCCTACCTTCTCTTCAACAGCAACTGCACACATCACATTGAGCTAGTGTCCCCGTGGTCTCTTTTGCTGTTTTTCCACCAGACTAACAGTTCCCACGCCCAGCTCCACATCCAAACAGTCGAACTCTCTGGCAACAAAGTCATGCATCATTTATTTACAGTCTCAAACATTTGGTCAGTTTTGACAAACATTTCTTATGGCCAATCAACTTCACTGCTTCCTCCTCGTAGGCTTAGAAGACATCACTACATCACATCTGAATCTGATCAACCTCCAAACGGTCTACTCGTTTCCTTACAAAAAGACCTCTTTGGATTAGCAAATTCAACTTAATGCAGTACATGTACCTATCCTCTGCCAAACACAATGGCCCCTTCGTACCCACTGCCGCCATAGGGAATCAATCCACAGTACATCTACTCCAATTCCGTTCACCAGTGTACAACAAACAGATTGTGATCATTTGACTCTGGAATATGCATCTCATAATATTGTCCCCCTAACCCGGCCGAAACGCTAGTCTCCCGACTGGCTAGCAACCATCTTGATGCTTGCATGAAATCTCACTAATCAAACTTCCCTCTCGAATGTTGCCATGTTTGCCATAAACCCGAAATCTGCTCAAATTGCATACAATATTTAATATAAAGAAAAGCTATGTTATCTCTATGCACACTGTTTGCATAAGTGCATTTTTGGATGGTCTGTCATGCGCTATTTGCCAAACCTGGGCTGTCATGACTTGACACCTCCCCCATCATTGCAAGAGTCCTTACTGAGTGAAAGTGAGCCCCCTTTCAGACCGATACCTAGAATGTTCTATATTTCAAGAGGATTTCCCCATTGCCTAACTGGGACGGGGTAGCTCCTCCCTTTCTCTATCTCTAGCTGTGTTTCCTGTCAGATGACTATTTACCTATTTACATGGCTGGACCAGGACTATTACCCCAGTGAGCCATAATTTGTCGGTAATGATAAGTTGGTTCCTGGGACCAGGAATTACGACCAGATAATTCCAGTTCCATGTGCAGGATATCATGGCAGCCTAACTTCCCAGAATAGAGAATCTGCAGTAGATTTCCTAAGCAGGAGCTTTCCTCTTCCGTCAAATACTGCCTGCCCTGCTTGCTTTGGAATTACAAATAGAACAATGGAATCTCCTTGGATTAAACCGCTCTCCTTTCCCTGTATGAGGTTTTCCAGCCGAGTCCCTCGGTCTCGATCAGCGATGCCCCATCACCCCTGTGGTCAGAAGGCCTTATATATACCTTCCCTGCCTTTTTTCTTCTGAATACAATGCTTCACAAGATTCATTGGATGTCTTCAATTTTAATTCTGGTGGCTCTGCACTAGCTATTGATGTCATTGTTACCTCTGTTCAAGACTCTGGCCTCGGACGTCCTGTTTCACGTACCAGCCATGTCATCTCCAATGTTTGTTTGTTTTATTACTTGTATTGCGCTCCAGCCCCGTAGGTATCAGGGCACATTGCATAAGATTATTTACAGCTTAGTTACACATAGGAAGTACAATTACATAATGCAAATTGGTTACACACAGGCACATTATATACATACAGGATATATGCATACATATCTTTCTGATTACAGGCCGAGAGCAGACCTGGTTCATACAATGGTAGTATAGAGTGCAGGAGACCATCTGTGATGTGACTAGTGGTTAGCTATATACAGGTTGGCCAGTTAGTCTGGGGTGTCATAGGCAGGCCTAGAAGTCAGCATCTTTAAGCCAGTATATATAGACGGAATTGTTGGTAGGCTTAATCTACTCTTAGTGTGGAAGGCAGCGAGTTCCACAGTTGGGCGGCTTTAACCTGGAAACTGCTGCCTCCGACTCTAGATAGCTTAAATCTAGCGACCAAGAGGTAATTGTCAGCAGGATTCCGTGAAAGAATGGAAGGAGCAGGAATTCCTTTCTGATGGTTCAGGATCTCTCTCTCAATCTCCATGGTCCATTCTCAATCGGTAGCTATGAGAGTTTTCTGGGACCCAGCATCTTCTCTGAACAAATGGAAGCCATTTTTTAAACGCCTACTAAAGAACTTAGAGTTGAAAATCCCACCCCAGGAAGAACATTGGTATCTGTTTTTCTTTTTTTAACAAATGCAAAAAGCTCCCTTGGAGCAGCTAACTGAGGTGGATGTCAAATTGACATAGAAGGAATTCCTGCTGCTTGCCATCACATCCGCATGACACACTGTCCAAATGTGGTTTATCTGAACACGGAAATCTAGATACAATTCACCCCCAAAATTATGAGCTTATGTCCGGGATTATCCATTCTACCAAAAGTGTGTTCCAGCTTTTATAGGATGTAGGATGTGGCATTGCCTGCGTTCCATCCAAATTAATCTTCAAAAGGACAAGCACTTTACATGCTGGACGCGGCCAGTGCCCTCAGAATTTACAAGGACATGATAGCAACCTTCAGGCGATCGGAATCGCTTTTCATTACACTTGGAGAATTGTTCAGCTGGTGGATTCGCACTGCTGTCTCAACAGCGTACACTCAAGCGGATGTCTCTCAAACTACCTTCCCACACGACTGCTCAATGAGAGGAACTACTGCATCGTGAGCCGAGGCTCAAGTCATCTCAAAAGGCTGCATGGGCTTAATTTCACACATTAGGCACTACTGTCTGTCCGTGGCAGGTGGTTGACCTTTCCACAGAATTTGGTTAAAGAATTCTTCAAGCTTCTCACTTGAATGTCACTAAGAAAATAAAATCACCTAAGCATCCTTCCTGGTCTGGAGTGGTTACATTTTGGTAATGATCAGGCCAATAAATAATGATACACTAATGGTCTTGCACCTTGATCCCTCTCTTGTGTAGTTTTCTGCTATCTATGTCCTCAGCCTCTTTGCTCTTAAGCCTCCATAGGCCCAATATCGCTTTCATTCATTTTCACTCTTGGCCCTTAATCACTGGAACACTCTACATCTTGACATTTGTGTCTCTCCCTTCTTAGCTACTTTTCAGTCTAGTCTTAAACCCCATTTTCACCTCTCCTATGGTATTTAAGATGTGCTCCTTACTATCCTGGTTCATCATGTAGTCCTCTCCCAATCATTTGTGGCCTAACATGATTAGGGGGCAAACATAAGTAGAGATGCACAAGGAGTGGAGGTGCTGTGATGATTCACAAGGCGTTGTCACTTCTCCCCAAAGGGCAGCACTTTTCCATGAGGCTAGGGAAGTGTGACCGCTAGGGGTGGTTTAATGTGGGAGGACCTTATGGGGAGGGACCCCTCTCTGGGGACAAGGACCATCACAAGGCGTTTAGCCAATTAAATGGTGTCACTCCCCAACATTCCCTAGCCCTCCCTACTGTTCAGAACCATTTTAATGAAAGAAAACCTATGTATTGCTGTAACACAGGAAGCACAGGAGACATGTCACCAGAGAAGGGGCCTGGGACCTGAAAACAAATACTGAGAGTATTTGAAGAAATGTTCCTCATCGCAGTACGACAATAAGCCCATTGGCCACCAGAGACGGTCGGGACCCTAACACTTGTATACCTATCATCCGAGGAGAGCTTCCTCATCTCAGTGGTGACAATAAGCTAACTGACCACAAGAGAAGGGTCTGGGACCCACCCAACAAAAGGGAACTGATCAAACAAGGAGAACCTCCTCATCAAAGTGGGAGCATTAATGCCAGTGATAAACAAAGAAGGATGTACATCAAGCTGAAGACTGTGAGAAAGACCTTTCTAGAAACCAGGAGAAGGGAGTGATTCTCCTGGAGAAGGGCTAAAGCTCTTGGAAACATACTCTGAAGGTGCCAGTGGAAGGGAGTCATTCCCCCTGGCCTTGCGTGAACTGTGCCAAGCAACACCAGGACACTGGGAGAAGGTTGTCCTTCTCCTAGTCCTGAACTGGGAGTTGTGATAGAGACACCCGGGGAGGGAAGTCATGCCCACTGGTTTTATTGGAAACTGTATAGATCTACTCTGCAATCTAATAGCAGTGAGATATTCTCCTGGATGTGGAATTGTATAAAGGCGTGTGAAACCCACAAACCTGGGGAAGGGAGTCATTCTCTCTGACATTTTTGTTGCAAGAGAACATTCTTTTGGATGCTATCAGAGCAGCGGGAAAAGGGAGCCATTCTCCTGAAGAAGTGACTTTGTGTTAGTTTATCCGTTAGTTGTAGTGTGAGTGATAGATGTAGGTTGTGGCACAAGATAGTGGAGTTTGATTTGAGGGGCAATCTGGCAAACCCTTTAGTATTAGTTTTGTGGAAGGGAAACCCCTCTTAGAAGATGGGGATACTGAGGACCTTTTGATGCACACCTAAAAGTCCAGAACCACCACCATGCCACCTTTGTGTCAGCTTCTTTCTTCAACACCCTTACAATACACAGTCCTAGTTAGGGACAAGGGGAACCAAATAGAAGAACATGCCGCCTTCCCATCTGAAAGGTCAAATCGCCTTCACGCAGTATGGGCAGACATGTCTGCAGTACTACGAATAATGATGATGATTGCCATACAAAATCTGTCCATGATTTCTGTACTTTGTAACCACAGGAGGGCAGGATCCTGGCTTACAAAGCTTGGAACTCTAAATATGCTTCTTCACCTGGGTGTCTTTTGCTTCACTTTATATGGTTATATATTTTTATTTATAAAAAGTATAAAGTGTGCCCTAACCTGAAGGTAAATGTGCACTGGACAATTTAAAAGGTACACATACAATAAAAAAAATGCTAAAAGCATTAAAAAAAACAGGACAATGCAAATCAGAATTTTGTACAGAGAATAATAATTAAGCATATATGCCGTAGACAAATTGAGGAGTCGTTAGAGCTTTACCAAAAGCAAGGAGAGAAGGAAGGAGATGGATAGATGGAGGCAAAGAGTTCAAGGTGTGAGGTGAAACCGCTGATAAAGTTTGTGCTATCTTTATATATGGGATAAGGTACCTCCTATCGTACATTATAAGGATATTGCAAGTCATTGGGGCGTTCTATGACCAAATAGATGTGGTCGAAAGCCTAGTTCCTTTATAAGGTCACAGAACTCACAGAGGACTTGCAATATCTTTATTGTTATGTATGGTAGAGGGTTTTTTATTTCTTATAATACAAGGCCACACACTGTCATTCCCTTTAATAGAGCGACTGTAGCCTAATCTAATGAAAGCGTTCTTTCAAATGTGTTGCAGAAATAAAGTTCAAGCCCTTTAAAAAAAGATATTAGGAAAAACGTTCATTTTGTGCTTTAAAATAAGTAATAACATGCAGATTCTTGCTTACATGAGTTAAACATCAGTAGTACACAAATTAAAACATTCTGCCATAAACAGTTTCTTGTCAATTACCAACTGCAATTGTCACTGAAAACTACACTGTAAGCATGGAATTTGAAAAACTTATCATAGCTTTAAGAGCTGCAGTGACACCTGAAATTCTCTCTGCTGACGCAAGCGGGAGGCGTTGTGACATCACAACTGAGATGTAATAACTGCTTACAGAACAGTTGTGATGTCATTTTCTTATTACAGGTCAGTTATGATGTCACAGCTAGCCTGTAAAAGAACATCATTTCCAGGCCTTTATACATATATTGCTGGCTACCATGTATTATATGGTTATATGTTAATGTTAAAGGTCATTTGTACCGCGCACTATCACCACCGGAGTGGTCCCCTGGCACTCTGGCGGCTCTGAAAGAGGGGGGGGGGTTAGTGGGTGGAGGCTGGAAAAGTGCAAGATTGCAGTGATGTGCTGTTGGCAGCCTCAGCCCGGTGGTTCCGTCGGCTGGGCCTGGGGTGTATGCGGCCGGTAGTCGTCGTGTGCTGATGTGCGAGTCTATGTGTTTTTTTGTTTTGTTGTTGCAGTGTAGTGAAGTTCGTGCGGTTTGCTGCGCTAGAGGTTTGTGGTTGTGTTTAGTTTGGAGTTTGAGAGGTGTATGCAGAGAAGGAAATTGTTAATGGTATTCGTTAGTCATCTCTATCCTGGACTGAACCGGTTGGGCTCGTGTAATCTTACCCGACGGGATGCTTGTACTCCCTGAGCCTCAGGAGGT